>NC_057803.1:20683707-21056790 GCF_018294505.1 Triticum aestivum | reverse complement strand
CATTTGCCCTTTTTGTTCAGCATTCTCTAGTTCAGCCTGCACTTGAGAGAGTTTAGATTCCAGATCAGATACTCTCACCAAGGACTGGTTGTGCTGAAGAAGAGTTGTGTCCTTCTCGGTATTCAGCAGCAAGATGGTGTTCTTGAGCTCCAAAGACACGTTTTCCACTTCATTCAACTTTCTGTTCAGCTTGTTAATCTCAATGGCTAACCTGTTCACTTCTTCCTGAGAATTAGAATATAAATTAGTTATTGTGAGAAGAGCTGCTTCACCCTCAGCATGCTTTCGGGCTTCATCTTTCAGACTAGTCTGCAAGCTATCGACCTCTTCTTTCTTCTGCTCGAGTTCGTCATCAAGCATTTGCACTTTTTGTTCAGAATTCTCTAGTTCAGCCTGCATTTCAGAGAGTTGAGATTCCAGATCAGATACTCTCACCAAGGACTGCTTGTGCTGAAGAAGAGCTGTGTCCTTTTCGGTATTCAGCAGCAAGATGGTGTTCTTGAGCTCGGAAGACACGTTTTCCACTTCATTCAACTTTCTGTTCAGCTTGTTAATCTCAAGTGCTAACCTGTTCACTTCTTCTTGAGAACTAGAATATAGATTAGTTA
The DNA here is from genome assembly GCF_018294505.1 of Triticum aestivum. Lineage (NCBI taxonomy): Eukaryota > Viridiplantae > Streptophyta > Magnoliopsida > Poales > Poaceae > Triticum > Triticum aestivum. Next base: position 21,056,182 of record NC_057803.1, on the reverse strand, counting down.
TCGTGAGAAGAGCTGTTTCACCCTCAGCATTCTTTTGGGCTTCATCTTTCAGACTAGTCTGCAAGCTATCAAACTCTTCTTTCTTCTGCTCAAGTTCTTTATCAAGCATTTGCACTTTTTGTTCAGCATTCTGCAGTTCAACCTGCACCACTGAAAACTTAGATTCCAGATCAGATATTTTTACCAAGGACTGCTTGTGCTGAAGAAGAGTTGCGTCTTTCTCGGAATTCAGCAGCAAGATGGTGTTCTTAAGCTCGAAAGACAGGTTCTCCATCTCATTCAACTTTCTGTTCAGTGCCTCATTCTCCAGGGCCAATCTATTTACTTCGTCCTGTGATTGGAAGTATTGATTCTCTTTTGACATGAGCAATGTCTCAGCTTCCACACGTTTCTTGCCCTCATCTTGCAGACTTGACTGCAGAAAATCCACCATGACATTCTTCTGAGCAAATTCTTGCTCCAGTACCTGCAACTTCTCCTCAGTTTTCTCTGCCTCCAACTGTGTCTCCGAGACTTCTGACTTCAGATCGGTTACTCTTTCTAAGGACAGCTGCAGTTGAAGAAGTGCTGCATCTTTCTCGGTATTCAAAACAGAGATGGTGTTCATAAGTTCACACAATAAGTCCTCCACAATCAGATTGCTGTCCTGCACTTCACTTAACTCATCGTTTAACTTTTGAAGATCCATAACAAGCTTACCCACTTCTTCCTGAGATTCAGAATGCAGGTTTGCCACCACCCTAAGTTCTGCTTCGGCATGCATCCGTTTATGGCCTTCCTCCTCCAAATTATTGTGAAGGCCATCCACCACTTCTTTGTGGTGTTTCAGTTCTTGTTCCAGCAAATGGACTTTCTCCTTATTTTTATCCAGATCTGACTGTACATCGAAAAGATGTGCTTCTAAATAAGAAAGTCTCTGTAAGGACTGCTGCTGTTGAAGTAGCATTGCATTTTTCTCAGAATCCATCTCCAAAATGGTGTTCTTGAGTTCTCGTGAAATGTTCTGCAGATTCAACCTATCATTTTCAGCCTCACTAAGCTTCTCGCTTAAGGTTTCAAGATTTTGTGCTAGTGTCTTGGCTTCTTCCTGGGACTGCAGATGTAGGTTCTCCACTCTGAGAAGAGTTGTTTCAGCAAGCATGCACTTCTTCCCTTCCTTGTGCAAACTACTTTGAAGGATACTGACTTCCTCGGTCTTGCATACAAGTTCTTGCTCCAGTATCTGGGCTTTACTTGCAATCTTCTCCGTTTCTGATTGTGCAAACAGAAGTTGAGCTTCCAAATCACTCAATTTCTTGTTGGAGTATTCAAGATCTTGTGCCAGCCTTTTAACCTCTTCCTGAGACTGGGAATGCAGGTCTTCCATTGCAAGAAGAGCTGCTTCCTTTTGCATGTAATTGAAGTGTTCATCCTGCAGCCGAGTATGTATGGCACCAGCCTCTTCTCTCTTATGTTCAAGTTCTTGCACCAGCAATTGTACCTTCAGTTCAATCTTCTCCTGCTCTGATTGTGACTTCAAGAGCTTGGATTCCAGATCAGAAACCTCCTCAATACACTGCTGATGTTGTAGTAGAGCCACATCTTTCTCAGTATTTATTTGTGAGACAGTGCTCCTCAGGGAGTGGATCTCACTCTCGAATTTACTCTTTGAATCCACCAGATCTTTTCTATTTTGTGCAAGTTCTTGCTGCTGCATCATGATCTTCTGGCCCAGAGTTTCAAGCTCGGATTGCATTGTGTTGTTACATGATTCGGCACTGTTTAGATTCTGAACTTCCCTGTCCATATGATCAGAGAGTTTCTTGAGTTCGTTGTGTGCCTTAGAGAGCTCAGTCTCTAAAGCAGACAATCTTTTGGTGGATTCGCTGTACTGCACAAGGGCTTTGTCTTTCTCAGAAATCAAACATGAGATGATGTCCTTAAGGCTTTGGCATTCATTCTCAGAATTGTCTGCCCGCTGAGACTCAGATGAAACTTGTTGCTTCAGACTTTGGCTCTCTGCTAATAATTTGGAAATTTCATTTTGCAAATTCATGATATCATCACTTGCATCTTGTTTCCCTTTAGCATCTGGGCTTTCAAAACTGAGGCCTTTTCTTACTTTCCCATCAGCGAAATTGACACGATGGGCACTATCACAGCTTTCAAACAAATCAGTGAACTGCTTGAGACCTTTGCGACTTGATAAAGAACCTATTTCATCAGGGTGTGTACCATTCCTCTTGACAGTAAATAGCGGTGGTGAAACACCAAGTGCATCCCTGTGCAGATCATCAGGTTCAAAAGGTGCACGCAAGGGTGTCAGCATTTCTGGTGTACGTGGCTCCCCTTCTTGGCTTGAGGAGGGCGAGTCCTCAGACATTGATGGCATCTGATTTGGAAACTCTTCTGAAATTGTCCGATGGGCCTGCCGGAGTGCACCAGTTGCTTGATCGTACCTTTCTGCTAAGGCACGGTATGCTCTGTAAAACTCTTCCACATGTTTCATGAGCTCAGGGCGTTTTTTATAGTACATTTCTGCTCTCCTTGCAAAAGAGTCAGCATCTTCATTGATAAGTTTTATCATCGCCTTGACCATCATATCCATGTCTGTTCACAAAAAGAAATTCAATTAGCCACATGCCATTCAATACTACTAGTTTATTTTTGTTAATTCTGCTTTCAACAATGTAATTAGATTCTACATGATGTATCAACAAAGTAAATACAGAATGGTGAGAGATGAATGTAGGTCAGAAATAAAATATTACTCCCAGGAAGTAAAAAACATGTTTAATACAAGAAAATGCAAAGGAACCAAACAAATATCTTATTATATACATATACATACTGAACTCCCGAAAAACTAACCAAACAACATATTAAGCCTATTGTAACATAAATATTTTGGTAATACTGTTTCTTTTATAGACCAGGTTTTGGTAATACTGCTCCTAAATCATAAAATAGCATTTCAGTTCAAAAAGCAAACAATAGCAAATTAAGCATGTAGAGAATCATGACAATGAGGTGAACTGAAGTAGTCACGTGCTTATGCTATTATTAAAAATAGATATGGCAGGTCTATGTAGTGTTGCATAATCACATTACAAGCAACATCATTTAGTTTGTGAATTACAATGTGCTATTGCAATTTGCAAACAAAAATTCAAGTTAGTGTCAGCTCAGCCTCTTTGTTGACTTCAGAAATTACTTCAAGTTGAAGGATCAAAGTTTTGTTAGCTCCGATAGGCGATAGCCCTGTCTTTTGCTGTCACCTTTCTACCTCATTAAAGACAGAAAAAATGCCTATTTTGTATTGATAAACTTCCGATTGCCAGATATGAGATTATATCAGTCTGGCACTAAGAACTTGAGAAGATGGTCCAAAGTGGTCATGAACAAAATTTACAGACTAAATGATCATGAAACAAAGGCACTTAGCCGGCTTTGTAAATCTACATCAAAAAGTTATGTCAATTTGATTTATTTGTGGCACACACCCGTTAGTAGGAATTGAACAGGCAAATTTACAAACAATATACGGTAGATTCTACAGATTATTGAGATCAGAATATTCCAACACACCAAACACAGATATCCAGCAAAACCAAGATTTGGAATATCTGGCAGACAAGAAAACGCATATACAAAAAAATGTCTTGCATTGCATGCACATTTATATTTAAGTGGTTGGTTATAAAGCATAATGCAAAGCTCAATAAAACTGTGTTTGCTCATATGTACAAGTTTCGATACTAACACATATACTCCACACTAAATTAACAAGACAGCATAAACAATAACGAATCATGGGGAAAAATGCATACCAGTAAGATTCTCCTGAAGCCACTTGGAGTTCTTAGGGCTGATATGGCTAACCCACAGCCATGAGTACCGTGTATTATTCGAGTCATGACGGACTAATGTCGCCATTGTCAGAGAGGAGTAAGGTAAACCACCACAGATGGCACGATATTTCTCAACTTCTTCAGTGCTCAGGATTGAGCAACCCTGCGGTATAATATCATGCGTGGGGACAGAAGATGGCTCTGATGCTTCAGAATACGCATTCAAGTAGCCTTGGAGTATATCATGCTTCCGGGCAAAGCGAAGAGCGAGGAGCCCGAAGAGCAGGCAGAATCTCCCAATTTGTAAGCAGTTTACCTATAGTAGAGTGCAGAAGTGTAGATCGATCAGTAGTTAAAATTAGGATTTTTACAGTTTCCTTTTTCCAGGAACTGCGTGAATGGAATCTACGAAAGGGAAAAAACAGCACAATGTAAGCTGGAAACTAGGGGTCAAGATTGGTACTAGTCAGTAGAAACACTCACCTCCCATCCACAGATTTCCTGATAAACGCAGCAGAATGGATGAATTCTTGAACCAGTTTCGGAGCATACAAAGACAGGTTAACAATCCCACTGCATTGCGCCCAGAAAAGAAACAGTGTTCAGTAAAGAGATGAAAAAACTAAACTGCAAGAAATGAAACTGCAGGGATGATTAACACATGTAGCTATGAAAATACTGGGAAAAAGGGTCCAATGCTATGGAACATGGTAAAATCAGGAGAGAGAAAACAAATAAAAGAAGATAAACATTCACACACCCCTAAAACTTGGAGGGCAATGCTACATCAGAGCCCCCTTGGCAAGAAATACCAGAGCGAATCAAGCGACGGTGCCCCACCCAACCAGAGCAAGAGACCACACGATTCAGCACCCACTGTTCTTCCCCATCCCACTAACCCAATGAAGCAGCAGAACACCAACTGGGAGGCAGATGGCAACCAACAAAGACCAGAATGCGCCGGAAAAAGCTGAACCGGAGAACAGATCAAGAGGAGAAGACGGAGAAGCACGGGTTGTAGGTAAAGATCCAATCTCGGAGCGGAGGAGGGAGGGAGGGAAGCGCAGTGGCGTACCGCAGTGGAGCCTGGCTGGCTGGTGGCGACAAGGCAGGCAAGAATCAAGATCCCATCTCACCTCACGGTCTCGCCCCCATTGCCTCTGGTCAGCACGCCACTCACCAGTCACCACCAGCACCAGTGCCCTTGAAGTGTGAAGGCTGCGTAAAGCGCAAAGGAAAAGCGGAGGGCCGGTCGAGGCCAAGCGCAAGCGGGCGCGGCACAGCGGGGGAAGCACACTGTGGCAGGATAGCGGAGTTTTTCGTTTTTCCTGGGGTTGTGATTTGAGATGTGTGATTGATTTACCGGTAGTTAGTGTGGCAATGAAAGCGGTCCTTGAAGGCAATTAAACCCAATCGAGTGGCGGTGCTTTCTGAAAAGTAAATTACGGTGCCAATAAATCCGGGGGTTAGAGAAGTTGAAATGGTATATCCAGGACAGAAGAAAACTGACGCCGGGTTTAATGGACGAGTTAAATATACTCTGCATTTACCCACCCGTTTGACCGCGGTGTCTTTCTTTCCTGCGCAAGCCTCTGCAGCTCACATGCGTTGTTTTCTGCCGCTGCTGCTTCCTGGCTGCGTCTTCTAGAGAAGCCCAAGACATGTTTGCTACCGCTGCTGCTGCAGAAGGCACGCTCGGCTCGACTGACAGACTTAACCTGGGATTAATCCAGGGAAGAGAGAGAGAGAGACCCGAGGGGAAACGAAATGATGAGGTTCGGTTGATCTGAACGATCCCCATGCTCGTGCCCATGTGACACGCGCACTTGCCCTCGCGAAAGTGGCACATAGAAAAATGTTCATTTGGCATTTCCCTATGCTATGATCGGTCTCGTGGTGCTCGTCTAGCATCTCCATGTGGTCCGGTGATCTGTTGTTCCTCGCTCCCTCCCTCTGCGTGTGTCTTGATCTCCTTGTTCGTTTGGTGCTGCTGATGTGAAATTGGCTGGTAGTAGAAAAGAATAAAAGAAGAAAAGAAATCCTCCGTGCAGATCAAGCAGTCTCCCTCCCATTGCTCTCGCAGCAAGTCTGCAGAGGAGCATTATTGCCCGGCAGCCCATGAACTCGGGCATCAACCACCGGTACTTGACATGAGCTACGATCTACAGCCAACAGGGCACGTACTAATACGGAATCCCTCAGAGTACGATACGACCAATTTGCCGAGGGATTCCGTATGTCCATGTGAGCGCGAGGAAAATTCAGTAGCTACCGCCAATCCGGCGGGTCCCCGGATCTGCGCGGCCATCATGGTTCATCAAGAACCGAAGAAACGGACGGTCGCACTCAGACAGCTGCTGCGCCCGCTCACGTGCCGGCCTCGTGGCTCCTCATCCCGCCTCGCCACCTCGCCTCACATGGCGCGACGCATCTGCTGCTGCGTGTCCTCCACCTGCTGATGCTGCTGCAGTATTATTGCGTGCGTCGCCAGGCAGCAGGATCGCCGACGCGATGTGCTTCTGTGCTGTTCTGTTCTGCTGCTGCGGACTGGGAGAGCCTCCGCCGGCTCCCCTCGTGCTCGTCGGCGCTCGCCGTCGGCGTTCCCCCCGAGCACGAGCAGCGGCGGCTGCCGGTGCCGTTTTTTGGTTACCATTTTCGAGGGAACCGGAAATTTCGCTAGGGTTGCTGACCTTAGCACAGAATGGGCCTCCACTCTTCTTTGTTTGAGAGGAAAGATGGGCTTGTAGTGGGTAGTGGCCGGTTCGGGATGGCCAGTCTCAAAAAGGAATCTAGAAAAAACACCGGAGTCCGTCCATTTGCACACCTCCAGCCTGGCCCACGTGAAGATGCCCAAACATGTACTACGTCGTCGAGAAACAAGAAGGTCCCGCTACTGAGTGCGACTTCCTTCTTATCTCGCCGCCGGCGGCAAGGGGCTCCGATCGACGAGCTGCTGTTGTGGTGTAAAACGCTGGTGACTCGAACAAGAACATCAAAGGTTGTACTCCCTCCGTTCCGAATTATTTGTCGCAGGTATGAATGTATATAGATGTATTTTAGTTCTAGATACATCCATTTCTGCGACGAGTAATTTGAAACGGAGGAAGTATATCCCTACATACGTGCCGGCGACTCGAGCAAGGACATCAAAGATTATATATCCCTACATACTTGCTACTGCTAGAGCAACTGTGCACAACCTAAGAGCATCTCTCAGAGATCCTGTAAAAACACCACCTGTAAAACAGTAGACAAATCCCTCTAAAATGAATTTCGCAAAAAATATGTAAAAATAAGCATATAATATTAAAAAATCATAAAAAAGAAGTTTCCTAAAAAATAATAAATTAGTGGCATTGGTATTATACTTCAAAAGGAAAAATAATCAATTAAAACAAAAATTAATCAAAAATAATGAAATTTCCAAGGAATAATGAATTAGTGGCACCGGAATTACCTTTAAGAAGAAGCAAAACAAAAAAATGATAAAAATTTGCACACTGTTTTGCACTGCCATTGTTCTTTTTATAATATACAAGAATAAGCATACAATATTGGAACTTTTGAAAAAAAATCCTAAGAAGGAATAAATTAGTGGCATTGGTATTACCCTTAAAGAAGAAAGAAAACAAAATAAAAACTTGCACATAACTTTACACTGAAATCGTACTTTTGTAATATGCAAAGAATAAAACATATAATAGTGTAATTTTCATGAGTGTGGTAATTCGGTGTCCAAGTGTATCAGCACCTATGAGTGAACAATAAAGTAAAATAAAATTGAAAAAAAGTCAAAAAATAGTGTGATATGCGTGCAAATAATCGTGTTGTTTGGACGATCGAGGATGTCGTGACAAAAAACAAAAATGGTTGTGAAAGAAACTTAGAAAAACACTATTTGGACCCCTTTTTTGGAAGTCCTCCAAAATCGTGGTGTAAACAGTAGTGGATTTAGTGGGTGTGGCGTCCGTGGGGGAGGCAGGGCCTCCTCCGAGCGAAGGAGGAGTTGGAGGACATCATCCCCGCTAGCCTAGATGGTCGCCTCGTACGGGTCAACTACGTCGTCCCTGTCATGGCCCAACTAGAGCCGGAGGTAGACCCCTAGGCCCCGATCCACGTGACGCTCAAGCTGGCAACGAGGTACAAATCATCTTTGAGTACGACCCACACACGCCGACGAGGAGGAGGCATGGTAGCTCACGACAGCCGCTCGTGTGTCCGACCCCTACGCCTAGATGGAGGGTATCTCCTCATCGACGGAAAAAGGAAGACGGTGGTGACTGGTGACGACGTCAAGGAGGGGCCGACGATGAAGAGGAGGATGAGGGCGACAAACGGACAACATCGGGCACCTGGGTGTAGATAGTATAGGTTGAAAATGTCGCTAACCGACATTTGCAGTCGCTAGTTATAGTAATGGGATGGATTTTGGACCTTGTTATAGTCGTATGGGTTTTGGCCCCTTCATAGTTTTTTTTGTAGTTTCTAGCAATTTATCATGTTGAAACATGGGTCTGGTTGAGCTTAATTTGCCTTTGCATGTTTAAAGAAAATGCCAAAAAAAAACAAATAAATGAAAAGATATGGAGGCTACCATGGGGTTGTTGGGAAACGCAGCATGCAATTTCAAAAATTTCCTATGCTCACGCAAGATCTATTTAGGAGATGCATAGCAAGGAAAGGGGAAGAGTGTGTCCATGTACCCTCGTTGACCGAAAGCGGAAGCGTTTGACAATGCGGTTGATGTAGTCGAACTTCTTCTCGTTCCGACCGATCAAGCACCGAACGTACGACACCTCTGAGTTCTGCACGCGTTCAACTCTATGACGTCCCTCGAACTCTTAATCCAGCAAAGTGTCGAGGGAGAGTTCCGTCGACACGACGGCGTGGTGACGGTGATGGTGAAGTGATCCGCGCAGGGCTTCGCCTAAGCACTACGAAGATATGACCGGAGGCGTAAACTGTGGAGGGGGCGCCACACAAGGCTAACAATTATTGGTGTGTGTTCTAGCGGTGTCCCCCCCCCCCCCCACATATATATAGGTTGGAGGGGAGCAGAGGCAGCCAAAGGGACGCCCCAAGTAGGAGGAATCCTACTTGGGGTCCTCCAATTCGGCCTTCCTCCTTTCCTATTCCTATTCAGAGTAGGAAGGGAAGAGGGGAAGGGGGAATCCTATTCCCTTTTCCTTTCCATCTTCCCCTTTCCTTCTCTAGTTTGGCTAGCCCATGTGAGGGTGATACGTCTCCAACATATCAACTTTTCCAAACTCTTTTGACCTTGTTTTAGACTCTAACTTGCATGATTTGAATGGAACTAACCCAGACTGGCGTTGTTTTCAGCAGAATTGCCATGGTGTTATTTTTTTGCAGAATAAAAAGTTCTCGGAATGACATGAAAATCAACGAAGATTATTTTTTGAGTTAATAAAAAATATTAGCGAAAGAATCAACACCAGGGGCCCACACCCTAGCCACAAGGGTGGGGGCGTGCCCTCTGACCTTGTGGGCCCCCTGGACCTCCACCGACCTCAACTCCAACTCCATATATTCACTTTCATGGAGAAAAAAATCAGGAAGAAGGAATCATTGCGTCTTACGATATGGAGCCGCCGCCAAGCCCTGTTCTTCCTCGGGAGGACGGATCTGGAGTCCGTTCGGCGCTCGGGAGAGGGGAATCCGTCACCATCGTCATCATCAACCATCCTCCATCACCAATTCCATGATGCTCACCGCCGTTCGTGAGTAATTCCATCGTAGGCTTGCTGGACCGTGATGGGTTGGATGAGATTTTGTAGCGACCCGACCTCAAACGGTCAAGTCTCTGTGCTTCAGTGTCATCCCTGGATCGGTAATGCTGACACACATAGTACTCGAAGGATTTATAATAGAGTGACAATCACACACTTATTACATCGAATGTCTCAAGAGAGAACTTATTACAATAAATATGGCTTAAGGCCATCTAATACGATAACAGCGGAAGGCTTGGAAGATAAAGTGAGTCCATCAACTCCAACGACATAGCTGAGTGCATGACAAACGACCTATCGCATCTTATTCCTCGTCTGAAAAGTCTGCAACAAAATACGTTGTAGCCCGAAAACGGTTCATCACATGGAATATGATGGCAATGTAACACAGGAGAGTAATGAATAGATAAATGATATCACTACATGCATATATGGCTGATGGAGGCTGTATGGTTAATATGTTTTGCGAAAAGCCAATTTTTCCCTACAAAAATGAATATATTTCATTTAACTATCATGGTAGTTGAACAGTATTGAGAAGGTTCCTCCAACTCAATCCCAATTAAAGTAATTATCAACCCAACAAAATTTATTTAGAGTGATGAGATCCATATGATAATCCAAGAACCAGATACTTAAGATGTCCATAACCGGGGACACGGCTAACCATGATTAGTTTGTACACTCTGTTGAGGTTTGCGCACTTTTCCCCACAAGACTCGATCTCCTCCGTTGGATTTCTCGCACTACATGATGTTTGAGAAACGGATGACTGAGACACAATCTTTCAGAAGCATTTTCTCTCTACCTGGGCGGACCGGTACACCTACAATCCCCTACATCTGCTAGTCCACCTCTTCAAGAGCTCATGCAACTTACTCAACTATGCCAGAGCCCATAATGGCTTGTGACTGCACACGGAAGTTTCTAGCACGAATAGTCTTATGATCCCTTTGAGCCTGGGTGGCAGACCGTAGGATGATCACACGGGTACTCCGGGATATCCTAGGACAACACTGGATTCTCCAGGTGCCCACAAGCAATCCATCCAGATGTGTATTAAAGTTGCCACCTTATGTTGAACCATTAGTTAACAACTCACCCCTGGCATGGATACACTCAAACCCAAACCACGTCTACGAGCATAGCATCGCAATATAAGCATAACATAGAAGTAACTCCCAGGGGTTTAATAATAAAACAGGTAATAGGTTCTACCTCATCATCTACTTCCCAGACCCACATGTTAAAAGATCCTACTCATGCAATGTGTGAAGGTTGAAACTAATGCATAAAACGGGGTGATAAAGGGGTATGATCAAAGTGTTACTTGCCTTGCTGACGATCTGCAAATCCTAAAGGCTCGTAGTAGCACGCTTCGCACTCCGGGTGTTCTATCATAAAAAAACAATATCATACATAAGCAATCAAGAAGGTATGCACAGGTAGATCTCAAATAAGAAGATCTAACCAGAAAGTTCAACTGAAGAACTCCGGTTTGCAAAAAGAATCAAATCAAACGGAGCAACGAAACTCAAACTGTGAAAGCAACAAGATCTGATTACTAATCTGGACTAAAATCAAATTTTACAGTACCAAAATCTTATTCAAGTTGGTTAAACCGAAAGAGGGCTTCGAGAGGAAGATCCAGGCGCTTGAATCGCCTGATTCCGATAAACGAGCGAAAACATAAACTAAAACTAAGATCAGGGCAGAAATCGTGATCGAAAATAATCGTGGAAAACCCTGGAAAAAGAAAAACTGACTAACAGGCTAACAAACGAACGTTCGCTGTTTGTGACTAACGGATGAACGGCGTTCGTTAAAACGAACGTATGGACGAACGTCCGCAAAATAAATAAACCGACGGAAAAACCGATCTAATAGAAAAAATGAGATCTAGGGTTTTGAAAGAAAACCGAATGGTTTTCTTGCGAAAACCGGCGGCGGCGGGACGGCGGTGCGGGGCGGCGCGGCTCCGGCGGGTCGGGCGCGGGGCGGCAAGGCGGCGAGCGGGGTCGGCGGCGGCGCGGCGGGAGGCTGGCGGCGGCGCGCGGCTCTAGGGTTTCGGGGGCTGGGGCGACTTGGGCCTCGGGCCTTGGGGGCGCGGCTTATAAAGCCCCGGGCTAAGTGTCCTAGCCGGACACGGCCCGGTAAGTCGGTTCGCACTTTTTTTAAATATATTCCGACGCGCAGAAAAACGATTAAAAGAGATACTAAACGGACTTCAAAAATCCTAAAATAAATTTTTCCCGTCCTCTAAAAATATAGCGGACAAAGTGAACATTTATTTGGGCCTCTAATGCAATTTTGAAAAACGCATATTTTTCCTAATCCAAATGAAATAGCGATAAAACCCCAAATAAAAAAATGCAAATTGATTTTAATATTTTTCCTCCAACATTTCATTTATTTTGAAGAAGTCATATTATCTCCTCTCATTTAATTTTAATATGAAATATTTTCAGGGAGAAAAATAATTAAAACTGAAGTGATCCTTGTTTCAATATTTGAGAAAAGTTCAAATATGAGAACTAGGAAAATCCCCAACTCTCTCTGAGGGTCCTTGAGTTGCTTAGGATCTCGAGGATCACAAAACGAAATGCAATAAAGTATGATATGCATGAATGACCTATGTATTACATTCCAAATTGAAATTTTGGGATGTTACAAACCTACCCCCTTAAGATGAATCTTGCCCTCGAGATTCGGGTTGGCTAGAAAATAGGTGTGGGTGGTCTTTGCGTAGATCATCCTCTCTTTCCCAAGTGGCTTCGTCCTCGGTTTGGTGGCTCCACTGAACTTTGCAAAACTTGATAACCTTGCTGCGGGTAACTCGACTGGAAAATTCGAGAATCCTGACTGGTTTCTCCTCATATGTCAAATCACTGTCTAACTGAATTGCTTCCAGGGGGATTGTATCTCTTAGAGGAATATCGGCCATCTCAGCATGGCACTTCTTCAACTGGGAAACATGAAACACATCGTGAACTCCTGACAGTCCTTCAGGTAACTCCAACTTGTAGGCAACCTCTCCCATGTGTTCCAAAACATGGTACGGTCCTACAAATCTCGGGGCTAATTTTTCCTTAACTCCGAAACGCTTAACTCCTCGCAAAGGTGACACTCGCAGATATGCTCTATCTCCGATTTCATAGACTACCTCCTTGCATTTCGAGTCTGCATAACTCTTTTGTCTGGATTGAGCTACCTTCAATCTATCTCGAATTAGCTTAACCTTCTCCTCAGACTCCTTAATCAAATCCGGTCCATACAACTGGCGGTCTCCAACTTCATCCCACATCAACGGTGTTCAGCATCTTCTTCCGTACAGGGCTTCAAACGGTGCCATCTTCAAACTAGTATGGTGATGACCCACAAGTGTAGGGGATCTATCGTATATTTTCGATAAATAAGAGTGTCGAACCCAACAAGGAGCAGAAGGAAATGATAAGCAGTTTTCAGTAAGGTATTCTTTGCAAGCACTGAAATTATCCATAACCGATAGTTTTGTGATAAGGTAATTGGTAACGAGTAGCAAGTAATAAAAGTAAATAAGGTGCAGCAAGATGGCCCAATCCTTTTTGTAGCAAAGGACAAGCCTGGACAAACTCTTATATGAAGTAAAGCACTCCCGAGGACACATGGGAATTATCGTCAAGCTAGTTTTCATCACGATCATATGATTCGCGTTCGGTACTTTGATATCTGATATGTGGGTGGACCGGTGCTTGGGTATTGTCCTTACTTGGACAAGCATCCCACTTATGATTAACCCCTATTGCAAGCATCCGCAACTACAACAGAAGTATTAAGGTAAACCTAACCATAGCATGAAACATATGGATCCAAATCATCCCCTTACGAAGCAACGCATAAACTAGGGTTTAAGCTTCTGTCACTCTAGCAACCTATCATCTACTTATTACTTCCCAAATGCCTCCCTCTAGGCCCAAACAATGGTGAAGTGTCATGTAGTCGACATTCACATGACACCACTAGAGGGATGACAACATACATCTCATCAAAATATTGAATGAATACCAAATTCACATGACTACTAATAGCGAGACTTATCCCATGTCCTCAGGAACAAACGTAACTACTCACAAAGCATATTCATGTTCATAATCAGAGGGGTAGTAATATGCATAATGGATCTGAACATATGATCTTCCACCAAGTAAACCAACTAGCATCAACTACAAGGAGTAATCAACACTACTAGCAACCCACATGTACCAATCTAAGGTTTGGATACAAAGATTGGATACAAGAGATGAACTAGGGTTTGAGATGAGATGGTGCTGGTGAAGATGTTGATGGAGATTGACCCCCTCCCGATGAGAGGATCGTTGGTGATGACGATGGTGATGATTTCCCCCTCCCAGAGGGAAGTTTCCCCGGCAGAACAGCTCCGCGAGAGCCCTAGATTGGTTCCGCCAAGGTTCCACCTCGTGGCGGCGGAGTCTCGTCCCGAAAGCTTTCTTATGATTTTTTCCTTGACGAAAGACTCCATATAGCAGAAGATGGGCATCGGAGGGCCACCAGGAAGGGGGTGCGCCCCCACCCTCGTGGCTGGTGGGTGGCCCCCCTCTGGTACTTCTTGCGCTCAGTATTTTTTATATATTCTGGAAATAGCTTCCATGAAGTTTTAGGACTTTTGGAGTTGTGCAGAATAGGTATCTAATATTTGCTCCTTTTCCAGCCCAGAATCCCAGCTGCCGGCATTCTCCCTCTTTATGTAATCCTTGTAAAATAAGAGAGAATATGCATAAGTATTGTGACATAATGTGTAATAACAGCCCATAATGCAATAAATATCGATATAAAAGCATGATGCAAAATGGACGTATCACCTGGTAGCTGTTTTTGTACGAGAACTCCGCGTAGGGTAAATTATCATCCCAACTAGACCCGTAGTCTAGTGCACAAGATTTCAACATGTCCTCCAGAATCTGATTGACTCTCTCAGTGTGTCCATCTGTCTACGGGTGAAAAGTTGTACTGAACTCCAGCTTGGTTCCCAAAGTCTGGTGCAGTTGGTGCCAAAATTTTGAAGTAAACTGTGTTCCTCTATCTGGTACGATGGTCCTCGGAACTCCGTGCAGACATACGATCCTGGTCATGTATATCTTGGCCAACTTCGCAATTGTATATGTGGTTTTCACTGGGATAAAGTGAGCTACTTTGGTCAAGTGGTCCACTACTACCCAGATAGAATCATATCCCGATCGGGTCCTGGGTAATCCGGTGATAAAGTCCATGCCAAGCTTATCCCACTTCCATTCAAGTATCGGCATAGGCTGCAGTAATCCTGCTGGCTTCTGATGTTCTACCTTCACTCTCTGACATACATCACATACAGCTACTGATACGTCTCCAACGTATCTATAATTTTTGATTGCTCCATGCTATATTATCTACTGTTTTGGACATTATTGGGCTTTATTATCCACTTTTATATTATTTTTGGGACTAACCTATTAACCGGAGGCCCAGCCCAGAATTGCTGTTTTTTTGCCTGTTTTAGGGTTTCAAAGAAAAGGAATATCAAATGGAGTCCAAACGGAATGAAACCTTCGGGAACGTGATTTTCTCAACGAACAAGACCCAGGAGACTTGGACCCTACGTCAAGACACAAAAGAGGAGGGCACGAGGTAGGGGGGCGTGCCTACCCCCTCAGGCGCGCCCTCCACCCTCGTGGGCCCCCTATTGCTCCACCGACATACTCCTTCCTCCTATATATACCTACGTACCCCCAAACGATCAGATACGGAGCCAAAACCCTAATTCCACCGCCGCAACTTTCTGTATCCACGAGATCCCTTCTTGGGGCCTGTTCTGGAGCTCCGCCGGAGGGGGCATCGATCACGGAAGGCTTCTACATCAACACCATAGCCCCTCCGATGAAGTGTGAGTAGTTTACCTCAGACCTACGTGTCCATAGTTAGTAGCTAGATGGCTTCTTCTCTCTTTTTGGATCTCAATACAATGCTCTCCCCCTCTCTTGTGGAGATCTATTCGATGTAATCTTCTTTTTGCAGTGTGTTTGTTGAGAGCGATGAATTGTGGGTTTATGATCAAGTCTATCTATGAACAATATTTGAATCTTCTCTGAATTCTTTTATGTATGATTGGTTATCTTTGCAAGTCTCTTCGAATTATTAGTTTGGTTTGGCCTACTAGATTGATCTTTCTTGCAATGGGAGAAGTGCTTTGCTTTGGGTTCAATCTCGCGGTGTCCTTTCCCAATGACAGTAGGGGCAGCAAGGCACGTATTGTATTGTTGCCATCGAGGATAACAAGATGGGGTTTTCATCATATTGCATGAGTTTATCCCTCTACATCATGTCATCTTGCTTAAGGCGTTACTCTATTTTCATTAACTTAATACTCTAGATGCATGCTGGATAGCGGTCGATGAGTGAAGTAATAGTAGTAGATGCAGGCAGGAGTCGGTCTACTTGTCTCGGACGTGATGCCTATATACATGATCATACCTAGATATTCTCATAACTATGCTCAATTCTGTCAATTGCTCAACAGTAATTTGTTCACCCACCGTAGAATACTTATGCTCTCGAGAGAAGCCACTAGTGAAACCTATGGCCCCCGGGTCTATCTTCATCATATTAATCTACCAATACTTAGTTATTTCCTTTTGCTTTTACTTTGCTTTTATTTTACTTTGCATATTTATCACAAAAATACCAAAAATATTATCTTATCATATCTATCAGATCTCACTCTCGTAAGTGGTCGTGCAGGGATTGACAACCCCTTAACGCGTTGGTTGCGAGGATTTATTTGTTTTGTGCAGGTACGAGAGACTCGCGCGTAGCCTCCTACTGGGTTGATACCTTGGTTCTCAAAAACTGAGGGAAATACTTATGCTACTTTGCTGCATCATCCCTTCCTCTTCGGGGAAAACCAACGCAGTGCTCAAGAGATAGCAGCTACATACTCGGCAATATCCTTCTTCATTCCTGTTGGGGATATTACTACTGGAGGTAAACCGGCCTTATGTAGCCGGGTTGACTCCTTGAAGATTAGAAGCCCATAAAAATGCAAGGATGATGGCGCTTCATGGAGGCCCAAGGCCCGAAGGCGGGTTAAAGCCTGTAAATGTAAGCCGGCTTAGTCATGTAATTTGTATTGTAAGATAGGAAGGATAGAGACCAAACTGGATACGTTTATAATCCGGCTTCGGGACTCTGTAAACCGGCGGGCGTCAACCTATGTATATAAAGGGACGACCCGGCAGCGGTTTAGGGGGAGACAACAACTCGAGAGCCAGACAAAGCGGATTCGCTCCCTGGCCTTCGAAACCCTAGCAATACCAATCACAACTAGACGTAGGCTTTTACCTTCCTCGAAGGGGCCGAACTAGTATAAAATTCCCCGTGTCCCCTTGTCCGGTTTAACCCCTTAAAGCTAACCATAGCGATGGCTCCACGACTAAGTCCTTTCACAAGGACATCTGCTGTGACAAACCCACGACAGTTGGCGCCCACCGTGGGGCTACCGCATGATGGTTTTGAGTTCTTGAAGGGCAGCTTCGATGGACTTAAGGGATACGTTGTGGGCCGGATGACGAAGAGTCGTCGCGGCAAGCTCTACATCGACAACGCAGGATGGGGTCCCGAGGCCGATTCAATCGAATACGGGTACCGGGTCCCCTTTGGTGGGATTCACGTCTTCATCGACAAGATTGGCAAACCGGCCCCTGAGCCAGACATCTGCACCGACATCATCGAAACGGCTTGACGTGCAAGTCCTTCGCCGGTTCAGCCCGAGGCAAGGCATGTTTTCGTGGGTGTCATCCATGGATCGAGGTACGAGGATGAACCGGTGTCCGATGGAGAGACCGTGGTCTATTCTGACGACGAGTCTTCTGGAGAGACCGAATCACTTTACCAGTTGCAGGACGGCTGGATTGATGGAGGATCCGAGGGCAACAGTATTCCGGATTCCCCCGATCTACCAAACCGGGCCGCCATCTTCATGGCCGGCACACAATCGGCGCCTCATTCATCTACTGCCGCAGCAATGCTCTCCGGTTCAACAACGGCCACACCAGTAGGGGTAGGAAGCTCGGTGCCGCCTCCAGCCCAAGTCCTGTCTGATTTGTTCGACGCTTTGGCAACGTTGATGGCCGCGGAGGTGGATGTAGTAGCCAGGGATCAGGACAATGCGGAGATTGCAAAGTTGAAAGATCAGATAGCCCAGGCTAAGGCGGACCTGGCAATAGAGAATGCTAGGATGGCTACAGAGTGGGCGGAATTGGAAGCACAGGCCTACCAGATTAGACTGGATCAGAATGCTTCAGAGGAAGTCATGAGAAGAAGGTATCGATCACGTCTCCCGTTGGTTTATGAGCCACAGAATCTCTTCAACACACCAGGAGCAGGAGCTGGTAGCCAACCCACACTAAACCGGGCGGGGGTGCCGGGAACAGGACCGCCGGTTCAACCGCGCACGACGGACCCGCCTCGCCAGAACAACGTTGTGCCACAGTATGTACCAACACCGCTCGGGCATTATTCCAACCCGTTGGACAACATTGTGGCCGCTGCTTCACGCCTGGCAGCCCTCCCAACCGACGGCGAGTCACCAGTTGCAGTGGAAGCACGTCGGGCCAGGGATCTCCTTCAAACAGCACTAAATCAACAGCAGGCGTATTCACACAGTCGCGAGAGGATTCATTCCACTCCCCGTCCAAGCCGGAGCTATAGCAGACACGTGGAGGACGAACCGGCCGTGTCCAGTAATGCACATCGCCGAAATTCACCACGAGGGAACAACCCGGCCGGGGGAGGCGCTAATGCGCAAGATGTTGTGGACCATGGCCGCGCACGTCGGGAGGCCGAGTTGGCAGCTCGACACGGAGCACGACAGCATACTCTGGTTCACCCCACGACCTCCGTGGAGCCAGGAGTGATGTTCATCTCCGTAGGGGTGCCGTGTCTAACCCCCTCTTTGCGTAATGTGAGACTGCCCAAGGATTTCAAGGGACCTCGTAAGGTACCAAATTACACCGCCGATTTGCAACCAGAGGCATGGCTGGAGAGCTATGAGATGGCAATGGAGATGTTAGATGTGGATGAGGTAGTGTGTGCTAAATATTTCACCATGATGTTAGAAGTAACAGCTCGCACTTGGTTGAAGAGCTTTCCGACCAACTCTGTTGGGTCATGGGCCAAATTGAAGCACCGGTTTATCCAGAACTTCAAGGATACGTGTAAGCAGCCGATGTCAATCGTGGATCTGGCCGCTTGTGTCCAAGAGGAAGGGGAGTCCACAACCCATTGGGTCAAACGGGTCTCAGCAATTTTGCATTCATCAGTTCGTATCAATGCAGACATTGCAGTGTTAACATTAGAGGGCAATTGTCGTTTCAAACCGCTAAAACAGAAATTGGGAAGGCTCAAACGTCACTGTAATGATATGTCAACACTCATGGCCGCTTTGGTTAAATACGCCGATTTAGATAACACCAAGGATCCGGATTCAGAGGAGGACAAACCGGAGAAAGGTAAGAAGAACGACAATGCCAAGGGTCAACAGCATAATCCGGCAGGCCATGGAAACGGTGGTAAGCGCAAGGCCGACAGTAGTTTGGACTTTGTTGCAAATACCAACGCGCAGGAGAATGGCCAGCGCCGTACGGGCAAGCAGCCCCAGAGGGGTGGAGGTTTAGGCCCCAATTTGGAGCGCTTGTTAAATCAGCCCTGTCCAAAGCATGGATCGAAGGAGAAGCCGGCATCACATCTTTGGAAGGACTGTTATATCATGCGGGGTTTCAAGAATTCCAATATGTTCCAATATGACAACGGCCCGCCCGGCGGTTCAGGAGGAGGTTTCCACGGGCCGGGTTACGGAGGTGGTGGTTCCGGTTTAGGGTTTCAAGGCAACCAAACCGGACACGTCAATCAAGGGCACCAAGGCAACCAGGGAGGTTACAACCATCAGGGGAATCAGCAGCAGCAGCAGCAGTCGGGTTATCAGAGCAATCTCAAACAGCTGAACAACGGGCAATATCATGTCTTCACTACTAGTTTGTGCAAACGTGATCAGAAGCTTCACAAAAGGGCAGTAAACTCTGTTGAGCCGGCAGTACCTCAGTATTTACGCTGGTCTGAGCAACCTATTTTGTGGAGTAGAGATGATCACCCACCCCGGGTTGATAATCCAGGTCACTTGGCCCTGGTGGTGGCCCCTCAAGTTGGGGGATACAAGTTTACCAAAGTACTCATGGATGGGGGAAGTAGTATCAATATTTTGTATTATGATACATTCCGTCGTATGGGGTTGACAGATAAGGATCTTAAACCGTCAAATACGGTCTTTCATGGTGTGGTGCCTGGTAAGTCTGCATATCCTGTTGGCAAGATAGCTTTGGAGGTAGCTTTTGGAGATGACTATGATTCAAGGTCAGAAACATTGACATTTGAGGTGGTAAAGATCAAAAGTCCGTACCTCGCCTTGTTTGGGCGGACGGCTTATGCTAAGTTTATGGCAAGGCCATGTTATGTTTATCTACAGCTTAAAATGCCAGGTCATAAAGGGACTATCACAGTACATGGAAGTAGAAAGATTGCTTTGGAGTGTGAAGAAGATGATGCGGCTTATACTGAGTCGGTTTGTGCCACGGAGGAGTTGAAATTCTATAAGGAGCAAGTTGATCCGACAGACATGACCTCTTTGAAAAAGCCAACTACAGAACATGATCCAGCGTTGAAGTTCAAATCGGCTACAGACACTAAAATGGTTGACTTTGTTCCTAGCGATTCATCCAAATAGTTCAGCATCAGCGCTAACCTGGATCCCAAATAGAAAAGCACGCTCATCGAGTTCATCCATGAGAATCGGGACATCTTTGCATGGAAACCTTCTGACATGCCATGTGTACCGAGGGAACTCGCTGAGCGCATACTCAACATTGATCCTAAGTTTAAACCGGTCCGCCAGTTCCTCCGCCATTTCAATGAAGAGAGATGTAAGGCTATAGGTGAAGAGGTAGCCCGTCTGTTGGCCGCAGGGTTTATTGTCGAAGTCTTTCATCCAGAGTGGTTAGCTAATCCAGTGCGGGTTCTTAAGAAAAACGGCACTTGGCACATGTGTGTGGACTACACAGATTTAAACAAGGCTTGCCCTGCAGACCCCTTTGCTCTCCCTCGCATTGATCAGATAATTGATGCTACGGCGGGTTGTGACCGTTTGTGTTTTCTGGATGCTTACTCTGGTTATCATCAGATCAAAATGGCGGTTAAGGACCAGGAGAAGACAACTTTCATAACTCCCTTTGGAGCCTTCTGCTATGTTTCCATGCCTTTTGGACTCAAGAGTGCCCAGGCAACTTACCAGCGATGTGTTCAGAATTGCCTTCATAAACAATTTGGGCGCAATGTTCATGCATATGTGGATGATATTGTGGTCAAGTCTAGAAAGGAGGAGACATTGATCGATGATCTACGAGAAACCTTTGACAATCTCCGGGTTTACAAGATGATGCTCAATCCGGAGAAGTGTGTCTTCGGTGTCCCGGCAGGCAAGCTCTTAGGCTTTCTGGTATCAAACAGAGGCATTGAGGCTAATCCGGAAAAGATTGCAGCAATTACATCCTTGGCTAAACTGGCGTGTATTAACGATGTTCAACGTCTGGCCGGCTGGATTACAGCCTTGAGCTGGTTTATCAGTCGCCTTGGAGAGAAGGCCATCCCTTTATATCAGATGCTCAAGAAAACAGATAACTTTGTCTGGAGCGAGACAGCTGATAAGGCGTTCAAGGATCCAAAGAGGCAGCTTGCTGAACCGCCCGTGATTGCAGCGCCGATCGATAAAGAGCCATTATTATTATATGTGGCTGCTAATGCCCGGGCTGTTAGCGTAGCCATTGTGGTAGAGCGCAAGGAGCTTGGCAAGGAATATCCGGTTCAACGGCCGGTTTATTATATCAGCGAGGTACTCATTGAGTCAAAGCATAGGTATCCACATGGGTAGAAGCTAGTGTATGGGGTGTTTATGGCGAGCCGGAAGCTTAAACATTATTTTCAGGGCCATCCTATAACAGTGGTCAGTTCAGCTCCTCTGGGCGACATCATTCAAAATAGAGAAGCAACTGGCCGGATTGCCAAGTGGGCTATTGAGCTTGGACCTCATGGGCTCAAATATATACCCCACACAGCGATCAAATCCCAGGCACTCGTGGATTTCATCAATGATTGGACGGAGTTACAGGCACCTGAAGAGAAACCAGATAATACATATTGGACTATTCATTTTGATGGATCCAGACAGTTGGAGGGCTCGGGGGCTGGAGTCATACTAACTTCCCCACGAGGTGACAAGTTTTGTTATGTCCTCCGTTTAATGTTCCCTTGTACTAATAATGCAGCTGAATATGAGGCTTTGCTCCACGGTCTTCGGATGGCTAAGGAGATGAATTTGAGCCGGGTTAAGTGCTTCGGCGATTCAGATCTAGTGGCTCAGTAGGTATCTGGCACTTGGGATTCTAAGGACCCACTCATGGCTGCATATCGGCGAGAGGTGGACGCAGTGGCTGGTCACTTTAAAGGTTACCAGGTGTACCATATAGACCGACAGAAGAATGAAGCGGCGGACGCTTTAAGTCGTCTTGGTTCCCAGCGTAAACCAGTCCCGCCCAATGTCTTTCTTGATGTGTTGCATAATCCATCAGTCAAAGTGCCAACCGAAGAAGATTTGGCTATTCCTGATCCGAAGGCTCAGTTGGTGGCAGCTCTGCATGCCATACCGGATTGGACGATCCCATATCTGGCTTACATGAACCGGGGCGAGTTACCAGACGATGAAACGTTGGCTCGACAGATAATCCGGCGTTCCAAGTTCATGACCATACTCAACGGGGAGTTACATCGTTACAGTGTTTCAGGAGCAATTCAGTGCTGTGTTTCTCCTCAAGAAGGTTGTGAGATTTTGCGAGAAATCCATGAAGGGGATTACGGTCACCATGCCGGTTCAAAGTCGTTGGTTGCCAAAGCTTTTCGCCACGGTTTTTACTGGTTGACAGCGCATGCTGATGCGAAGGATTTAGTCAAAAGATGTGATGGATGTCAAAAAATTCCCGCCGTGCGCATGTTCCGGCTCAAGAGTTGCAGATGATTCCAATTATGTGGCCGTTTGCAACTTGGGGGCTTGACATGGTTGGACCCTTCAAGCGTTCTAAGGACAAAAAGACCCACCTATTAGTAGCAGTTGATAAATTCACTAAATGGGTGGAGGCAGTGTTGGAAATATGCCCTAGAGGCAATAATAAATTGGTTATTATTATATTTCCTTGTTCATGATAATCGTTTATTATCCATGCTTGAATTGTATTGATAGGAAACTCAGATACATGTGTGGATACATAGACAACACCATGTCCCTAGTAAGCCTCTAGTTGACTAGCTCATTGATCAATAGATGGTTACGGTTTCCTGACCATGGACATTGGATGTCGTTGATAACGTGATCACATCATTAGGAGAATGATGTGATGGACAAGACCCAATCCTAAGCCTAGCACAAAGATCGTGTAGTTCGTATGCTAAAGCTTTTTTAATGTCAAGTATCATTTCCTTAGACCATGAGATTGTGCAACTCCCGGATACCGTAGGAGTGCTTTGGGTGTGCCAAACGTCACAATGTAACTGGGTGGCTATAAAGGTACACTACAGGTATCTCCGAAAGTATCTGTTGGGTTGGCACGAATCGAGACTGGGATTTGTCACTCCGTGTAAACGGAGAGGTATCTCTGGGCCCACTCTGTAGGACATCATCACAATGTGCACAATGTGATCAAGGAGTTGATCACGGGATGATGTGTTACGGAACGAGTAAAGAGACTTGCCGGTGACGAGATTGAACAAGGTATCGGGATACCGACGATCGAATCTCGGGCAAGTACAATACCGTTGGACAAAGGGAATTGTATACGGGATTGATTAAGTCCTTGACATCGTGGTTCATCCGATGAGATCATCGTGGAACATGTGGGAGACAACATGGGTATCCAAATCCCGCTGTTGGTTATTGTCCGGAGAGTTGTCTCGGTCATGTCTGCATGGTTCCCGAACCCGTAGGGTCTACACACTTAAGGTTCGATGACGCTAGGGTTATAGGGAAAGTATGTACGCGGTTACCGAATGTTGTTCGGAGTCCCGGATGAGATCCCGAACGTCACGAGGAGTTCCGGAATGGTCCGGAGGTAAAGATTGATATATAGGAAGTATGGTTTTGGCCACCGGAAGTGTTCCGGGCATCACTGGTAGTGTACCGGGACCACCGGAGGGGTCCGGAGGTCCACCAGGTGGGGCCACCAGCCCCGGAGGCTTACATGAGCCAATAGTAGGAAGGGACCAGCCCCTAGGTGGGCTGGGGCGCCCCCCACCAAGGCCCAAGGCATCCTCAAGAGGAGAGGGGGCAAACCCTAGGCGCAGATGGGCCCTAAGGCCCACCCTAGGTGCGCCCCTCTCTCTCCCCCTTGGCCGCCTCCCAGATGGGATCTGGGGGCTGCCGCCACCCCTAGGGAGGGAACCCTAGGTGGGGGCGCATCCCCTCCCCTCCCCCTATATATATACTTGAGGTTTGGGGCTGCCCAACACATGTGATTTGCTCTCCCTGTTGGCGCAGCCCTACCCCTCTCCCTCCTCGTCTCTCGTAGTGCTTGGCGAAGCCCTGCTGGAGTCCCGTGCTCCTCCACCACCACCACCACGCCGTTGTTCTGCTGCTGGATGGAGTCTTTCCCAACCTCTCCTTCTCCCCTTGCTGGATCAAGGCGTAGGAGACGTCACCGGGCTGTACGTGTGTTGAACACGGAGGTGCCGTCCGTTCGGCACTAGGATCATCGGTGATTTATATCATGACGAGTACGACTCCATCAACCCCGTTCACTTGAACGCTTCCGCTTAGCGATCTACAAGGGTATGTAGATGCACTCTCCTTCCCCTCTTTGCTAGATTACTCCATAGATTGATCTTGGTGATGCGTAGAAAATTTTGAATTTCTACTACGTTCCCCAACAGGCAGAGCCAGTCAGCAAGTGTGATGCAGCCATGGCGGTTCAATTCATCAAGAAGGTGATATTCCGGTTTTGTTTTCCGCATAGCATTATAACAGATAATGGTACTAATCTGTCAAAAGGGGAGATGGAAGAATTCTGTCAACGTGAGCACATCCGACTTGATCTAGCGTCGGTGGCTCACCCCCAATCTAATGGTCAAGTAGAAAGGGCAAATCAAGAAATTCTACAGGGTATCAAACCAAGGCTTATGGTTCCCTTAAAGCCGACGCCGGGCTGTTGGGTTGAGGAGACACCTTCTGTGTTATGGAGCATCAACACCACACCCAATAGGTCTACGGGTTACACACCCTTCTTCATGGTCTATGGAGCGGAGGCGGTTCTTCCTAGTGACATCCGTCACGATTCACCCTGTGTGGCAGCTTATGTTGAAGCTGATAATGAGAAGGCACGTCAAGATTCACTGGACCTGTTGGATGAAGAGCGTGATCTTGCAGCAGCACGATCGGTGATTTATCAACAAGATCTCTGACGTTATCACAGCCGCCGGGTTAAAACCAGAACCTTTCAAGAAGGTGATTTGGTGCTCCGGCTCATCCAGGATCAGACTGATATGCACAAGTTATCCCCACCTTGTGAAGGACCCTTTGTGGTCAGCAAAAATCTCACGACGGATCTTACTACCTCATTGATGTTCGAGAGCATGAAGAC
Source organism: Triticum aestivum (assembly GCF_018294505.1). Lineage (NCBI taxonomy): Eukaryota > Viridiplantae > Streptophyta > Magnoliopsida > Poales > Poaceae > Triticum > Triticum aestivum. Next base: position 21,030,844 of record NC_057803.1, on the reverse strand, counting down.
TCACGTCAATCAGAGGAGGAGACCAAGCGGCCATGGAACATAGCTCTCCTTCGGCCTTACTATACTTGAAGCCATAGGCTCTTCATCTGTACATATTTATAATAGTGTATATATCATATAATAAACCAGAGCCTCCGTTATAAGCGGGGTATATGTTCTTTTTATATCCTGTGTGTGCTTTTACAAGTTAACTAACAAAGCGGAATTTTTGTTAATCCAGCTTTAGCAGCTGCATAGATATAAACAAAATCACTAGGGGGCTTGGTCATCTTTGAACTACAGCTACACCTCTTGATCGGTTTTTAAACCACGAAGGGATATCGCTAGGGGTCTTGGTTGTCCTCACACCATAGCTACACCTCTTGATAGGCATTTAAGCCACAAAGGGAAAAATTTGTGAAGCCAAAGAGAGTGTTGTACACAGTACAGACTCAAACATGGGCACACACTGAGCATCACTCACAAAGTTACTTGGGGGCTCTTTTTGCAAAGCAACAAAGAGTTTGAAAGGACCCTCGTAATTGGCTATAAAGCCGCGGCTTGGAAGCATGGTGTATTCACCTAAAAACCCGGGTTAACCTGCCTTCATCAAGTAAGCCACTCCTGTCCAGGTAATCCTGGTATGACCCATCAAACGTTTGACAAGTCAATCTTTTACAGACCCTGAACTTGTCACAGTTAAAACGATGATTGGTTAATTGGAGGCCCATCTTAAAAGGCTTTGTTAAATGGTTTAACTCAGAGGCCTGGCAGCCCATGAAAAGCCTCGATTTGGAGCCTGGCAGCTCGTAAAAAGCCTTGCATATTTTCCTGTTTGAATTTTGTTTGTTGAAAATCATAAGTATTTTTTGATAAACCGGCGTCCTTGACCCGGCTTGCTTCTCAACTACAAGTTGTGGGCACATGATCAATTATAAACCGGTGTTCATTGACCCGGTCTGGTTTGACTAAATTGCCCGTGTTATAAAGAAAATCCGGTGGTTATCCCGGTCCGGTTTAATATATAGACCGGCATTATGAAGATAGAGTTATCAATGTTTTGGATTGCTATTAACACCTTTGTCGTATACACATTTGGTCCACCAATGAGGTATGTTCTGTACATTACTTTTTGTACAAACACTTGATTATTCATCTAGGTACTATATACTTCATGGACACCATGACACGTCTAGCGGTAAATCACTAGATACTTTTAAGTTGATGTACCCAGGAACGCAATTCATCATGGGTTATGCATAAATATATCCCAAAGGGAGACACAGATTGTCACAAATTATTACAAAACATGCTCGATGGCATGGCAGATAACGGAGTTTCAACTATCCTATTACATGAAGCTTCAAAGCGGCTCAAATAGTATCATTGTTTTTCACAGTAGCCATATAAACCGGCGACCGGATCAGGACTCTTCATCGCGACGGGTTGACGGTAGAGGGTCAGTTGGTGTAGGCACTTCATCCCTCTCCAGACGCTGGAAATCAGCCGTTGACCAATCGATTCCAGTTAACGCTTGGAACACTGCTTCCTCATGGATAAGATTGGAAGGGTTAATATCAGGAGCGTAAGTGTGCTTACGAATCAGATGCACAAGTTCTTCGACTTCATGGATGTCAGCCGGCTGTCTTTTCCCTTCTGCATCATAAAACGATTGAAAATGGGACAAATCGGTATCATCAGCCAACTTGCTGGCTGCTGGCCGCATCTGTTTGGTCAGCCGTCGAAGATCATCATTGTTGAAGTTTGAACCGTCTTCTTTAACGCCTGGGTATCCTTTAATGATATCCTCCACTTCAAGGTCTGGAATCCAGGCTTTGGCTCGAATAAGGGCGGTTAAAGCTCCTGCTCTGGCAGCTGCTCTCTTCAACTCGGCAATACGGGCTGGTAACATGCCCAACTTCTCAAGGGTCTCCTTAATCAAAGTTGGAGCCGGTTTGTTATAAGCTGTCGTGCTAATAACCCATTGAGACCCAGAGTATAGCTGTTCAACCAATGTATATGCCGCTTTGAGCTTCATCCGCATATCTGTACCAAGATGAGCGATCCGAGTGCCTGCCAAAGATTTTATCAACATTTTGGTCAGTTATAAGATTCATTGACTGGCGCAACACACATAAGCAGACACTTACCAAAGATAGCAGAGGTCATAGCATTGATTTGGCGTTTCAAACCGGCTAGTTCTTCAACCACTGGCTTCAGGGCTGCCTCGGCGTCTACAGCTCTTTTGGTTAAACCAGATTTCTCGGTTTCCCATTCAGCACGCTCTTGGTTGAAGGATTCTTTCAGCTTCTCCATTACGGCTAGGGCCTGGGTCAGCTCCTCTTTGGCCTTTGCAGCCTCGGCTTGTTGTGACTTCACATTCTCTTGCAAGTCAGAATTTCGGGCATCTTTGCTTCTCAGTTCAGTCTGCCACGTTGAAGGTATGTTAAACAAACAACATATATATGTGCTAAAGTACAAAGCGTATAACAAAGTTATGCACTTCATACTTGGGGGCTAATGCCTATTTTCTTTCAAGTACTACACTTTATACAAGTCTCCAGAACAATGCAAGCATTATCCTTGACACTTGGGGGCTAATGTGCGTTTGTTCTAAAACGGATGTGTGGGTTAAAAACCGGATTAACTTGCCAAGTTAAACCGGCCTTTGGGGGCTATGCTGCAGAAAGTTATCTAATTTTTTCAAGATGAGTCTTATCTATTATTAGCAACCTGCCATTACAAGGATCAATGATGAGATGCTTAAAGTGTTACAAAGACCCGGTTTGTGATTAACAATCATAAAACGGCCCTTGGGGGCTATTTGGGATAGTGTTTCAGCTATAAATCAACACACAAAGGGAGAGGAATTTACCTCATATCGCTCTTTCATCAAGTTCACCAAACCGGTTTCATAATCCCGGTTTGAGTGCAGACGGTTCAAGAAGCCAGAATGGAGCTCATCAGCGTTAAGATGAGCATAGCTTGATAAATCGCTGCTCCATTTACCTTTCTCCCTGGCAGCTTGCTCTTCTTTGGCACTGTGTTGAGCCAAAATGACGGGACGGCCAGGAGAGCTGTGGCCCATTCCAGTAATAATAACGTCATCACCTTGGCCTTGAGGGTTTTTGGTGGATGATATTGGAATTTCAGCATCTTTCACAGGGCTAGCCCGGTTTGGTTCGGCCGGTTCAGCATCAGGCGTGGCAGGATCAGCGTCTGCTAGTTCATCAGTATTTTGGCCTTCAAGGGGCGGGTTATCAGAAGCAGCTTCAGGATGAGGGCTTTCCGGTTCACGAGTTTGTTCCGGTTCACCTCTTGGTTCTCCTTCTTCGGCGACCGGATCTTCGAGCGGATTGGTGGTCCGAGCTTTCTTACTGGGTCTGGCTTTGGCCCTGCAAATAGAATAAAAGAGGATTAACATCCTATTCAAAGGATTTATGGTGCATTCAAAGGAAAGGTTTTTACAACTTACCCGGCCACAGTTTTCAAAGGGGGGAGTTGAGTTGTTGTCGATTCACCAGAAGATGAAGGAGGTGTCACCTGATAATTTGAATCGGACGGATTAAGAGGCTGTCTGAAATAACCTGCCTTGGGGTAAGAGTGGTCAGAAGTAGGAGAGACCTCAGATCGGCGCTTCCGAACCGGAGTATCATGTAAACCGGCTGAAGTGACCTGTTGGCCACTATGCCAGGTTGTCCGGCGAGCTGCATGCTGCTGAATCTTCAAAATAAATGTTGGATCCAAGTGAACAAGAGGATGAGAAAAGCTTACTTTCCGGACTGCTTGGCGAGTTTTTTGTGTTGGCATAGAGTCTAAACTGGAGGAAAGGGTAATTACCTCTACATCATCAGCTTGACTAGCTTCTGCGTCCTCCTGAGGAAGATCATTGTTAATGAGATGCATGAAAAGAGAGCCAAGTGAGTCAAGTTCTACCTCAACTTCTGGATCATCAATGTCATCATTAAGCTCCATGTTAATCCGGTCAGCTGTTTTCCGTTTTGACGTCCGCTTTACGGCTTTTGTCTTTGGGCGGGATGGCTTGACCGCTTTATCTCCAGTCGGTTTTGCCGCTTTCTCTACGGTTTTCCATTTCCAGAAGGGGTCATCTCCCTGTATATAAAGAAGAAGGATTACATGTTTCATAAGATAGAAACATTAAGAATGAGGGGGGGATATAATGCTTACAGCAGGCAGTTTGTTCTTGGCATAGAAGGGACTCAGACCGGTTTGACTACAAACCAGTTCCGACTCATTCAGAATCTTCTTTACACCTTCGGTGACTTCTTCCTTAGATAATTGGATGTTGCAATGACGTTGACGGTCGTCAACCTCACTGGTATATTCACACATTAAACCGAGACGTCGGCTTAGCGGCAAGATACTCCAGGATATCCAACAGCGCACAAAGTCCACGCATGTTAAGCCGTTTGCCATAAAGGCCCGGAGTTTGGCGAGTTGAGGAGCGTATTTCGCCCTTTCTGAAGAGCTCAGGCATTGTGGCATGGGGTGAGTATTGGATAGTCTGTGATCACGAAAGCCGGGGAGGGGCTTTTCATCTTCAGGCGAAGTGTCTCTGCAATAAAACCAAGTTTGATTCCATTCCTTTGGGTGGCTGTGATGTTTGGCATGAGGAAATTCAACTTCTTTCCGCTTTTGAATCGAGACACCACCAAGTTCTGTGTTCGGGCCATTTACAAACTCTGTGCGCCGGTTTAAGTGAAAGAAATCCCGAAACAGTTCTGCAGTTGGTTCTTCTTGTAAATATACTTCACAGAAGACCTGGAAGTTGCATAAATTGGAAACCGAGTTGGGACCAATATCTTGCGGATGAAGTTGGAAGATGGCAAGCACATCTCGATAAAACTTTGACCCTGGAGGTTTGAAGCCACAGCCTATATGGTCAACAAAGACCATCACCTCGCCTTGCCTTGGGGTTGGAGGATTTTCTGTTCCTGGAACTCGCCATTTGATTTCAGTTTTCTTAGATAGGGAGCTGATGCTAACCATATCATTCAACTGAGTCTCAGTAACCCGGGAACGAGCCCAGTAGCAGGCAGTGAATTGTTTGGCCATTGCAAAACAAAAACAAGCTGAAAATGAAAGGCCGGTTTATAAATTACGCATGATATATTTTTGGGCTCCTCGGTTTATAAGTCACTGTGAGATCTGTTTCTACGTCCCTGTGAAAAGGCCATGAAAGGGAGTAACAAACCCTTAACCGCCTATGATATATGCAAGATACAAGGGAGTAAGAAAAGAAAAGGGGTCCGTTGTCCCTATTTATAAGGCGAAGAGATGAAATGGCAAGTGCGGGAATCGAGGAGCCCAAAAATGGATAAGTTAATAAGGGTGTCGCCTCGATGGCTGAAGACATATTAAATGAAGGTAATCTTCAACATCAACGGATGGATGACGTCAGGATGGTTTATCCTAATCTTGAAGTATGACGTCACGGCGGTTTACAAGATCAAGGTGAAGATATGAGGGAAGAATTTTTCTAATTATAGAAGATTGACATGAACGAGTTCAAACCAATCTGAGGCCTAATGTTGGGGATATTACTACTAGAGGTAAACCGGCCTTATGTAGCCGGGTTGACTCCTTGAAGATTAGAAGCCCATAAAAATGCAAGGATGATGGCGCTTCATGGAGGCCCAAGGCCCGAAGGCGGGTTAAAGCCTGTAAATGTAAACCGGATTAGTCATGTAATTTGTATTGTAAGATAGGAAGGATAGAGACCGAACTAGATACGTTTATAATCCGGCTTCGGGACTCTGTAAACCGGCGGGCGTCGACCTATGTATATAAAGGGACGACCCGACAGCGGTTTAGGGGGAGACAACAACTCGAGAGCCAGACAAAGCGGATTCGCTCCCTGGCCTTTGAAACCCTAGCAATACCAATCACAACTAGACATAGGCTTTTACCTTCCTCGAAGGGGCCGAACTAGTATAAAATTCCCCGTGTCCCCTTGTCCGGTTTAACCCCTTAAAGCTAACCCGTAGCGATGGCTCCACGACTAAGTCCTTTCACAAGGACATCTGCCGTGACAAACCCACGACAATCCAGTCCACCAGAAACGCTCCTTCAAATCCAAATACATCTTGGTGTTTTCGGGGTGTATCGAGTATGGTGAGTCATGAGCTTCCTGTAGTATTAACTTTCTGATCTCGGCATTATTGGGCACAAATACATGGTCCTCAAACCACAAGGTGTCGTGCTCATCCTCACGAAAACCTTTGGCTTTGCCTTCATTCATATTCTCTTTTATCTCGAAAATTTCTTTGTCATCCTTTTGGGCTTCTCGAATCTTTCCCAACAAGGTCGACCGTACTTCCATGGTTGTAACAAAACCTCTAAGAACAATCTCTAAACGTAGCTCCCTGAAATCTTCTGCTAACTCCCTTGGCAAACCTCCTATTACTAAGGTATTGGCATAACTCTTCTGGCTCAAAGTGTCTGCTACAACATTGGCCTTGCCTGGATGATAGTGCAACTTCATATCATAATCCTTTATAAGCTCCAACCATCTCCTTTGCCTGAGGTTCAACTCCTTCTGTGTGAAAATGTACTTCAAACTCTTATGATCCGTGTACACATCACAATGGTTCCCAATAACAAAATGTCTCCAGGTCTTGAGTGCATGCACTACGGCTGCCAACTCCAAGTCATGTGTGGCATAATTCAACTCATGAGGTCGAAGTTGTCATGAGGCATATGAAACAACTCTTCCGTCTTGCATAAGTACTCCTCCAAGTCCTAGGCGAGAGGTGATACGTCTCCATCGTATCTACTTTTCCAAACACTTTTGCCCTTGTTTTGGACTCTAACTTGTATGATTTGAATGGAACTAACCCGGACTGACGCTGTTTTCAGCAGAATTGCCATGGTGTTGTTTTATGTGCAGAAAACAAAAGTTCTCGGAATGACCTGAAACTCCACGGAATATCTTAGAATAAATAATAAAAAATCCTCGCCAAAGATGAAGACCAGGGGGCCCACACCCTGTCCACGAGGGTGGGGGCGCGCCCCTCCCCCTGGGCGCGCCCCCCTACCTCGTGGGCCCCCTGGTGGTCCTCCGATGCCAACTCCAACTCCATATATTGGCTTTTGAGGAGAAAAAAATGAGAGAGAAAGTTTCATCGCGTTTTACGATACGGAGCCGCTGCCAAGCCCTAATCTCTCTCGGGAGGGCTGATCTGGAGTCCGTTCGGGGCTCCGGAGAGGGGGATTCGTCGCCGTCGTCATCATCAACCATCCTCCATCACCAATTTCATGATGCTCACCGCCGTGCATGAGTAATTGCATCGTAGGCTTGCTGGACGGTGATGGGTTGGATGCGATTTATCATGTAATCGAGTTAGTTTTGTTAGGGTTTGATCCCTAGTAACCACTATGTTCTGAGATTGATGTTGCTATGACTTTGCTATGCTTAATGCTTGTCACTAGGGCCCGAGTGCCATGATTTCAGATCTGAACCTATTATGTTTTCATGAATATATGTGAGTTCTAGATCCTATCTTGCAAGTCTATAGTCACCTACTATGTGTTATGATCCGGCAACCCCGAAGTGACAATAATCGGGATTACTCCCGGTGATGACCATAGTTTGAGGAGTTCATGTATTCACTATGTGTTAATGCGTTGTTCCGGTTCTCTATTAAAAGGAGGCCTTAATATCCCTTAGTTTCCAATAGGACCCTGCTGCCACGGGAGGGTAGGACAAAAGATGTCATGCAAGTTCTTTTCCATAAGCACGTATGACTATTTACGGAATACATGCCTACATTATATTGATGAACTGGAGCTTGTTCTGTGTCACCCTATGTTATGACTGTTACATGATGAACCACATCCGGCATAATTATCCATCATTGATCCGGTGCCTACGAGTTTTCCATATATTGGTTTACGCTTATTTACTTTTCCATTGCTACTGTTACAACCACTACAAAAATACCAAAAACATTACTTTTGCTGTCTTTACTTTGTTACCGTTACCACCACTATCATATTACTTTGCTACTAAACACTTTGCTGCAGATACTAAGTTCCCAGGTGTGGTTGAATTGACAACTCAGCTGCTAATACTTGAGAATATTCTTTGGCTCCCCTTGTGTCGAATCAACAAATTTGGGTTGAATACTCTACCCTCGAAAACTGTTGCGATCCCCTATACTTGTGGGTTATCAAGACCTTTTTCTGGCGCCGTTGCCGGGGAGCATAGCTCTATTCTTTGAGTCACTTGGGATTTATATCTGCTGGACACTATGAAGAACTTGAAAGACGCTAAGACAAAAATTTATCCCTCAACTACGAGGGGAGGTAAGGAACTGCCATCTAGCTCTGCACTTGATTCACCTTCTGTTATGAGTAAGCTAGCGACACCTAAACCTACTACTGCTATGAATTCTGATATGCCACATGTTATTGATGACGCCACTTCTGCTATGCATGATACTTATGATGAAACTACTTCTATGCTTGATACTACTGTGCCACTTGGTGAATTTCTAGATGAGCAAATTTCTAAGTCTAGAGAAAGAGAAATTAGTGAACCTGAACACGATGATGTTAGTGATGATGAACCTATGCCTGTTATTCCTGAGGGTTATCTTTTTAATAATGAATCTTATGAAGCTATTCTTGCTTGTCCGGATAAACCTGAACGTAAGAGGTTACTAATTAAGTGGAGTAAGGAATCTTTTAGAGGTAGGATGAGACCCGACCCTGCTTTTGCTACTTCACCTATCTGTGTTCCTGATCAGGATTATTATGATATTACTGTTGATCCAGATATAATTACTTTGGTTGAATCTGATCCTTTTTATGGCTATGAATCTGAAACTGTTGTGGCACATCTTCGTAAGTTAGATGAAATAGCTGCCCTGTTTACTAATAATCTGAGATCGCGCCACTTTTATATACTCAAAATATTTCCGTTCTCATTAAAGGGTGATGCTAAGAAATGGTTTAATTCTCTTGATCCTGCCTGTGTGCAAAGTCCCCAGGATATGATTTATTACTTCTCTGCTAAATATTTCCCTGCTCATAAGAAACAAGCTGCTTTGAGGGAAATATACAATTTTGTGCAAATTGAAGAAGAGAGTCTCCCACAAGCTTGGGGGAGGCTTCTCAAGTTACTTAATGCTTTGCCTGATCATCCTCTTAAGAAACCTGAAATATTTGATATCTTTTATAATGGACTAACTGATGCTTCCAGAGATTACCTGGATAGTTGTGCTGGTTCTCTTTTCAGGGAAAGAACACCGGATGACGCTGAAATTTTATTGAATAATATGTTGGCAAATGAAAATAATTGGGCACCTCCTGAGCCACCTCCCGAGCCAACTCCTGAGCCAGCTCCTGAGCCAATTACTGAGCCTATTCCTAAACCAACTCCGAAGAAGAGAGGTGTTCTATTTCTCAGTCCCGAAGATATGCAAGAGGCAAAGAAATCTATGAAAGAAAAAGGTATTAAAGCTGAAGATGTTAAGAATTTACCTCCTATTGAAGAAATACATGGTCTTAATTTACCGCCTGTTGAAGAAGTATATGATCTCAATTACTTATTTACTGAAGAACCTCCCGATATCCCGACACAGGTAGTAAAGGTAAATTCTCTCTATAGATATGATAAAGTTGAAGTCCCTCCTACTAAAATTGCTAGTCAGTGCTTGGATGAGTTTGATGACTTTATGTTTAAGCAAGATGACTTTAATGCTTATTTTGGTAGACAATTAAAGCAGAATACCTTTATGATTAAACGCTTGAGTGATTATATGGATAATATTAGAGGTGAACTTAAACTTGTTAGCAAACATGCTTCTATGGTTACCACTCAAGTAGAACAAGTACTTAAAGCTCAGAAAGAAATGCTTGATGAAATGAATAGTAAGAAAAATGATTATGCTGTTAGAGTGGCTACTAGAACTGGTAGAATGACTCAGGAACCTTTGTATCCTGAAGGCCACCCTAAGAGAATCGAGCAAGATTCTCAAAGAAATAATATTGATGCACCTAGTTCTTCTAAAAGGAAGAAAAAGAAAAATGATAGAACTGTGCAAACTTCTAGTGAACCTATTGCTGAACCACCTGATAATCCAAATGATATCTCTATGTCTGATGCTGAAACACAATCTGGTAATGAACATGAACCTAGTGAAAATGTTAATGATGATGTTCATGATGATGCTCAACCTAGTAATGATAATGATGTAGAAGTTGAACCTGCTGTTGATCTTGATAACCCACAATCAAAGAATCAACGTTATGATAAAAGAGACTTCGTTGCTAGGAAACATGGTAAAGAAAGAGAACCATGGGTTCAGAAACCCATGCCTTTTCCTCCGAAACCATCCAAGAAAAAGGATGATGAGGATTTTGAGCGCTTTGCTGAAATGATTAGACCTATCTTTTTGCGTATGCGATTGACTGATGTGCTCAAAACAAATCCTTATGCTAAGGATATCATTACTAATAAAAGAAAGATACCGGAGGCTGAAATTTCCACCATGCTTGCTAATTACACTTTTAAGGGTGGAGTACCAAAGAAACTTGGAGATCCAGGAGTACCTACTATACCATACTCCATTAAAAGAAATTATGTTAAAACTGCTTTATGTGATCTTGGAGCCGGTGTTAGTGTTATGCCTCTCTCTTTATATCATAGACTTGACTTGAATAAGTTGACACCTACTGAAATATCTTTGCAAATGGCTGATAAATCAACTGCTATACATGTCGGTATTTGTGAGGATGTGCCTGTTGTGGTTGCAAACGTTACTATTTTAACGGACTTTGTTATTCTTGATATTCCCGAGGATGATAGTATGTCTATTATTCTTGGAAGACCTTTCCTTAATACTGCAGGGGCTGTTATTGATTGCAACAAAGGCAATATCACTTTTCATGTTAATGGTAATGAGCATACGGTGCACTTTCCGAGGAAACAACCTCAAGTTTATAGTATCAACTCTATTGGAAAAATTCCATCGATTATATTTGGAGGTTTTGAATTTCCTCTTCCTACTGTCAAAAAGAAATATGATATACTTATTGTTGGGGATGTCCATATCCCCGTTGAGGTAACATAGTGTTATTCGAAATTTCTCCGGTTCCATGATTATCGGAATGAGTTTGTTAACAAGACTTGATCAACCTTGTTAGTGGATTCTTTTTGATGAGCATGAGATGGATGAAACTAGAAGCACAACCTTCTGTACCCTCTTTATATTTTCTGTTCTTTAGTAGAAATAAAGTAAAATAGTATTTTTCTGTCTGTTTCCTGACTTATCCGTGCAATATAAAAATATCCCGAAAATAAAAGTCCTCAGAATGCCATGCCAATTTAATATGATTTTTTCGGGAATATTTAAGGATTTTTAGTGCAAAAATTACCGCGGGGGGAGCTGCCACCTGGTCACGAGGGTGGAGGGCGCGCCCTACCCCCCTGGGCGCGCCCCCTGCCTCGTGGGCCCACGGTGGCCCTCCTCCACTTATTCCTGCACCCATCTTCTTCCTCTGTCTCGCACAAACCCGAAAAACCAACTCAAGCTCGTGTTCCAGCAACTTTTGCTGCGATTTTCGATCTCCTTGCTCAAAGCACCTCTCGCAAAACTGCTTGGGGAGATTGTTCCTTGGTATGTGACTCCTCCATTGGTCCAATTAGTTTTTGTTCTAGTGCTTTATTCATTGCAAATTTGTGCTGCATAGGTGACCATGTTCTTGAGCTTGCATGTCAAATATATATGGTTCCAAGTAGTTCTAATGCTTGATATATGCTCTAGGCACTTGTATGAGTAGTTGCTATCAATCTTATTGAAGTTGGTTCACTTTGTTTGAAGTTACTAAAAATTTCAGATTGTTTCAGAAATAATGAAGAGACTTTTGAGGGGCTCGTCGAGCCGAAGTTCTAAGGAGAAACAAAAGGAAGAAGAACAGAAGCCCAAATTTAATCTGCCTCGTATCGCGGAGGTCCGGCCGTGTGAATGGCCTTCCGATGACTTCTTGAGGAGTGTCGGGATTTATGAAGATTTCTATCTATTGATTGAGAACGCCGGCCTCACCAACTTCCTCCGCGACCAACGTCATCAGTATCTCTTACTCACAAATACTTTTGTGCAGAACTTCTACTTTTTCCCTAAGAAATCACCTCCAACAGTAGAGTTCCATTTATATGATGTTGCTAGGGAGATGACATTAGCTGCATTTTGCGAGGTTTGCAAAATACCTTTCGAGGGTTCTTTAGATGAACCACACCGTAATGAAGTGGAAGCTTATATTGACACTATCACTGTGGGAGAAACCAGGAAGGTTTCTGATGCAAGAATTACTAGCATACATTTCCCTGTTTTACGCTACTTTGCCTTATTTGCTAGTCGCTGCTTGATTGGTCGCGGGAACTGTGGGAACCTTAGTATTCCTGATATTATTATTTTGCTCCATGGTTTATACCGCAATAACTCTGTTAGTATGGGTGGAATTGTTGCTAGACGGTTGAGTATGAACCGTACTAAGGGCCCCATCTTTGGAGGCATTTATGCTTCACGCCTAGCTGAACATTTTGAAATACCTATTAGGCATGAGGAGAAAGAAGAAACAGCGCTGCCCCGTGCTTATTTAGATTATAAGAGTATGGTAGCGCATGATTTTCTTGTTAAGAATCGCGAAAGGGCGCTTAAATATAAATTGTACTTTGATAAACATCACCCTGAGACTATTACTTTGCCTGCTCCCTCTTTGTTTAACTTGTCTGCAGGTACTTACATTGTTCCGTGGGCGGCTGTTCAAGCCTATCGGAATCCTGCACCAGCCTCGGAACCGGAGCCTCCACGAATGTCTGTTTATTCTTGGGATCCTGAGGCGGTTGCCAGCCAGTGGCAGTCAGAGTCCTCTTCATCACATTATGATCCCAACTATTCTTCATCGCAGTACGACCCCAGCTTCACCTACGGATATCAGCCAGGTTATCCCTGGCAATAGACCAACTTAGGCCAAAAGCCTAAGCTTGGGGGAGTACGTATTTCCCACCGACATTACATTCATGTTCACACACACTCATTGCTAGATGTCGGTGCTCATACTCTTTCATTGTAATATCCATGCTAGTTTATTTTCCTTTTTCCTGCTTTCTTCTTGTGTGTTTAATAAACCTTAAGAAAAACAAAAAAATTAGTGTTAGTCTACTTTCCATGCTTGTAGTAGAATTAAAAAGAAAACCCAAAAATATTTCCCGTCCTTCTTTTGCTTGTTGGGAGCTTTCCCGTGTAAATAGTTTTTATTTTTCTTTTCCTTTCTTTGGGGGTCGAGAAGACTATATTGAAAATGCTTAGTGGCTCTTATATGCAAGATTGTTTATTTAACTTAGAGCCCATATTACTTGTCTTCTCTCTTGAGTTGAATGCTTGCAGATTCCAGCTTAGTCCAATGCACGTGCACTCTTATTATTATACACACCGTTCGGTCGTGCAAGTGAAAGGCAATAATGATGATATATGATGGACTCATTGGGATGAGAAAAGCTGGTATGAACTCGACCTCTCTTGTTTTTGTAAATATGATGATTCATCGTTCCTGATTCAGCTATTATGAAGTAAACATATTTGCAATGACATTTAGAGATTATAGTTGCTTGTGCCATGCTTGATTAGCTATGAGTTATAATGGTTAACCTTGCGTGCCAACATGCTATTGAGATGATTATGATGTGGTATGATAGGATGGTATCCTCCTTTAAATGAATTGAGTGACTCGACTTGGCACATGTTCACGCATGTAGTTGAATCAAATCAACATAGCCTTCATGATATTTATGTTCATGGTGGATTATATCCTACTCATGCTTATATTCGGTGTGAATTAATTTTAATGCATGTTTACGACTGTTGTCGCTCTCTCAGTTGGTCGCTTCCCAGTCTTTTGCTAGCCTTCACCTGTACTAAGCGGGAATACTGCTTGTGCATCCAAACTCCTTAAACCCCAAAGTTGTTCCATATGAGTCCACTATACCTTCCTATATGCGGTATCTACCTGCCGTTCCAAGTAAATTTGTATGTGCCAAACTCCAAACCTTCAAATGAAATTCTGTTTTGTATGCTCGAGCAGCTCATGTGCAACTATGGCTGCCTATATCTTCCATGCTAGGTGGGTTATTCTCAAGAGGAGTGCACTCCGCTCCTCATTCACGAGAAAGGGCCGGTAACCGGGATGCCCAGTCCCATGATCCAAAAAGATCAAAGCAAATCAAAATAATTAAACAAAACTCCCCCTGGGACCCGTTGAATGTTGGAGGCACTCGTTGTTTCGAGCAAGCCATGGATTGATGCTTGTGGAGGAGGGGGAGTATAAACCTTTACCATTCTGTTTGGGAACTGCCTATAATGCATGTAGTATGGAAGATACAGCCATCTCATAGTTGTTGCATTGACAGTGAAAGTATGCCGCTCAAAATATTATTTATATCTATTTCAAAAATCGAGCTCTGGCACCTCTACAAATCCCTGCTTCCCTCTGCGAAGGGCCTATCTATTTACTTTTATGTTGAGTCATCACCCTTCTTATTAAAAAGCACCCGCTGGAGAGCACACTGTCGTTTGCATTCATTATGATTGGTTTATATTGGGTATGACTTGACTGGATCTCTTTTACCATGAATTACAATGTTTAGTCAGTCCTTGATCTTTAAAGGTGCTCTGCATTTATGTTTTGCGGTCTCAGAAAGGGCTAGCGAGATACCATTTTGTTATATCATGTTATGATTATTTTGAGAAAGTGTTGTCATCCGAGTTTTATTATTATGGCTCGCTAGCTGATTATGCTATTGATATGAGTAATTGTGAGACCTACGTGTTATTGTGAGTATGGTTAGTTCATAATAATTGCTGAAACTTGAATGCTGGCTTTTCATGTTTACAACAACAAGAGCAAACAGAGTTTGTAAAAGTTTTTCTTTTTCTCTTTCAGTTTGTCAACTGAATTGCTTGAGGACAAGCAAGGGTTTAAGCTTGGGGGAGTTGATACGTCTCCGTCGTATCTACTTTTCCAAACACTTTTGCCCTTGTTTTGGACTCTAACTTGTATGATTTGAATGGAACTAACCCGGACTGACGCTGTTTTCAGCAGAATTGCCATGGTGTTGTTTTATGTGCAGAAAACAAAAGTTCTCGGAATGACCTGAAACTCCACGGAATATCTTAGAATAAATAATAAAAAATCCTCGCCAAAGATGAAGACCAGGGGGCCCACACCCTGTCCACGAGGGTGGGGGGCGCGCCCCTCCCCCTGGGCGCGCCCCCTACCTCGTGGGCCCCCTGGTGGCCCTCCGACGCCAACTCCAACTCCATATATTGGCTTTCGAGGAGAAAAAATCAGAGAGAAAGTTTCATCGCGTTTTACGATACGGAGCCGCCGCCAAGCCCTAATCTCTCTCGGGAGGGCTGATCTGGAGTCTGTTCGGGGCTCCGGAGAGGGGGATTCGTCGCCGTCGTCATCATCAACCATCCTCCATCACCAATTTCATGATGCTCACCGCCGTGCGTGAGTAATTGCATCGTAGGCTTGCTGGACGGTGATGGGTTGGATGAGATTTATCATGTAATCGAGTTAGTTTTGTTAGGGTTTGATCCCTAGTATCCACTATGTTCTGAGATTGATGTTGCTATGACTTTGCTATGCTTAATGCTTGTCACTAGGGCCCGAGTGCCATGATTTCAGATCTGAACCTATTATGTTTTCATGAATATATGTGAGTTCTAGATCCTATCTTGCAAGTCTATAGTCACCTACTATGTGTTATGATCCGGCAACCCCGAAGTGACAATAATCGGGACCACTCCCGGTGATGACCATAGTTTGAGGAGTTCATGTATTCACTATGTGTTAATGCTTTGTTCCGGTTCTCTATTAAAAGGAGGCCTTAATATCCCTTAGTTTCCAATAGGACCCCGCTGCCACGGGAGGGTAGGACAAAAGATGTCATGCAAGTTCTTTTCCATAAGCACGTATGACTATTTACGGAATACATGCCTACATTATATTGATGAACTGGAGCTAGTTCTATGTCACCCTATGTTATGACTGTTACATGATGAACCACATCCGGCATAATTATCCATCATTGATCCGGTGCCTACGAGTTTTCCATATACTGGTTTACGCTTATTTACTTTTCCGTTGCTACTGTTACAATCACTACAAAAATACCAAAAACATTACTTTTGCTGTCTTTACTTTGTTACCGTTACCACCACTATCATATTACTTTGCTACTAAACACTTTGCTGCAGATACTAAGTTTCCAGGTGTGGTTGAATTGACAACTCAACTGCTAATACTTGAGAATATTCTTTGGCTCCCCTTGTGTCGAATCAACAAATTTGGGTTGAATACTCTACCCTCGAAAACTGTTGCGATCCCCTATACTTGTGGGTTATCAAGAGGCATCGCAATACACCTGGAAATCCTTGCGTATATCTAGCAGAATCAGCACTGGGGCTGTAGTCAAACGTTTCTTTATCTCCTAGAAACTTGCTTCACATTCCTCAGTCCAATGGAACTTGGTGACCTTATTCAACAACGTCGTCATAGGCTTTGCAATCTTAGAGAAATTTTCAATGAATCTCCGATAGTATCCCGCGAGTCTAAGAAAACTGCGGATCTCTCCAACTGAGGTGGGTGCCAACCACTCAGTGACCGACTGAACTTTGGCAGGGTCTACTGCTATACCTTCTCCCGATATAACATGTCCAATAAATCCAACTTCCTTCAACCAAAACTCACATTTGCTGAATTTGGCATACAACTGATGTTCCCTGAGTTTCTCGAGAACTAAACGCAATTGTTCCTTATGTTCCTCTTCATTCTTTGAGTATACTAAAATATCATCAATGAACACCATGACGAACTTATCCAAGAACTCCATGAACACCTTATTCATCATACTCATGAAATAGGCTGGGGCGTTAGTCAATCCAAATGACATAACCGTATACTCATAAAGCCCATACCATGTGGTGAACGTTGTCTTAGGTATATCCTTTTCTCGAATCTTCAGCTGGTGGTAACCTGATCGCAGGTCGATCTTTGAGAACACTTTAGCTCCTTGCAGCTGGTCAAACAGATCATTGATCATCGGCAGTGGGTACTTGTTCTTGATTGTTACTTCATTCAATGCCCAATAATCAACAACCATTCTCAGAGACTTATCCTTCTTCTCAACCAATAGCACTGGGGCTTCCCATGGTGATGAACTCCGTCGGATGTAACCTTTCTCCAATAACTCCTTAATCTGTTTCTTGATCTCCTCCCGATCATTCGCGGGCATCCGGCATGGTCTCTTTGATATAGGCCCAGTGCCGGGCAACAACTCTATCAAAAACTCGATGTCTCGATCTGGCGGCATGCCTGGTAACTCCTCTGGAAATACATCTGGGTAATCCTTCACAACATGCATTTCCTCCTGAACAACTCCCGTGAGAGAATGTACTTGGGTTCTCCTTGGCGCATGCCTAGATACATACTTGATCCTTTTTCCCTCCGGAGTGGTAAGCAGAACTGACTTACTGGCGCAATCGATGTTTCCTCCATACATCGACAACCAATCCATTCCTATTATCACATCCAATCCTTGCGACTCCAAAATTATCAAGTCAGAGGGGAAAACATGACTACCTATGGTTAATGGCATCTGAAAACATCCACTGCTTGCCATATACTCGGCTCCGAGTGAGGTTACTAGCATAGGTGTCTTAAGAACTTTAGTGGGCAACTTATACTTATCCACAAATCCCCTTGATATGTATGAATGCGATGCACCAGTATCAAAAAGAATTATTGCAGTAAATGACTTAACTGAAAACTTACCGATAACCGCATCTGGTTGCTCTTCAACCTCCTCCATGTTCACGTGGTTCACTTGTCCTTTGTTAAATGGATTGGGCTTCTTCCCAGAGCTTCCATTACCATTTCCGTTCTTCGCTTCAGAGCACTCGGTGGCATAGTCTCCAGTCTTCCCGCACTTGAAACAAGTAACGTGGCTTAGGTCCCTCTTGGCGGGTGTGGCTGGATTGGAACGATTCTAATTGCTGCTTGCTCCATTCCCATTCCCATTCCTTGGGCCATTATGATTATGAGAACTTCCTCCATTGTGAGTGTGGCCTCCATGGTTATGGGTAAGTCCTCCCGAGTTCGGGGTAAAGTGAAGCTTCTGCTGAGCTCCTGAATTGTACTTTCCTTGTCCATATTTCCTCTTGCGGCTCTCTATCTGCTGCTGCTTCCCTTCGATCATGAGGGCTTTATCTACCAACTCCTGGTGGTTGTTAAATGTTGCCACCATTAACTGCATACTCATCTCATCATTCAACCCTTCCATAAACTTCTCCTGCTTTGCGGCATCTGTGGCCACATCGTCTGGAGCATAATGGGATAACTTACTAAACTCCTCCACGTACTGGCCTACAGTACGGTTCCCTTGGCGTAAGTTGTGAAACTCACACTTCTTCATGATCATAGCTCTAGTGGATATGTGGGCGGTGCGGAATGCTTGCTGAAACTGCTCCCAAGTGACATTGGCTATAGGAAAAGTGGTTGTGTAATTTTTCCACCATGCGGTTGCGGGTCCATCCAATTGGTGTGCGGCAAAACGCAACTTCTCAGCATCTATGCAACCTGCGGTGGTCAATTCTCTCCCAATCTTGCGCAGCCAATCATCAGCAACTATTGGCTCGGTGCTACTGGAAAACACCGGCGGCTGCAGCCTCAGAAAACGGGCTAAGTTGTCAACTGGGGGTGGTGGCGGTGGGTTGTTGTTGTTGTTGTTGCCTTGGTTCAAAACTAACAACCGCATCAAGGCATTCTGCTGCTGGATCAACTAAGTGAGCTCCGGTGGGAAAGCAAAACCGAGGTCACGTCTCGGAGGCATCTGATGGGTTTAGAGGGAAGAGATTAGAATAGAGTGCTGTCTAATGAGAAAACACTACCCATATGTACATGAGACAAACACAATCATATCATATCACTCACTCACTCAAGCAAGGGCATACAATTGGTCTAACTATCGTTACAGTGCTCAGACTACTAATATTTACATAGGGGGGTACTACTAATAGTATGGTGGTCTACTAGAAATTTTGATCGGTGGAAGACTCCATGATATCCGCTCCAGCTTCGTCTTCATAGTCATCATCACTGCTATCCGGGTCGGAGTTAGTGTCGTCGATGATGATGTAGTCTTCTTAACAAATCTCCTTGTTCTTCTCCTCCTGGCGCGGGGTCTCCCATAAAAACTCCTAGCTTCTAGGTCATGTCGTCATTCCTCTCCATGAGTATCATCATTTACTCCCCATATCCATCGCTTGTAGACTTAAGCTCCTCTTCTAGCTCCGTGATCCTGATCATCGCCTTCTTCAAATCTATCATGCTTGCGCACATCTGGTTCTCCTGTCCACGAATGTGATGATTTAATTCCTGGATGAATGTTGCAATGGACCTATCCTTCCTGGTGTTGATCATCTCCCATTGCTCATCTCAGCGCCCACATACCTGGTAGATAGTGTTCTTAAGCTCCTTGTGGTAAACTTCGCCGATGCGTCCTATAGCAATGTGGGCTGCCATACTCTTGCCTAGACTCCAAGTTGGTGCATCAAAGGAAAACTCTATGGGTTTAGTTGAAGGAAATATGCCCTAGAGGCAATAATAAAGTTATTATTTATTTCCTTATATCATGATAAATGTTTATTATACATGCTAGAATTGTATTAACCGGAAACATGATACATGTGTGAATACATAGACAAACAGAGTGTCACTAGTATGCCTCTACTTGACTAGCTCATTGATCAAAGATGGTTATGTTTCCTAACCATATACAAAGAGTTGTCATTTGATTAACGGGATCACATCATTAGGAGAATGATGTGATTGACTTGACCCATTCCGTTAGCTTAGCCCTTGATCGCTTAGTTTGTTGCTATTGCTTTCTTCATGACTTATACATGTTCCTGTGACTATGAGATTATGCAACTCCCGTTTACCGGAGGAACACTTTGTGTGCTACCAAACGTCACAACGTAAATGGGTCATTATAAAGGTGCTCTACAGGTGTCTCCAAAGTACTTGTTGGGTTGGCGTATTTCAAGATTAGGATTTGTCACTCCGATTGTTGGAGAGGTATCTCTGGGCCCACTCGGTAATACACATCACTTAATCCTTGCAAGCATTGCAACTAATGAGTAAGTTGCGGGATGATGTATTACGAACGAGTAAAGAGACTTGCCGGTAACGAGATTGAACTAGGTATTGAGATACCGACAATCAAATCTCGGGCAAATAACATACCGATGACAAAGGGAACAACGTATGTTGTTATGCGGTTTGACCGATAAAGATCTTCATAGAATATGTAGGAGCCAATATGAGCATCCAAGTTCCGATGTTGGTTATTGACCGGAGACGTGTCTCGGTCATGTCTACATAGTTCTCGAACCCGTAGGGTCCGCATGCTTAAAGTTCGATGACAGTTATATTATGAGTTTATGTGTTTTGATGTACCGAAGGTAGTTCGGAGTCCTGGATGTGATCACGGACATGACGAGGAGTCTCAAAATGGTCGAGACATGAAGATTGATATATTGGACGACTATATTCAGACACCGGAATGGTTCCGGGGGTTGTTAGATATATACCGGAATACCGAGGGGTTAGCGGACCCCCCCAGAGGTTATTGGGCCTCATGGGCCCAATTGGTGGAAGAGGAGAGGCGAACAAGGGGCAGCCGCACGCCCCTCCACTCCCAAGTCCGAATTGGACAAGGAACGGGGGCGGTGCCCCCCTTTCCTTTCTTCCTCTTTCTCCTTCCCTCTCCTCTCCTACTCCAACATGGAAGGGGGGAGTCCTACTCCCGGTGGGAGTAGGACTCCTCATGGGGCGCGCCAAGGTTGGTCGGCCCCCTCCCCCTCCTCCACTCCTTTATATACGGGGAGGGAGGCACCCCCTAGAGACACAACAATTGACCCCTTGGATCTCTTAGCCGTGTCCGGTGCCTCCCTCCACCATAATCTACCTCGGTCATATCATAGTGGTGCTTAGGCGAAGCCCTGCATCGGTAGAACATCATCATCGTCACCACGCCGTCGTGCTGACGGAACTCTCCCTCAAAGCTCAGCTGGATCGGAGTTCGAGGGACGTCATCGAGTTGAACGTGTGCAGAACTCAGAGGTGCCGTGCGTTCGGTACTTGATCGGTCGGATCGTGAAGGTGTACGACTACATCAACCGCGTTGTGCTAACGCTTCCGCTTTCGGTCTACGAGGGTACGTGGACACACTCTCCCCTCTTGTTGCTATGCATCACCATGATCTTGCGTGTGCGTAGGATTTTTTTTGAAATTACTACGTTCCCCAACAGTGGTATCAGAGCTTGGTTTTATGCGTTGATGTTATATGCACGAGTAGAACACAAGTGAGTTGTGGGCGATACAAGTCATACTGCTTACTGATAACCCACAAGTATAGGGGATCGCAACAGTTTCCGAGGGTAGAGTATTCAACCCAAATTTATTGATTCGACACAAGGGGAGCCAAAGAATATTCTCAAGTATTAGCAGCTGAGTTGTCAATTCAACCACACCTGGAAACTTAATATCTGCGGCAAAGTATTTAGTAGCAAAGTAATATGATAGTAGTGGTAATGGTAGCAAAAGGTAATGATAACAAAAGTAATATTTTTGGTATTTTGTAGTGATTGTAACAATAGCAACGGAAAAGTAAATAAGCGGAGAACAATATATGGAAAGCTCGTAGGCAATGGATCGGTGATAGAGAATTATGCCGGATGTGGTTCATCATGTAACAGTCATAACCTAGGGTGACACATAACTAGCTCCAATTCATCAATGTAATGTAGGCATGTATTCCGAATATACTCATACATGCTTATGGAACAGAACTTGCATGACATCTTTTGTCCTACCCTCCTGTGGCAGCGGGGTCCTAGAGGAAACTAAGGGATATTAAGGCCTCCTTTTAATAGAGTACCGGACCAAAGCATTAACACATAGTGAATACATGAAGTCCTCGAACTACGGTCATCACCAGGAGTGGTCCCGATTATTGTCACTTCGGGGTTGCCGGATCATAACACATAGTAGGTGACTATAGACTTGCAAGATAGGATCAATAACTCTCATGTATTGATGAAAACAAAATAGGTTCAGATCTGAAATCATGGCACTCGGGCCCTAGTGACAAGCATTAAGCATAGCAAAGTCATAGCAACATCAATCTCATAACATAGTGGATACTATGGATCAAACCCTAACAAAACTAACTCGATTACATGATAAATCTCATCCAACCCATCACCGTCCAGCAAGCCTACGATGGAATTACTCACGCACGGTGGTGAGCATCATGAAATTGGTGATGGAGGATGGTTGATGATGATGACGGCGACTGATACGTCTCCAACGTATCTATAATTTTTGATTGTTCCATGCTATTATATTATCAACCTTGTATGTTTTATATGCTATTTTATATGATTTTTGGGACTAACATATTAACCTAGAGCCAGTGCCAGTTTCTATTTTTTCCTTGTTTTAGAGTATCACAGAAAAGGAAAATCAAACGGAGTCCAATTGACCCGAAACTTCACGGAACTTATTTTTGGACCAGAAGAAGCCCACGGAGTATCGGAGTTTGACTAGGAGAGTCCCGGGCTGCCCACGAGAGTGGGGGGCGCGCCCACCCCCCTGGGCGCACCCCCCTGCCTCGTGGACAGCCCGGAGGTCCACCGACGTACTTCTTCCTCCCATATATACCCATATACCTAAAAACTTCGGGGAGCACAATAGATCGGGAGTTCCGCCGCCAGAAGCCTCCGTAGCCACCGAAAACCAATCTAGACCCGTTTTGGCACCCTGCCAGAGGGGGAAATCACTCTCTGATGGCCATCTTCATCATCCCGATGCTCTCCATGAAGAGGAGGGAGTAGTTCTCCCTCGGGGCTGAGGGTATGTACCAGTAGCTATGTGTTTGATCTCTCTCTCTCTCTCTCTCTCTCGTGTTCTTGAGGTGGTACGATTGATACGTCTCCGTCGTATCTACTTCTCCAAACACTTTTGCCCTTGTTTTGGACTCTAACTTGCATGATTTGAATGGAACTAACTCGGACTGACGCTGTTTTCATTCCGAGATCTATCATGTAATCGAGTTAGTTTTGTTAGGGTTTGATCCCTAGTATCCACTATGTTCTGAGATTGATGTTGCTATGACTTTGCTATGCTTAATGCTTGTCACTAGGGCCCGAGTGCCATGATTTCAGATCTGAACCTATTATGTTTTCATCAATATATGAGAGTTCTTGATCCTATCTTGCAAGTCTATAGTCACCTATTATGTGTTATGATCCGTTAACCCCGAAGTGACAATAATCGGGATACTTACCGATGATGACCATAGTTTGAGGAGTTCATGTATTCACTATGTGCTAATGCTTTGTTCCGATACTCTATTTAAAGGAGGCCTTAATATCCCTTAGTTTCCATTAGGACCACGCTACCACGGGAGGGTAGGACAAAAGATGTCATGCAAGTTCTGTTCCATAAGCACGTATGACTATATTCGGAATACATGCCTACATTACATTGATGAACTGGAGCTAGTTCTGTGTCACCCTATGTTATGATTGTTACATGATGAACCGCATCCGGCATAATTCTCCATCACCGATCCATTGCCTACGAGCTTTCCATATATTGTTCTTCGCTTATTTACTTTTTCGTTGCTATTGCTATTATCATTACAAAATACCAAAAACATTACTTTTGCTACCGTTACCTTTTGCTACCGCTACCGCTACTATCATATTACTTTGCTACTAAACACTTTGCTACAGATATTAAGTTTCCAGGTGTGGTTGAATTGACAACTCAGCTGCTAATACTTGAGAATATTCTTTGGCTCCCCTTGTGTCGAATCAATAAATTTGGGTTGAATACTCTACCCTCGAAAACTGTTGCGATCCCCTATACTTGTGGGTTATCAAGACTATTTTCTGGTGCCGTTGCCGGGGAGCATAGCTCTATTCTTTGAGTCATTTGGGATTTAAATCTGCTTATCATTATGAAGAACTTGAGAGATCCAAAAACCAAGATTTGTCCCTCAACTACGAGGGGAGGTAAGGAACTGCCATCTAGCTCTCCACTTGATTCACCTTCTGTTTTGAGTAAGCTTGCGACACCTAAAATTGCTTCTGCTATTCGTTCTGATATGTCGCATATTATTGATGATGACACTTCTGCTATGCATGATACTTATGATGAAACTACTTCTATGCTTGATACTACTCTGCTAGTTGGTGAATTTCTTGATGAACAACTTGCTAGGGTTAGAGAGAAGGAAAATATTGAATCTGATAATATTGATGAAAGTGATGATGAAGACTCACCTGTTATTCCTGAGGGTTATGTTTTTGAAAAAGAAGTTGTTTTAGCTATTTTAGCCTGCAAAGATAGATACGAACTCAAGAGGTTATTAGCTAAATGGAATAAGCAATCTCTTAATGCTAGGATGAAACCTGACCTTGCTTTTGCTACTTCACCTATCTTTGTTACTGATAAGGATTATGAATTCTCTGTTGATCCTGATATAATTACTTTGGTTGAATCTGACCCTTTTCATGGCTATGAATCTGAAATTGTTGTGGCACATCTTACTAAATTAAATGATATAGCTACCCTGTTCACTAATGATGAGAGAACTTGTTACTTTTATATCCTTAAAATATTTCCGTTCTTAAAGGGTGATGCTAAGATATCGTTTAATTCTCTTGATCCTGGTTGTGTGCGTAGTCCCCGGGATATGAGTTTATGTGTTTTGATCTACCGAAGGTAGTTCGGAGTCCCGAATGTGATCACAGACATGATGAGGAGTCTCGAAATGGTCGGGCCATGGGTGGCCGGCCCCCTCCCCCTCCTCCACTCCTTTATATACAGGGAGGGAGGCACCCCCTAGAGGCATAACAATTGATCCCTTGTATCTCTTGGCCGTGTGCGGTGCCCCCTCCACCATAATCTACCTCAGTCATATCATAGTGGTGCTTAGGCGAAGCCCTGCGTCGGTAGAACATCATCATCGTCACCATGCCGTCGTGCTAACGGAACTCTCCCTCAAAGCTTGGCTGGAACGGAGTTCGAGGGACGTCATCGAGTTGAACGTGTGTAGAACTCGGAGGTGCCGTGCGTTCGGTACTTGATTGGTTGGATCATGAAGACGTACGACTACATCAACCGCGTTGTGCTAACGCTCCCGCTTTCGGTCTACGAGGGTACGTGGACACACTCTCCCCTCTCGTTGCTATGCATTACCATCATCTTCACTACAAAAATACACTTCCGTGATGATACGTGTTTGTCACAGTAGGTCGCGTTTTCTGTCATGCATGTACATCCATGACAAATTTATGACAGAATCAAGATAGTCATACCTGTGCGGTCGTAGACGTGTTCCATGACATTGCCAAAATTATCATCACGGAAGTGTCCACTTCCATGACGATAAATCGCGCATCACAGAAGTGCTTTCGTCAAGGGTGACCGACACGTGGCATCCACCGTAATGGAACGCCGTTAAGCTATTGGGTCGGATTTTGGATCCGATAACCCGTTAATAGCCACGACCAATGCCGATTTTCCACGTGTAAAATTCTCATTGGCTGACGGATCCAAGCGTCAGCTTCGCATTGGCACAGGTGTCACTCCTCCAACGGTCGAGATGGGCCTATGATATGTTGACACGTGGACCGGCCCAAAAGTGGCCCACAAAGAGTAAATGGGCCGGCCCAATCGAAGGCCCATAAGATTTAGCGGACCATAATGGGCCGACCCAACTAAAGGCCCACAAAATTTAGCGGACCATAATGGGCCGGCCCAGCTAAAGGCCCACACGATTTTGCAGACCATAATGGGCCGGCCCAGCTAAAGGCCCACAAGATTTTGCGGACCATAATGGGCCGGCCCAGCTAAAGGCCCACTAGATTCTGCCGACCATAATGGGCCGGCCCAGGTAAAGGCCCAACATTCTCTGTCAAATCGGCCCGTCAACGGCCTATCCTAAACTTGTCATTAACGCGGCCCGTGGTCACTTCTGGCCCGTTAACAGTCCGCTAAGTAATTGGGCCGAATTACGACCTGGTGTATTTCGGGCCTGTTAAAGGTCCAGCTTCATTTTGGCCCATTTATAGGCCATCAAAACTTTTGGCCCATAAACGACCGTGAAGGATTTGGGTCATATTCAGCCATGTCTGACATTCGGCCTGTTAGAAGCCCACTATAGCTTTGGGCCACTTTCGGCCTGTTGTCATTTTTGGCCTGTTAATGCCGGACGTAAACCATGGGCATATGTGGCCCAACGTCATATGGGGCCCATTAACGGCCCATATAAAAATGACGATAATCTAGCCCGACCGAAGTTCCAGCCTTTTAAAGGCCCGTGTATTAGGTCAGCGCATTTACGGCCCGTCCGAATTTCGGCCTGTTAAAGTCCAGTGGGTTATTTGGCCCAATCAGGGCCCAATCTCACTTTCGGTCTATTAAAGGCCCATGTATTTTATGGGCTCGAGATATTTACACCTGTAAACGGCCTATTTTTACTGAGGGCCCAAATTATGTTTAGGCCTATTAAAGGCCCACTATGGGCACATGCCTACCATAAAAATATGAAAGCTTATGCTGATTTAGGCCCAGATTTTTTTTGGTGGGCTACATGCCAATTTCGGCCCATAATCGTTTTTAGCCCAATTGGAATGGGCCCGACGAATGTTGGCATGTTGGGCTCCTACGAAGCTTTAGGCCGAATACATTACTAAGATAAACCTACACTATACAAAAATAGCATCGTAATTACTGCAGCCTGAGGCAGCATCATAAATGTTGTATCACAACAAAATAAATTCCAACCATACAACAAAAGGCCTGTTGGCATAAAGTTTACCGTCCTTCCAGATAAAAGCACCATCAGATGTATAGAAGCACAGATCATTTGACCTGAGTGCTAATGTTTCAGTCTGTAGAATCTGATGGAGCAGCACGATCTCCACCTTTTTTCCGCCATTGCTCTTGAACAACGAAGCGAATGTCTGATAGTCTGGTTTCAAAACCATTCATATCTTGATGACATTTCTCACCCACTATTCTTGTTTCCGAAACAATGTCCACTAGGGATTGGACTTGTGTCTAGAGCACAGATATATCACTCTGTCTAGCAGGAAGATTTTGTTCAGTAGGTGATTTGGACGAGGTTACCTTGACAACCAACCCAGAATTACGCAGGAAGGTGCTTTTTGCACTGTTAGTGGAGAGATACTGACGCACTGCAGCAAGAGGTGACATTGTGCCTGTAGTAGCCTCGTCACCTTCAGGTGGTTGTGGTTGTTCAATCATTTGTTCCATAGCTTCCTGAAAGTTTGAACTTGTAGATTAGTGTACCAGATAAGTTACTAATGAGACAAAAACAAACAAAGTAGGTTAAACGTTTATACATAACTTATTTTGGTGAACTACTGTAATACATTAGCATGTATTTTAGTGCCAACTACATAATAAAATCACTTTCGGAACATATGTCCATGTAGCATGCCTACTGTATTGTCTATTTCCTCACATTCGTTGACATCTAAGGATAAAGAGACATGGTTTAAAGTAGGATGAACATAGTATGACATCATTCATATCATGGGCAAACAGATATAAAACAAACAGGCTATTTTATCATTGTGTGCGCACGTGAACATAACAACTAGATTACAGATCAAGACCAAAGGAATATCCTTCATCTCTTTTAAACCATGTAAGGTGAAATGATACGTTAAGACAACTATGAATAAAAGTGAATAGAGTAACTGACATTGGCTGCAAACCAAGTAGTTAAATGAACACATCACAATACCAATCAGTTCAAGGCAGGAGGAGTAAGGACTTACAACAGCGGCTTGAACTGGTGTGCTCATGCCCTTCATCTTGCTGGTGTGGAAATCCTTGAAGATTTGTATTGCATTCGGTTCAGGTTCTTTTTGGTCCGCACGGGATTTCCTCTGTATTGGGAACAAGTCAATATAGATACGATAATATGGCACAAAAAAAGAAGGAAGTAGCAGTGTCGGTGTCAAAACCGGTGGATCTCGGGTAGGGGGTCCCGAACTGTGCGTCTAAGGCGGATGGTAACAGGAGGCAGGGGACACAATCTTTTACCCAGGTTCAGGCCCTCTTGATGGAGGTAAAACCCTACGTCCTTCTTGATTAATATTGATGATATGGGTAGTACAAGAGTAGATCTACCACGAGATCGGAGAGGCTAAACCCTAGAAGCTAGCCTATGGTATGATTGTCTGTTGTCCTATGGACTAAAACCCTCCGGTTTATATAGACACCGAAGAGGGCTAGGGTTACACAAGGTCGGTTACAAAGGAGGAGATATACATATCCATATTGCCTAGCTTGCCTTCCACGCCAAGTAGAGTCCCATCCGGACACGAGACGAAGTCTTTAATCTTGTATCTTCATAGTCCAACAGTCCGGCCAAAGGACATAATCCAGCTATCCGGAGACCCCCTAATCCAGGACTCCCTCAAGCAGCTATTTACAAGAGCCTCGCAGTGTGCAATATAGCTACGAGATCCTGTGGTCTGTTGGAATTTCACTTTAGAACGGTTGGTTTTGTTCTTCAAACAATTATCCTAGAAAAGATACACTTGTAAGGCACATACATAAATACAAGTTCAATATGTGGTCTGATCAAATACATATAGCCTACCTGATACTTTGGATCAGACCAGTGTTTAATGAGGGTTGTCCAGTCTTCATCTGTAATATATTCCACTGGATATGTTTGGGCGATTTCATTGTTAGCCTTGCCTTCAAAGTGAGATTTTCTAAGGTGGTACCGATACTGTCGCAGAGCAGACTAAAAAACATGAGTGCATGCTTGTCTAGTTGCATCATCTTTCAGATCCAACTTGAACCTCATCTGTTGAAAAAAGAATGTAAGTCTTATTAGGAGGAAGCTAGAAAGTATGGGACAGAGCAAGACAATATTACTAATTGTGATGAATAACATTACTTACGGATAAATGGTCAAGGAAGGTGTTAAACTGGGTATTGTCTTTCCCATTCCTGTACTGGAACCACGTTGGGAGGATACGTGCATGACACCTAACGACAACGGCTGCCTCTGATACTAACTTGGCTGACTCTGTAGCATCACGTGGCCTTTTTAAACCTGCCTCAAAATGGATCTCCATTCTTCCTCCTTTAGATTTTGTTAATCTGTCAAGCATTATCCCTGATGTCTGTTTCCGCTTGCGCCGTGGTGCTAGTTCAACAACGAATATGGAAAGTGTTAGTGTACATCAAACTGTGAGAGTACATATAAAGGAGTATGCAACTGCAACTTGACTCGGTCAGGTACCATCTTGGTGTTGATGCTCATGAGGTTCATCTGATCTTGCCAAGTCGTGTTGTGTCAGCAGTGCTTCAGAAGTAGTGTTAGGTGTGAAGGCAGCTTGGGAACTGGCCAGTTCTGGAGCAAACGAACGAGTAACTGGTTGAGATGCTGGTACAATTGAAGCGGATGCTGCAGCTAGTGGAGCAGGTGATACTGTGTTTGTAGATTTAGCTGGTGGACTTGGACCTTCTACTGCACTATAAGTACCAGCAGAATCTCGACGGTAGAACCTTTTCCATTTCACCGACGAGTAACAACACTCCCTACTATATTATTTTCCTTGCTCTTTTTTGACTTTGCCATGTCAAGCTGTACCCACAACACAAAAGAATAAAATCACTCTTCAGAACTCATTGATGCATGATACAGACAAGCAATACTTTGATGTAAGACAACCGTATGAGGATGGAATATGTAAGAAAAACAGGACGGCAAGGCATATTCACAGCTACGATGTGCAAACTAAGCAGAAGGATTTTCAAGAAAATAGAAGTAATGCAAGCTAGACACCATATGAAAGATGCAACCAATATTACTCTGCCAAGTTAAAAGTGTCTTGTCATAAGTGGCAATTCGAAAAATTAGAAGCAGTACAACGTAGCAATCAATGCAAGATCCAACCACTATCAAACTGCCATGTTAGAAGCGTCCAATCATGAGTGACTGATGCAGGATACACAACATCAGTACTTTGATGTAAGAACATGGTATGATAGATAGATGCAGTGTATTCTAGACACAGAAAGCCATGTCATATGCACATGTATAACGTATAGACTCAGCAGGTGCAATTTAATCAAAATAGAAGAAATACAGGCTAGACAACATATGCAACATGAAACCAATTATCACACTGTCAACTTAGAGCAAGCACCTGTGATGGTGGAGTACGGGAGATGAACTCATCATGTAGACTTGGGACTTCAACTTCATTAGCAGTAGCAGTGGCAAATCTAGAGAGTCTCTGTTTGCGTCGGTGGGGAGGACCACCAACATCCCCTAACTTACTCTTTTCCTTCCTATTTTCTGATATTGCCTTATGAAGTCAAAACCACAAGAAGATGAATAAAATTAGCTCTGCATAACTGGTTGATGCATGATACAGACGAACACTACTTTGATGTAAGGCAACCGCAGAATAGGAGGATGGAATATATACAAAAAAATACAGCGTTTCATATTCACACGTACGATAGGAGGATGGAATATGTATGAAAAAATAGTAAGCGGAAGGCATTTCAACAAAATTAGAATAAATGAAAGCTAGGCACCATATGAACATGCAACCAATATCACTATATCAGGTAAAAAGTGTCTCGTCGTAAGAGCCATTTCGAGAAATTAGAAGCAGTACAAGCTAGAAGACAATGCAAGATGCAACCTACATCACAGTCCCAAGTTAAATGTGTCTTATGGGTAAGTGATCGTTGCAGGTATAAGTTGTAAGCTACACAGATGCAATTCAACATAATCAGAAGCAATACAAACTCGACATCATACGGAAAACGCAACCACGTATAACAGTTCCAAGTAAGAGCAAGCACTTGTGATGGTGGAGTAGGGGAGATGTGCTCATCATGTACACGTATATTCTAGAAACAGGAACACGTGTCATATTCACAGGCATTATGTGTAAAGTAAGCAGATGCAATTCAAGTTAGAAGCAATACAAGCTAGACATCATACGCAACATGCAACCATATATAATAGTGTCAAGTTAGAGCAAGCACCTGTGATGGTGGAGTAGGGGAGATGTGCTCATCATCTACACAGCTACGTTGACTGTCCAGCCTTGTGTTGTCTTGTGAATCTTGTTGGGAGGATGGCGGAGTAGAATCTGTAGAGACCCCCTGTTTGAGTTGCTCCGAAGGACCACCATCATCCACTGCTGGACTAATTTCCTTCAGCTGTAATGATTTTGCTCTTCAGAACTCATTCATGCATGATACTGATGAACACTACTCGGATGAAAGGCAAACACGTGATGCGAGGATGGAATATGCATGAAAAACAGGATGGTGTGACATATTCACACCTATGATGTGGTAACTAAGCAGAAGACATTTCAACAAATTAGAAACACTACAAGCTAGACACCATATGAAAGATGCAACCAATATCACTCTGCCAAGTTCAAACTGTATGACGTTTCAACAAATTAGAAGTAGTACATGCTAGAAATCATATGCAAGACACAACCAATATCACAGTGGCGACTTAAAGGTGCCTTATCATAAGTGACTGATGCGGGATATGCAAGAATAGTAGTCTGATGTAGAAACAGGAACACATGTCATATTCACAGGCATTATGTGTAAAGTAAGCAGATGCAATTCAACAAAGTTAGAAGCAATACAAGCTAGACATCATACGCAACATGCAACCACATATAATAGTGCCAAGTTAGAGCAAGCACCTGTGATGGTGGAGTGGGGGAGATGTGCTCATCATCTACACAGCTACGTTGACTGTCTAGCCTTGCGTTGTCTTGCGAATCTTGTTGGGAGGATGGCGGAGTAGAATCTGTAGAGAACCTCCATTTCAGTTGCTCGGAAGGACCACCATCATCCAATGCCTTGCCAATTTCCTTCAGCTTTATTGATTTTGCATTGTGAGGTCATATCGACAAGAAAAAGGAATATCATTCGCTCTTCAAAACTCATTCATGCATGATACTGACGAACACTACTCTGATGAAAGGCAAAGTAATGATACGAGGATGGAATATGTACGAAAAAATGGACGGCTTGACATATTCACACCTATGATGTGGTAACTAAGCAGAAGGCACTTCAACAAATTAGAAACACTGCAAGACACCATATGGAAGGTACAGTCAATATCACTCTGCCAAGTTAAAATTGTCTCGTCATAGGTGGCGTTCATCAAACTAGAAGCAATACATGCTAGAAATCATATTCAAGACGCAAACCAATATCACACTGCCAACTTAAAGGTGTCCCATCATAAGTGACTAATGCAGGATACACAAGAAGAGTAGTTTCATGTAAGAACATGGTGTGATAGACATATATAGTATGTACCAAAATAGGAAAGCGTGTCATATTCACATGTATCATGTGTAAGATAAGCAGATGCAGTTTACACTAATTAGGAGCAATACGAGCTAGACACCATATGCAACATGCAACCAAATATCACACTGCCAAGTTAGAGCAAGCACCTTGGATGGTGGAGTAGGGGAGCGGAGACTTGGACCTTGTAATGCACTATCAGTACAAGGAGAATCGGTACAGATGCTCCGTTTACGTTGCTGCAGAGGACCACCATCATCGCCTTCCTTACTCTTTTCCTTCCTCATTCTTGATTTTGCCTTGTCAAGTCAAACCCACAAGGAAAAAGAATAAAATTTGCTCTTCAGAACTCATTGATGCATGATACTGACGAACACTACTTTCATGTAAGGCAGCCGCATGATAGGAGGATGGAATATATATGAAAAACAGGATGGCGTGACATATTGACATGTATGATTGATAAGTGTAAACTAAGCACAAGGTGCTTGAACTTGTTAGAATCGATGCAAGCTAGAAACCATATGAAAGATGAAACCAATATCACTCTGCCAAATTAAAAGGGTGCCCTAACAAATGTATTTGACCAAATTAGAAGCAATACATGGCAACAAGCTAGAAATAATATGCAATATGCAACGAATAAAGGTGACTCGTCGTAAGTGATTGATGCAGGATACAGAAGAGAGGTAGTTTCATGTAAGAACAAGGTTAACACATAGATGTAGTGTGTACCAAAAATAGGAAGCATGCCATATTCACAGGTATAGTGTGTAAACTAAGCAGATGCAATTTACCCTAATTAGAAGCATTACAAGCTAGACACCGTATGCAACATGCAACCACATATCACACTGCGAAGTTAGAGCAAGCACCTGTGATGGTGGTGTAGGGGAAGTGCGGTCTTCAGGTACAGAGCTACGTTCAATATCTTCATTTAGGCTTGTTGTTTCTTGAGAATCATGTGGAGAGGATGAAATTGCATTCTTTATAAGAGTATTGCGTCTCATATTAACCCACGCGCGTGACTGTCTCATCATAAGTGATAGACGCAGGATACACAAGAACAGTAGTTTGATGTAAGAACATGGTGTGATAGGCAGATGTAGTATGTACCAAAAACATGAAGGCTGTCATATTTACATGTATAATGTGTAAGCTAAGGAGATGCAATTTAACAAATTAGGAGCATTGATGAGGGATACACAAGAAAAGTGCCTTATAATAAGATATAGTTTGTACCAAAAACAGGAAAGCGTGTCATATTCACATGTATCATGTGTAAGCTAAGCAGATGCAGTTTACTCTAATTAGGAGCAATACAAGCTAGACACCATATGCAACATGCAACCAGATATCACACTGCCAAGTTAGAGCAAGCACCTTGGATGGTGGAGTAGGGGAGCGGAGACTTGGACCTTGTAATGCACTATCGGTACAAGGAGAATCGGTACAGATGCTCCGTTTACGTTGCTGCAGAGGACCACCATCATCGCCTTCCTTACTCTTTTCCTTCCTCTTTCTTGATTTTTCCTTGTCAAGTCAAACCCACAAGAAAAAGGAATAAAATTTGCTCTTCAGAACTCATTGATGCATGATACTGACGAACACTACTCTCATGTAAGACGAACACTACATATCACACTGCCAAGTAAGAGCATGCACCTGCGATGGTGGTGTGGGGGAATTGTGGTGATCAAGTAGAGAGATACGTTGACTATCTTCATTTAGCCTTGCTGTTTCTTGAGAATCATGTGGGGAGGATGACACTGCACTCTTTATACGAGTATGACGTCTCACAGAAACCCACCCAGGTGACTGTCTCATCATAAGTGATTGACGAGGGATACAAAAGAGCATTAGTTTGATGTACGAACATGGTTAATAGACATATGTATTATGTATCAAAAACAGGAAGGCATGTCATTATCAAAGGTATAATGTGTAAAGTAAGCAGATGCAATTTAACCAAATTGGAAGCAATACAAGCTAGACACCATATGCAACATGCAACCACATTTGACAGCGCGAAGTTAAAGCAAGCACCTGGGATGGTTGTGTGTGGCAATTGAGATCATCAACTGCAGAGCTAAGTTTGCTGTCTCCAACTGCTGACACTGCACCCGTTAGAGCGCTGGAACGCTTAGTGCTTATCTTCGAATTACATTGGAGCGACTTCTGTCTTTTCTTTTCTGCATTCATCAACACTGCGTCAGAGTCTGAAATACCCATGCATAAAAAAACAATAGTGTGAGTATGGGTGAAGTGTGTGCACAATTAGTAAAGTGTAAAGGTAGCAGATAGCAGGTCGGTGAGAAATAAATGACAGGAGACATATGATAGCTCTACAACATGCATGGCACACTAAATTACTACAGGATTCTATGAAAATAACAGTCGACTAAAAGCAAATAGGTCAGTCCATTTTTTCTGCACCGTCCGATGTACAAAGAACGGGCAGATCGCCTTCATCTACCTCCAGCGAGTCAGTGTTGACGATCTTCCTCGAAACGCCAGTGACCACTGGCCCAGTATTCCTCCCCTGCTTGCGCCCTCCCCTCGACCTTACTGCACCACCGTTCTTGGCATCGCCCCCCCCCCGGCCATCCATTCAAGCCCCGCCGACCTCCAGATCGGGCGCAAGCAGCCCTTGCGCCCCACACCCCTATGATAGACACCGATGCGCCGCTTCTCCGAGGAACAGGCGGACTAGGTGCTCCGCGTGCCTACGCAAGTGCTGCTTCTTTTAATTGCGGTTCGACTGGCCCTGAATTGAAATCCAGGCGAGCTACTGACCTCTAGCAAAGGTGAAATAGTAAGAGGGAGGAAACCTTGTGCATTTAGTATCATGAAGAAGATGCAGTAAGAAGCACTCAACTAGTTTCTTTCGTGGGATGAATACGGTGTGAGCGGAGACGTAAGATTTGCACGAATAAGGGAAGAGGAGTACCTCTTTCTGCTGGCAGTGTTGTGTCCTCCTTCTGTTTTCCCGACGATCTTCTTGTTGTTCGCCGGAGACCAAAAGTTGTGGAGGACGGTCCAGCCTTGGACGAACCTATGGCCAAGTTGTTGAGTGTGGTGCGGTGGCCGTCTGTCGGTGGCGGGGAAGCAGATCCGAGGCGACGAACGACGGTGTAGCGGGAACAGATCCGGTGCCGTGAACGGTTGCGACAGTGGAGCCGCAGTAGTGAGGCGCAGGACGACGTGGTCGGAGTGGTTCTGGTACGGCGCACGTCGGTGTCGGCGTCGTGGAGGTAGCTCTGCCTCGGCTTCAGCTGCTAAGTCCTTGAGGGCGTTGCGGTTGCAGTTGCGTTGGACGACGACGTCGGGGTACCGGCTCCGGCGTGATGGAGGAGGGCGGCGGTGGATTGGCCGCTATGGGGTGGAGGACGGAGGAGGCTGGGGTTTCGCGGCTGGTGGAGAGGGCATTTTCATGCCCACGGAGTATGAATGGGGAAACGGAGGGAGGCGGGGAACTAAGGGGGAACAATGTTTCGGTTTGAGACGCGCTTGTTTGAAATTTGGGGAAAGTTACAAACTTTCCCCCCATCTAAAATTTCGGACATATTGTGGGTTGGGGGTAGGACAGTCATGTCAGGTGTCCCAAATGTGGGTGGGATAGATTTCGGCCGAGCGCATGGGTAGGCGCCCACGGCGTATGAATGCTTCTCTGACGTCTTGGTGAAGTTACAAACCTACCCCGGTTTAGACCTTTGGACATCGGGCCGATAGGCTACACGGGCAAGAGTTAGGATAGTAATTTCCTACCACCAAAACATTAGTCTCGCGCGGTTTTGGGTGACCAGTGGCCTATTTGGTGCTTCGTTCAGGGCCTCTTTGATTCACAGGATTGTCAAAATGAAGGAATAGGAAAAATGCAGGAATAGGGTGACATGTCCCATAGTATCCTACATGATTTGAAAGAATGTTTGATAGCATAGGAAAAACAAAGGAATTCTACAAAGAGGTTTGAGTGGATGGAAATTTTCCTCCAAATGTAGTACAAATGGATCATATGGAAAAATTCCTAAGGATGCCAATCCTATGAATCAAACGAGCATCACAGGAAAAATTCCTAAGGGTTTAAATCCTCCAAAAATCCTATGCAATTCCTTTGAATCAAAGGAGCCAATATTTGGGAGCAGAAACATTTAACGTTTTCGGTTCTCTTGAATTGAACTTTCAGGATTTGTCAAACTTCACAAATCCTTACTCTTGAAAATCCTAAAGCTACAATTATTTTGGAATGGAGGGGGTACATTTGAATATACATTGTACACGAGTATATATTAAAAAATATGCAACTTACCTCAGTTCATGCATGGTTCCAGATATAATCTCCTTGGTTGCAAAAAAAAGTTAGATATGCTTATGAATATATATAGCATGTTCAAACTCACAACAAAGATTGATGCCCCCTTTTACATCTGATTTACAAATGCCATTATCTCGGGTTCAAATAGATGAATGCACTTCCTATGAATTTGAATCTTCGAAACCCCCTTTATGTTGAATTCCACATGTATTCTATTTCATAGCTAGCAATTTGAAATGTATCCATGCAAGTGACAAATGTATAAAGTGCTTCACACTAACAACATGGAGTGCACTAATTAATGTTTATATATGAGTTGCAAAAGCATCCATTGCCTGTATTTCAAACCGCCCTCACTCTATGGATCGATAATATGAAATAAACACATGCACATGCTAGAATTCAATTGCAGTTGAAGAAAGAGCCTACTCCTGGTACTATATATTAGTGATAGGGGTGTGTACAAAGTACACGTGAATACCAGGCATTGTGCGCGTGTGTGTATACTATTGACGAGCTAGCCCCCAAGCTTGTATAACATACTAAGGGCCTAGGGTTACAAATCATATATAGTCGGCTTATCACCAGTGGGGATAGAGTCCTCCGCGACTCTGGTAGCTTCGTGTTGTACGTCGAGTCCTCCACATGGGTCTTTGTATAACACGTCTTGGTCCAACCTATATGTGGCGCAGGATAGAACCGACCCATGAGTCTTCATGTTGACCCACCACAACTAGAAATGATGTGCCCACCACACCACACACGCAATCGGCCACTAAGAAAATAAGCATACACAATAGTACAACGGAATCTAGCTCACGATACTTCTCCATATTTTGTTGATGACACTGACGGACTTTGCATTTGATGCATGCTCCATATTTTGTTGACGACACTTACGGTCATTGTATTTGAAGCGAAAGCACGATATGGTCACTAGACTTCAGAATAAGCTCATCACGGTCACCACATACATTTTGTCGTGCTAACCAACATGTGGTTGGATGGTTAGAGGACAGTGGTTTCTCGAGCCCACCAAGGTTAAAGTCCCGGTGCTCGCATTTATCTTGTGTTAATTTCAGTATTTTCCGGCGATGTGCGTTCAGTGGGAGGAGACGTTCCACTTGACTACGAGGCACCTATGGTGACTTCGTAAAATCTCAAGATCATATATGCTGGCCCACTCTCTTGAAGGTGCTCATAGGGGTAGGGTTCGCGTGTGTGCGCTTATAGTGGTGAGTGCTTGCGCGTATATATGAGCCCTTGCGTTTGTACCGTGTTAAACAAATACATATCATGATTATACGGTCATTGACTCACCCGTACAACTCCGTATTTTGTTGATGACACAATCAATTGACCAGTCAAACGTTCCACGCGGCGCAACTAGTGTTGCACCATCGGGGTGCGTAACCGTGGGGCCCACCTGTCAGCCCGTATATGAAAGAAAGAAATGGTAGTTTGAGTCTATACCGTGTTAATAAAATAGGAGTGCAATTTATGGTGATCATACAGTCACTGGCTCACCATACAGCTGAAGGAAATATGCCCTAGAGGCAATAATAAAGTTATTATTTATTTCCTTATAATCATGATAAATGTTTATTATTCATGCTAGAATTGTATTAACCAGAAACATAATACATGTGTGAATACATAGACAAACAAAGTGTCACTAGTATGCCTCTACTTGACTAGCTCGTTAATCAAAGATGGTTATGTTTCCTGACCATGAACAATGAGTTGTTATTTGATTAACGAGGTCACATCATTAGTTGAATGATCTGATTGACATGACCCATTCCATTAGCTTAGCACACGATCGTTTAGTATGTTGCTATTGCTTTCTTCATGACTTATACATGTTCCTATGACTATGAGATTATGCAACTCCCGTTTGCCGGAGGAACACCTTGGGTGCTACCAAACGTCACAACGTAACTGGGTGATTATAAAGGAGCATTACAGGTGTCTCCAAAGGTAGATGTTGGGTTGGCGTATTTCGAGATTAGGATTTGTCACTCCAATTATCGGAGAGGTATCTCTGGGCCCTCTCGGTAATGCACATCACATAAGCCTTGCAAGCACTGCAACTAATATGTTAGTTGTGAGATGATGTATTACGGAACGAGTAAAGAGACTTGCCGGTAACGAGATTGAACTAGGTATTGGATACCGACGATCGAATCTCGGGCAAGTAACATACCGATGACAAAGGGAACAACGTATGTTGTTATGCGGTCTGACCGATAAAGATCTTCGTAGAATATGTAGGAGCCAATATGGGCATCCAGGTCCCGCTATTGGTTATTGACCAGAGACGTGTCTCGGTCATGTCTACATTGTTCTCGAACCCGTAGGGTCCGCACGCTTAAGGTTACGATGACAGTTATATTATGAGTTTATGCATTTTGATGTACCGAAGGTGTTCGGAGTCCCGGATGTGATCACGGACATGACGAGGAGTCTCGAAATGGTCGAGACATAAAGATTGATATATTGGAAGTCTATGTTTGGACATCGGAAGTGTTCCGGGTGAAATCGGGATTTTACCGGGTTACCGGGAGGTTACCGGAACCCCCCGGGAGCCATATGGGCCATCATGGGCCTTAGTGGAAAGG
This sequence comes from Triticum aestivum, assembly GCF_018294505.1. Classification (NCBI taxonomy): domain Eukaryota; kingdom Viridiplantae; phylum Streptophyta; class Magnoliopsida; order Poales; family Poaceae; genus Triticum; species Triticum aestivum. The sequence goes on along the minus strand of NC_057803.1, from coordinate 20,991,397 downwards.
AGAAAGGGACAGCCCAAGGGGGCTGCGCGCCTCCCCCCTTCCCCTAGTCCTATTAGGACTAGGAGAGGTGGCCGACCACCCCTCTCCCTCTTTCCCCCTTGGGAATCCTAGTTGGAATAGGATTGGAGGGGGAGTCCTACTCCCGGTAGGAGTAGGACTCCTCCTGCGCCACCTCCTCCTGGCCGGCGCCTCCTCCCCCCTTGGCTCCTTTATATACGGAGGCAGGGGCACCTCTAAACACACAAGTTGACACAAGTTGATCCACGTGATCGATTCCTTAGCCGTGTGCGGTGCCCCCTGCCACCATATTCCTCGATAATACTGTAGCGGAGTTTAGGCGAAGCCCTGCTGCTGTAGTTCATCAAGATCGTCACCACGCCATCGTGCTGACGAAACTCTTCCCCGACACTTTGCTGGATCGGAGTCCGGGGATCGTCATCGAGCTGAACGTGTGCTCGAACTCGGAGGTGCCGTAGTTTCGGTGCTTGATCGGTTGGATCGTGAAGACGTACGACTACTTCCTCTACGTCGTGTCATCGCTTCCGCAGTCGGTCTGCGTTGGGTACGTAGACAACACTCTCCTCTCGTTGCTATGCATCACATGATCCTGTGTGCGCGTAGGAAATTTTTTGAAATTACTACGAAACCCAACAGTGGTATCAGAGCCAGGTTACTTATGTTGATGTTATATGCACGAGTAGAACACAAGTGAGTTGTGGATGATACAAGTCATACTGCCTACCAGCATGTCATATTTTGGTTCGGCGGTATTGTTGGACGAGACGACCCGGACCAACCTTACGCGTACGCTTACGCGAGACCGGTTCCCTCGACGTGCTTTGCACATAGATGGCTTGCGGGCGACTGTCTCTCCAACTTTAGTTGAACCGAGTATGGCTACGCCCGGTCCTTGAGAAGGTTAAAACGGAGTCTATTTGACAAACTATCGTTGTGGTTTTGATGCGTAGGTGAGATTGGTTCTTACTTAAGCCCGTAGCAGCCACGTAAAACATGCAACAACAAAGTAGAGGACGTCTAACTTGTTTTTGCAGGGCATGTTGTGATGTGATATGGTCAAGGCATGATGCTGAATTTTATTGTATGAGATGATCATGTTTTGTAACCGAGTTATCGGCAACTGGCTGGAGCCATATGGTTGTCGCTTTATTGTATGCAATGCAATCGCGATGTAATGCTTTACTTTATTACTAAACGGTAGTGATAGTCGTGGAAGCATAAGATTGGCGAGACGACAACGATGCTACGATGGAGATCAAGGTGTCGCGCCGGTGACGATGGTGATCATGACGGTGCTTCGGAGATGGAGATCACAGGCACAAGATGATGATGGCCATATCATATCACTTATATTGATTGCATGTGATGTTTATCTTTTATGCATCTTATCTTGCTTTGATTGACGGTAGCATTATAAGATGATCTCTCACTAAATTATCAAGACGTGTTCTCCCTGAGTATGCACCGTTGCCAAAGTTCGTCGTGCCCAGACACCACGTGATGATCGGGTGTGATAAGCTCTACGTCCATCTACAACGGGTGCAAGCCAGTTTTTGCACACGCAGAATACTCAGGTTAAACTTGACGAGCCTAGCATATACAGATATGGCCTCGGGACACGGAGACCGAAAGGTCGAGCGTGAATCATATAGTAGATATGATCAACATAGTGATGTTCACCATTGAAACTACTCCATCTCACGTGATGATCGGACATGGTTTAGTTGATATGGATCACGTGATCACTTAGATGACTAGAGAGATGTTTGTCTAAGTGGGAGTTCTTAAGTAATATGATTAATTGAACTTAAATTTATCATGAACTTAGTCCTGGTAGTATTTTGCAAATTATGTTGTAGATCAATAGCTTGCGTTGTTGCTTTCATATATTTATTTTGATATGTTCCTAGAGAATATTGTGTTGAAAAATGTTAGTAGCAATGATGCGGATTCGATCCGTGATCTGAGGTTTATCCTCATTGCTGCCCAGAAGAATTATGTCCTTAATGCACCGCTAGGTGACAAACCTATTGCAGGAGCAGATGCAGAAGTTATGAACGTCTGGCTAGCTCAATATGATGACTACTTGATAGTTTAGTGCACCATGCTTAACGGCTTAGAATCGGGACTTCAAAGACGTTTTGAACGTCATGGACCATATGAGATGTTCCAGGAATTGAAGTTAATATTTCAAGCAAATACCCGAGTTGAGAGATATGAAGTCTCCAACAAGTTCTATAGCTAAAAGATGGAGGAGAATCGCTCAATTAGTGAGCATGTGCTCAGATTGTCTGGGTACTTCAATCGCTTGAATCAAGTGGGAGTTAATCTTCCAGATAAGATAGTGATTGACAGAATTCTCTAGTCACCATCACCAAGTTAGTAGAACTTCGTGATGAATTATAGTACGCAAGGGATAATGAAAATGATTCCCAAGCTCTTCGTGATGTTGAAATCAACGAAGGTAGAAATCAAGAAAGAGCATCAAGTGTTGATGGTTGACAAGATCACTAGTTTCAAGAAAAGGGCAAAGGGAAAGAAAGGGGAACTTCAAGTAGATTGACAAGCAAGTTGTCACTCCCACGAAGAAGCCCAAAGCTGAACCAAAGCCTGAAACTGAGTGCTTACACTGCAAAGGAAATGGTCACTGGAAGCGGAACTACCCTAAATATTTGGTGGATAAGAAGGATGGCAAAGTGAAAAAGGGTATATTTGATATACAGGTGTTTGATGTGTGCTTTACTAGTGTTTATAGCAACCCCTCGGTATTTGGTACTGGTTCAGTTGCTAAGAGTAGTAACTCGAAACGGGAGTTGCAGAATAAACAGAAACTAGTTAAGGGTGAAGTGATGATGTGTGTTGAAAGTAGTTTCAAGATTGATATGATCATCATCGCACACTCCCTATTCTTTCAGGATTAGTGTTGAACCTAAATAAATGTTATTTGGTGTTTGCGTTGAGCATGAATATGATTTGATCGTGTTTATTGCAATACGGTTATTCATTTAAGTAAGAGAATAAACTGTTGTTCTGTTTACATGAATAAAACCTTATATGGTTACACACCCAATGAAAATGGTTCATTGGATCTCGATCGTAGTGATACACATATTCATAATATTGATGCCAAAATATGCAAAGTTAATAATGATAGTGCAACTTATTTGTGGCACTGCCGTTTGGGTCATATCGGTGTAAAGCGCATGAAGAAACTCCATAAAGATGGATTTTCGGAATCACTTGGTTATGAATCATTTGATGCTTGCGAACCGTGCCTTTTGGGCAATATGACTAAAACTCCGTTCTTCGGAACAATGGAACGAGTTACTGACTTGTTGGAAATAATACATACTGATGTATGCAGACCAATGAGTATGAAGGCTCGTGGCAAGTATCATTATTTTCTGACCTTCACAAAATGATTTGAGCAGATATGGGTATATCTACTTGATGAAATATAAGTCTGAAATAGTTGAAAGGTTCAAAGAATTTCAGAGTGAAGTTGAAAATCATCGTAACAAGAAAATAAAGTTTCTGCGATCTGATCGTAGAGATGAATATTTGAGTTACGAGTTTGGTCTTCAATTAAAACAATGTGGAATAGTTTCACAGCTCACGCCACCTGGAACACCACAACGTTATGGTGTGTCCGAACGTCGTAACCGCACTTTATTGGATATGGTGCAATCTATGATGTCTCTTACTGATTTACCAATATTGTTTTGGGGTTATGCATTAGAGACAGCTGCATTCACATTAAAAGGGCACCATCTAAATCCGTTGAGATGACACCGTATGAACTATGGTTTAGCAGTAAACCTAAGCTGTCATTTCTTAAAGTTTGGAGTTGTGATGCTTATAAGAAAAAAAAAGGTTTATTTTTAACTTGATAAGCTCGAACCCAAATCAGAGAAGTGCGTCTTCATAGAATACCCAAAGGAAATTGTTGGGTACACCTTCTATCACAGATCCGAAGGCAAATTTGTTGCTGATAATAGATCCTTTCTAGAGAAGGAGTTTCTCTCGAAAGAAGTGAGTGGGAGGAAAGTAGAACTTGATAAGGTAACTGTACCTACTCCCTTATTGGAAAGTAGTTCATCACAGAAATCAGTTCCTGTGACAAATACACCAATTAGTGAGGAAGCTAATGATATTGATCATGAAACTTCAGATCAAGTTACTACAGAACCTCGTAGGTCTTCCAAAGTAAGATCCGCACCAAAGTGGTGTAGTAATCATGTTCTGGAAGTCATGTTACTAGACCATGATGAACCTACGAACTATGAGGAAGCGATGATGAGCCCAGATTCCGCGAAATGGCTCGAGGCCATAAAATCTGAGATATGATCCATGTATGAGAACAAAGTATGGACTTTGATTGACTTGCTCAATGATCAGCAAGCTATCTTAAATGAATGGATCTTCAAGAGGAAGACGGACACTGATAGTAGTGTTACTATCTACAAAGCTAGACTTGTCGAAAAAGGTTTTTGAAAAAGTTCAAGATGTTGAATACAATGAGATTTTCTCACTCGTATTGATGCTTAAGTCCGTCCAAATCATGTTAGCAATTACCGCATTTTATGATTATGAAATTTGGCAGATAGATGTCAAAACTGCATTCCTGAATGGATTTCTGGAAGAAGAGTTGTATATGATGCAACCGGAAGGTTTTGTCAATCCTAAAGGTGCTAACAAAATGTGCAAGTTCCAGTGATCCATCTATGGACTGGTACAAGCATCTCGGAGTTGGAATATATGCTTTGATAAGTTGATCAAAGCATATAGTTTTATATGGACTTACGATGAAGCCTGTATTTACAATAAAGTGAGTGGGAGCACTACAACCTTTCTGATTAGTATATGTGAGTGACATATTGTTGATCAGAAATGATGTAGAATTTTTCTGCAAAGCATAAAGGAGTGTTTTAAAGGAATTCCTTAAAAGGAAAAGACCTCAGTAAAAGCTACTTACATATTGAGCATCAAGATCTATTGAGATAGATCAAGACGCTTGATAAGATTTTCAATGAGTACATACCTTGGCAAGATTTTGAAATAGTTCAAAATGGAACAGTCAAAGAAAGAGTTCTTGCCTGTGTTGCAAAGGTATGAAATTGAGTAAGACTCAAATCCCGACCACAGCAGAAAATAGAAAGAGAATGAAAAGTCATTCCCTGTGCCTCAGTCATAAGTTCTATAAAGTATGCTATGCTATGTACCATACCTATTGTATACCTTGCTCTGAATTTGGCAAGAGAGTACAATAGTGATCTAGGAGTAGATCACTGGACATTGGTCAAGAATATCCTTAGTAAGGACTAAGGAGATGTTTCTCGATTATGGAGGTGATAAAAGAGTTTGTTGTAAAAGTTACATCAGTGCAAACTTTTACACTGATCCAGATGACACTAAGTCTCAACCTGGATACATATTGAAAGTGGGAGCAATTAGCTAGAGTAGCTCCGTACAGAGCATTGTTGACATAAATATTTGCAAAATACTTACGGATCTGAATGTGACAGACCCGATGACTAAGATTCTCTCACAAGCAAAACATGATCGCACCTTAGTACTCCTTGGGTGTTAATCACATAGCGATGTGAACTAGATGACTGAATCTAGTAAAACCCTTTGGGTGTTGATCACATATCGATGTGAACTATGGGTGTTAATCACATGGTGATGTGAACTATTGCTGTTAAATCACATGGCGATGTGAACTAGATTATTGACTCTAGTGCAAGTGGGAGACTGAAGGAAATATGCCCTAGAGGCAATAATAAAGTTATTATTTATTTCCTTATAATCATGATAAATGTTTATTATTCATGCTAGAATTGTATTAACCAGAAACATAATACATGTGTGAATACATAGACAAACAAAGTGTCACTAGTATGCCTCTACTTGACTAGCTCGTTAATCAAAGATGGTTATGTTTCCTGACCATGAACAATGAGTTGTTATTTGATTAACGAGGTCACATCATTAGTTGAATGATCTGATTGACATGACCCATTCCATTAGCTTAGCACACGATCGTTTAGTATGTTGCTATTGCTTTCTTCATGACTTATACATGTTCCTATGACTATGAGATTATGCAACTCCCGTTTGCCGGAGGAACACCTTGGGTGCTACCAAACGTCACAACGTAACTGGGTGATTATAAAGGAGCATTACAGGTGTCTCCAAAGGTAGATGTTGGGTTGGCGTATTTCGAGATTAGGATTTGTCACTCCAATTATCGGAGAGGTATCTCTGGGCCCTCTCGGTAATGCACATCACATAAGCCTTGCAAGCACTGCAACTAATATGTTAGTTGTGAGATGATGTATTACGGAACGAGTAAAGAGACTTGCCGGTAACGAGATTGAACTAGGTATTGGATACCGACGATCGAATCTCGGGAAAGTAACATACCGATGACAAAGGGAACAACGTATGTTGTTATGCGGTCTGACCGATAAAGATCTTCGTAGAATATGTAGGAGCCAATATGGGCATCCAGGTCCCGCTATTGGTTATTGACCAGAGACGTGTCTCGGTCATGTCTACATTGTTCTCGAACCCGTAGGGTCCGCACGCTTAAGGTTACAATGACAGTTATATTATGAGTTTATGCATTTTGATGTACCGAAGGTGGTTCGGAGTCCCAGATGTGATCACGGACATGACGAGGAGTCTCGAAATGGTCGAGACATAAAGATTGATATATTGGAAGTCTATGTTTGGACATCGGAAGTGTTCCGGGTGAAATCGGGATTTTACCGGGTTACCGGGAGGTTACCGGAACCCCCCGGGAGCCATATGGGCCATCATGGGCCTTAGTGGAAAGGAGAAAGGGACAGCCCAAGGGGGCTGTGCGCCTCCCCCCTTCCCCTAGTCCTATTAGGACTAGGAGAGGTGGCCGGCCACCCCTCTCCCTCTTTCCCCCTTGGGAATCCTAGTTGGAATAGGATTGGAGGGGAGTCCTACTCCCGGTAGGAGTAGGACTCCTCCTGCGCCACCTCCTCCTGGCCGGCGCCTCCTCCCCCCCTTGGCTCCTTTATATACGGAGGCAGGGGCACCTCTAAACACACAAGTTGACACAAGTTGATCCACGTGATCGATTCCTTAGCCGTGTGCGGTGCCCCCTGCCACCATATTCTTCGATAATACTGTAGCGGAGTTTAGGCGAAGCCCTGCTGCTGTAGTTCATCAAGATCGTCACCACGCCGTCGTGCTGACGAAACTCTTCCCCGACACTTTGCTGGATCGGAGTCCGGGGATCGTCATCGAGCTGAACGTGTGCTCGAACTCGGAGGTGCCGTAGTTTCGGTGCTTGATCGGTTGGATCGTGAAGACGTACGACTACTTCCTCTACGTCGTGTCATCGCTTCCGCAGTCGGTCTGCGTTGGGTACGTAGACAACACTCTCCTCTCGTTGCTATGCATCACATGATCCTGTGTGCGCGTAGGAAATTTTTTGAAATTACTACGAAACCCAACAACAGCTCCGTAATTTGTTGAGAACACGGTTAATTGACCAGTCAAACGGTCCACATTCAGCAGCGCACATTACCATAGGGCCCACCCGTCAGCATATATATGAAGGACAAAAATGGTAATAAATGAGTGGTTTCGGGGAGGGCGGGCCGGCCGCGGGCGGAGGGGGCTGGCAGTTCGGCCGGTGGTGGCTGGCGGCTCAGGGGGTGGAGTTTGATGATAAACTGGAGGTCCTTGATTTCGTATCCAATGGCTGGAAAATCTAATGACCAGAGATGAAAAAATCAGTCGACTGACGTGTAGCCTCACCATGCACGTACACATGCACGCACGCAAGACACGCACGTATGTAGGCGTGTAACACTGACACATACACACGCACGCATGCTGGCGTGCAACACTGACACATACACATGCACTCACGAACACACACACGTACGTACCCATGCATGCAACACTGAAACGTACCCTTGCACACACGCAACACTCGCACGCCTGCATGCACGTAGCACACGACGCAAGACACATGTTCAACCTATACGTGCATGCACCCTTTGTTAAGGACATGGATTGTTACGGGTATTAATCAATCTTATCTATGATAAGCAGAACATTGATGTTTGCAGTGGTCTTTATGAATCACAACATATCGAACGGGCTATCAACATAGTAGGCTTATCTTCATAAAAAAGATGACGTCACACTCAATGAACAATCATCGGTTTATGAAATGCCCGCTTCTGACCGCCCTGGCCCACCAAAGATTCCTTTGCTGTGCGCTGCCGGCGTTGAGTCACTGACATGCATGCCATGCACCCAAAGAGCCCACATGTCAGTGGAAGAACGGTGCGGTGTCCTAGGTCAGAGTCGAGGGCGCCACTCGCGGCATGCCCGGCTGAACACGCCTCCGTGCCGCATTCAAACGCCTCCATGAAACCCGCCCGTGTGGAAGCCGAGAAACCCACTCTGGACACATGTCCGTTCATGACCGGGCCGCTCCCCTATCTCCTCCACCATTTTGTCCACTCTTACAATGGCTTACGAAGAGTAGTTATTCTGCATCCAAGCCGGCTGGGTAGCCCACCGGATATGAGCTATGCAGCTCGCTGATCCACCTCCCTCCCCTCACCCAACGCAGTCAGTTGCCGCCCCAAGCCGTGGAATTTTTCCATGTGTTGTTTTCATGGACTAGCAAGATGCCCGTGCATTGCACGGAACATCAAGATGCATTTTTTTACAAACTCCCGCATGTGTGCAAGGGATAATTAATGTCCTCCTTTGCTAGTACCACGAGGCAAACACCATTAATATTGCATCGATTAGTGTTAGTGGCCTTGTATATCTACAAATTGTAATTTTGATAGTGGCCCCTTGTATATAAAAATGGAGGGAGAAAGATAAGAGATAAGGTGAGGAGGAGTGGGGCGTGGTGGTGACTGGTGGTCGGACTAGGCAGAGGCATGGGGATGGATGGCGCATTATGTCTAGGTTTGTATCTCTCTCACACACACCCACGTAGGTGGGGGACGTGCACGAAGAGAAGAGGTGCACACACGGCGCACGTACTCCCGTCTCTTTCCCAACCACACCCGCGCGGGTACACGGTGGAGCTCATTTCTGTACAAAAAAGGCAGCCCACGTGGTAATTTGGCACATGTACTGGTTGTCCACTTGGTGGAGGGAGGATCGTCTACCACGGGTGAACAAACAAATTGCGACTTGACGCGTTATGTTAAATTAAAAAAAGAGGCAAACCATGTGGGGCCTACCTTAGATGCAAGGCTCTATACACAGGAGTACTTTTGATGTGTCCCCGTCAACTCGCAGAACAAGGAGAAGCTTTCTTAGTATGCTGTCTCCCCCGCCCACGGGCGCGGTGGCTCGCAGGATGAGGTGAAGCTTGCTTACTAGTACGCCTTACGCCCGCTCCCTCGCCCGCGCGCGCGGTGGCTCGCAGCACGAGGAGAAAATTTTACTAGTCCCCCCGTTTACTCCTCGTCCCTACTACGTACTTTGGTTAGTACTCCCTCCATTTACTTATACAAGGCCACTATAAAAAAATACATTTTGCATCTATACAAGGCCACAAATAGTAATCGAGACAAAAGTTACTACTCCCTCCTTTCCAGTTTATGGATCAATTTCAAAATCTCTCCAACCAACGTAGACGGTGAGTGGTCGAATTAATTTCGTATTTTGCACAAGTAATTAGTACGCTCGTTTTTCTCAAGAAGTTATGTTTACCAAGGCATTAATTAGAACGAATGCATGAATGACCACTAAATTTCCATGAACTTGTACATGCATTGGTTAGTTTCCTCTTGACACTGCTTGCGTCGGGTGATCTAACGCACCTCGAAATCCAACATGTAATGGTACTACTACTAGTATAGTAGAATTGAGACTTATCAAATGGAAAAATGAATGTTTTTTAGATGAGCCCTATAAACCCTAGTGGGTACGTACTCCGTAAAAACAGATTTTTCCAAAACTAAGTCGCTCCCTTTCATGAATTCTGTAGTATACTCCTCCGTCGATGCTCCCTTTCATGAATTCTGTACTTCCTGTCGCAATGACACGTGGGACATATAGCAACCGGGTCGACGTGTCAAGCACCAAATAACAGTGCAGAACAGCAGGGGGGACGCACCCCACTCGTACCAGCCCAGTAGTAGTAATGAGCAATGAGACGTGAAATCACAATGCCGCACTTTCCCAGATGGATGAAGCAACCATTATTTCACACTTTGGTTCGCCATCATCTCAAACCACGTACTAGTATTGCTTCTGCCTCAAGAGGGACACGCGCATCACCTTGGTACATCATGACACATGGGACCGCATGACATGCCATGCTCCCCCGCCGATCGCTCGGTAAAATCACCTCATTTTTACTATACTTCCTCCGTATCGGTTTACTACATGGCATGCACGTCGTTCTAGGTTGAGAATTTAACTGGCTATATATGTGATGAATAGTACTCTAGCCTTTTTAAAAATGTATACTTTTGTACAGCAGTACTATCGATGGATTGCGCCATGGAGCAAAAATTGAAATTGAAAAAAAGGTGGTACATATAGAGAGCGCTCATCGCCAAATTATGCATATAGTACTATTAAAAAGGCTAGTCACAATAATGGTGTCCAGCACAACCCACCCCTCAAATAAAACTAAGAGGGTGCTTGGATACGTTTTAGTCCCATGACTAAAAGTAGTGGGACTAAAACATGCTAGCCTCACCCATGCTTGGATCCAAATACTAAAAAGGCTAAAATCAAGTTAATGAGCATTTATTATCCTCCAAACCCTCCAATCCAGAACTCGCCTGTGTTAAAGGAGAGGAGTTAAATGAGTAGAGAGAGGACTAATCCACATTTTAGTAGGGGTACTCCTGACTAAAAAAATTAGTCTCAAGACTAGTTTTAGCCCCTCTTTCAGGGGTGCTTGGAACTTTAGCCTCTTAAAGAGACTATTTTTAGTTAAACTAAAATAAGTCCCTTGGATCCAAGCACCCTCTAAGCATCCTGGAATTCTTTGACAAAACTAAGCACCCTGAAATTCTTTGACAACTAAACTGCTGGCTATATGATGTTGGTCATATATATTGTACGTATATATTGTGAAGAAACGAGTGGTAGTACTATACCAACTAAAATATGAAATGTAAGAAATACTAGTATGTACGTACTGAAGAGTTGAAGTAACGAGAAGAAACATAACATAGTTCTGCTGGGGGCTCAGCACAACACACCCCTCAAATTAAATTAAGCACACCTGAAATTAAACTTTGCAACTATTCCGGTATACACTGCATTAGAACCACCATGAGCAACGACACTGCCACCATACTCGGAGTCCTCGTCCACGTCCTCGACTTCGTCCTTGTCCCTCTTCCTCTTGGCCGATACTTCTTTGCTTGAACCGCACACTTGGTTGTTGCTCTTGATCCAACCCTTGTAGATATTGAAGCAAAGGTAGCCATCCATTGTAGTGTAGTGGATGTGGTCTATATATAGTACATTCCGCTGCCATGCATGACGATGAAATGTGTATGGGGGTTTCTCCAGTTTACCGTACGAAGGATGAACCATGGCTCCTGCCAGGGTCAGCACTGAAGGCTGATGAGCGGACACCAGCCGATTCTTCTGGAGGTCGAAGGTGTTGCCTACAACGAGGCATATCCGATGCAGGACGTCTTTGTCGATACCAAAGTCTACAGTAACGAATTTGACTAGGTTGCTCTTGAGGAAGTCCTTAAAATCCTGGCACTCAACGTCGGCATGGCATATGTGGTAGACCAAGCATAAGTCATGCACGCAAACCTGGATCACGGCGGGCTTCTTCCTCTCTTCGTCCTTTAGATCCTTCTCTCGTCCCAGGACTGTGGTGTACTCAACATCTAGCCCAGCGACCCACTCATCATCTGAGTCTTTGAACATGCGTCTGAAGCGAGAAAGGCATCCTTTCACCGTCGCGGAAGAACGGGTGTATATGACGTCGAACTCATCATCGGTGATGGTTCTAACCTTGTACTCACCGCCGATCGTGGAGATTTGGGACGCCATGGATTTGGGAGGAGGGTTAGGATTAATGGAACTGCCATAATGTGAATGGACGGGACGACTAGGAGCGAACCGCCGTAGTATTGAAGGACGTGCGGGGACGAGTAGGAGCGAACTGCCAGCGTGCGAATGGCAGGGTAGTGGCTTTCCATTCTCCCATGATACGGGCTTCCGAGAGCCCTTGGATCTGAGATCGAACGGTTGCATGGCGTGATTCTAGACCTATGGGTGAATATCCTATCCTGGAGGGTTATTCAGCAAATTTTCAGCAACTTAGCAAATTTTCAGCCAGTAGCCCGTATCATGGTCGCGCCTACCATGACCGTCGCGTCGCTCGCGCGGTCGCGCCCTTGGAGATTTAACACGGTGTGTTAGGCTATCTGATGTTGGCATGTCATACATAGTCATCACTTAGTCACTCATACTACAACAAGGTTGGCTATAAGTGTATTTTTTTACTCCTCTCTATCTCTTTCTTCGTACTCAAGGAAGAAATGGTGCTAAGCGCGTGTATTTATTGCATTTTCCAAGGAGTGACCTCTTCCAATGAAATGGTGTTGCTAAGTTTGCTTCATTTAATTAGCTATAGACTCAAAATTGTCTTTTCACCTTGGAACACGCGCTTAGCACCGTTTCTTCCTTGGGTCACCAAACTAGTCTCTCTCTTCTTGATTAACTTGCTACACCAGACTTTATGCTTATGTGGCAAGCTTAAGCGCCTGTAGGAGCAAGTAAAAGTAAGTACAATAGTGCGCTTTACATGGCATTTTTGCATATGTGGAGGAAAGAGAGGCAAGGAAAAAGTGGAGAAGTGGGCTCTCATGCAAGAGCCAGCCTCTACTACATGGTGGAGCATTGGGAGAGGCACCTGTATGGAGGTGGTCAGGAATCTGGGAGACTCACGCCGGTCGTAGCACCGCAGTTAAAATGATAATGCCAAGTCAAATCACGGGGCACCACCTGTCCAGCGGTAACTCGCTGTCAAATCACACATCCCTATGTTTGCAGCAGCCTACTCCCTCGTCTTCTCGCGTCTCTGTCGAACCGACTAGGCAGAACTGCCCCGCCGCCTACCGCGCAGGAAAAGCCCCGCCCTCGACTTTTAAATACAACTACATCCGCTTAAGAATCCAATGATATACTTTTTGTGACATAGTAACTCATATTTAGTTAGTCAAATGGATGACCTAGAACTACGTGCAGGCCCTATAAACCGAGACGCCTAAAAATAAAAAAATCGAGACGGAGAGGGTAGTTCAGCACGTATCTTTTTAGATCACTATAGTCGGGATTCACCAAGGAGCAAAACCAAGTGGTAGGCTGCTCCTGTCATGTTGGCGTAGCAACTCAAGCAGGGTCAGTCCGCACACGAAATGGTGACACACTTAACAGGACCCCTTTGGCCGACATGTGGCTCATCCACTGTCTTGTTCCACGTGCAATGCACCAAATTACAGTTCGAGGCAGTGGTTGGAATTGGAGGCACCCCGGTCGTAGCACCGCAATAGTAGAAAATGAGCGATGAGGGGTCAAATCACAAAGCCCCACCTTTCTCGCATTAAGCTGGACGGATGAAGCAACCATCATTTCACTCTAGGGCGCAAGATCATAAAGAAAAGAGAAAACAATGATGCGTGTGGCACCTACCTAGGGCACCCTAGGGTAGGGGTCTCCACTACAGATCCTTTTTTTTTTGAAAGCGCCTCCACTACAAATCGGCTTCTCCCTCATCCTCTTGAAGAAAACCGATGATGAGTGCGGCGGTAGGGTTTGTAGGAGTACTACGGCATGAGGGGCCACGTCGGAGTAAACGGGTTCGAGCCGACGCCTTAAATATGTGTGGGCTGCTTGGTTTTACGGGAACGAGGCAGCATTTTGGGTTCGGGGACCAGTGGAGATATAGTACGTACAAAACATTGTGGACGTAGGTTCGACCGAAAGGCAATGATGCATGGGCCCTGCATTTTGATATACCTGGGGCCGCGTGAAATTTGCTACTCTACTGAAAACTAGTAAGGTACACATGTATTGAACGCATGAGATTTCGAAACCAAATTATGAATAAATACACACTATAGGATGTAAAGCTTTGAGTCATATATGCATGATGTAGATGTTCGCTTAGTTCTTATAGTTCATCTCATTCAAAATCAATAAGTTTTATAAAAATGTTAAGATTCATGGGGTTGTGCATTGTACTCCCTCCGTTCCAAAATAGATGACCCAACTTTGCACTAACTTTGTACAAAGTTAGTGCAAAGTTGGGTCATCTATTTTGGAATGGAGGGAGTAAATCATAAAGTAAAAAACAAATAATGGCAATTCATTTAGAAAAAATAATCAATTATGATACAGAAGATTCTAGAACAAGGAGAAGTGCTTGTGTTTTGAGGTTTGTGCATTATGCTTAAGTTCAACCATGGAGTCTTCTAAATTGTACATGTGGCAGATCTGGTGGAATGTTGATGATATCCAACGGCCAGTAGTGCTCGGATTTGCCTATCTCTGCACTGTCGGGTTAGCTTCATCCAGCAACCATCTTTCAAAGTTATTGGCACACTATATAGTTCTTGTGCCATAGTTGCATGTTTTGGAAAAAAAGCTACTAGTGGGTTGTACTATCTATTTAATAATAGAAGATGTGTACATGGAAGTTGTAGGGAAAGAGATGACATGGAGCATCTCAATTCCTATGAGTAGGGATTGGAAAAGAGATGTCATTTGGTTCACATCATAGGAACTTTTCTATTGAATATAGAGATGACATGTTTCTCAATTCCTATGAGGAGGGATTAGAAAAGAGATGCAATTTGCTTCATATCATAGGAACTTTTCTATTTAATATACGCTAATGTTTATTTTCCTTTGAAATTAAGGGAGTATAGGAATCCATTCATATGAACCAAGTGGCTCTAAAGCTATAGAAATGATATCATGTTTATTTCCTTTGAAATGTGGAGTACATGAATCTATTCCTATGAACCAATTGGCTCTAAAGGAAAAAAATCCTATAAAAATCATATCATATAGAGTTCCTATGATATTCCTCGACACTAAAGGATGCTTGAAATTGCTGCGGGTGATACGATGGTCTTTGTTTGTAGACTCCTCACCCAACTTTATAGTTACCTCTCGAAGATGAATGAAATGATATATACATGGTATTCTACATGTGCAATTTGGTACATGAAAACTCGGTAAAAGTTTGCGAGGTTCGAATTTTCAATAAAGCTATATGCACTGCATTTCGGAACGGAGGGAGCATATGGCAGTTGCTAACACTCGCATGGAAGATTTGTGTGTAGGAGGAGTGGCTGTTTTGTTAAATGACATGGCAAAACTGACACTGTCGGATGCCGATCTAACGGTCCTTACGGCCTTCGTCAGGAAAAGGCTTGTGGCGAACGTTTATCGGATAATGATTTACGGACACATGCATTGCATTGATACGTGCCCCCCCTCTCTCTCACGCACACGCACCCTCACAAGTCACGACTCTCCCGAGTCCTCTCGTAGACTCGCACATCGCACCCACCATCTATCTACAGGTAGACGTCACGCACATATGTGCTCTTCACACCCTACCCTCAGAACTTCTAAAAAACAAAAGACGGCGCACACATTTTATTTTAGCTCACACATCACACACTTGTACTATTACTCTTGCGGCGAATGTTCTTTGGGCATAGTATATTGTACTCTCACGAAGAGAAGCGGTGCACGCACGCACTAGTTCTCTCACACCCACTCGCGGGTACATGTAGGAGCGCATTTTTTTGAAGCTGGTACAACAAAATCACTCCACTATATATAAAAGCAGGAGCCTTAGCGCTTGCTTTACTAGGGTTCCTCTCGTTCACTCTCTCATGCTCTCCAGATCTAAGCAACACATAGGTGGCCACACTCTCTCTCAGCTCATGGCTGGTCACAAATCCGGCCAGACAACCTCGACCGGGGCAGGGGTGTAGGTGCATCGTTCACGCTGTCGTCGGCGGCGAGGGAGGAGACCAACGGCTGCCCGCACGTCCCGATAGGCGGCCGTGTCGTTCTCTCCGAGAGAGCGCCGGCTCGGGAGGGCCTCCGACCCCTTCTTCCTCCCTGTGGTATTGTGGCCAAGATGCGGCCTCCCAACGCCGTCTTTGCGACATGCCGACGACCCTCAGGTATATATTCCTTCGAAACCTGCCTTGCTCTACTGCCCCAGCTCCCTTCGTGTGGATGCTTTTCTACTTCCGTCCGCTGTTCCAAAGCCACCTAGACTTCTACTAAGGCACGTGCTTTGCACGTATGTTCTGTATGATAGATACTCATATACCTTCTTTTTAGAGAGAGAAATGGGTACTCGTATATTGAGTAGATATCATAGTGTGTTTGTTTGCATGATCTAAGGACTATTCTGAAATAAGAAGCAAATCACTTGCACAAATCAAACTGAGTTCCAAGTAAGAATTTGATTACAAGACAGAAGTTGTAGTTTTATTATATGTTGTTTCCTGGGTTCCACTGATGTATAGTTCCAGAGTTGTTTGACGGTTTACATGCATGTTTATGGACTATTTTGTGCAACTAAATAAGTCATTTAGGTCTGACAGACACTCATGTCCTGTATTAGCTTGAGGTATAGCTTATGTATGACTGAAATAAAATATTACACTTTTTCTGTGAATAATAAAAATATTACATTTCTCAATGAAGCAGAATAAAACTTTAGCTAGCATCAGCCATGCAATGTTATGCTATGTGAACAGTGTAAACTTTGCAGTATAGCGGCATCTAAAAAATCCATTTTTACAGTAATCTAAAAAAATTAGTTAGTAGTAGAGTGTTTATTTCCCAGGTGACAACGGGGAACCAAAATGTGCTAGCTATTTGCCAACTTGTCATACTTGCATGTGAGGAGGTGGCAGCAGTTTCTAGACATTTCTCAACTTCAGTAGGTGCAATCCAGATTCAACGGGGACTTCTTTATTTGTTTACTTGGAGAGCAGAGTCGGCCATGTGCACAAGGAGCGGGAGCGAATCCGACAGCTCTTAGCCGTCAGATCGTGTCATCCTTTGTTTGATGGACGGCAGTGATCTGCATGAGAGGGGAAATGAATGGTGGATTTTGAGCCAATGCTTGTTTGGGCGGGAGAACCGAAGATGGAGTGGTAAATCCAATTTCAAAACTGCCGCATTATAGTAGTAGTAGATTAGAAGTAAAGCTATTTCATACAGTCGACTCAAAGCGTTGGTTCAAACAGGGAAGAAAGTGGGAAAGCTGTAGCATGAATCTAGGACTTGGTTCTAAGAGGAAACGGGGGAAAGTAGTAATATCTGTCACTGTTTAAATAACCGTATATCTTATTTGCGCAAACAGGGATGTCTGTCTCCATATCGTTTCAGGATGTCTGTCTCCGTATCGTTTCTATCTGCGCAATCAAAAGCACACACCTCAGTTTTAGTACAACTATGCAAAATGAGATGGCTATCCCTCGCTGTCGTCATCTAACCTCCCGTCTTCAAGGTATCCCTACATTGGTAGTAACTAAGGTAGAATGACCAACGCAATCTAAAAGAAGCTGATTCGTACGTTTTACTTCCTGATTGCAGTGCAGGGACGAGCGAAAACAACTGCATCCTAGTCCGGAATGCACTTTCTACCCGTTCATCCATGGACCAAGGACTAGCTGGCATGGCTGCACGGCGGTTTTTTGGACAGGTGCGCGGACAAGAGGCATTGTGGTCTGCTTATTTCTGCAAATAGTGGTGCTTAAATTTAGTGGAATGCACAAGCATTTCAGCTGGTCAGTACACTGCATGGTTCAGTTCAGCATTCCAGCTGATACCACAATTATAATTGGTTATTCTGGAATGAGAGAACCTAACCCTGAATGGTGGCAACAAGAAAAAACCAGAGTGAACTCCAGGAAATTTAAGCCTGCCGGGAGGCCCTTTGCTTAGAGAGAAGCCTTGCTAGTTTTTTCCTGATTTGTAAACCTTCTCACAACTTTGTCTTTTGCTGTGAACTAGTATATGTTTGTTATGTTCTATGAATCATTGAGATGTATAAAATTGCTTAACTTATGCTTTTCATGTTTTTTATGAAGACGAGTTTAATGTGAGTGTTCCACATGAGCGCTGGACTAGCGTGTGAACGTTTGGAATTTATTACATTGTGGCCTCAATTAACTGCATGAACCACTGTAACAAGATACATAGTTGCTTATATGTCAGACAGTAGATTGTTGATTGTTAGCTGGTCGATAGCCTAGTGTTGAATAAGGATGGCAATGGGTCGGGTTTGGATCGGGTTGAACAATCTCAAATCCATATCCATGTCCATGAAGACAGTCTTTGCCCGCCCATGAACAAATCCATGGGTGAAAAATTGTGTCCATGTCCAAACCCGATGGATATCCATACCCATTGGATATCCATTGGGTCCTCTCGAGACATATAAATAAGACATAACACAATATTAACATAAACTCTTCCATTCTTCACCTCGTGGTAGGCTAGGCTTCACTTATGGTAAATCAACATCCACTAACAACCTAAGATCATGTAGTATTTTTCTAACAAATGAGAATGACGAGTCATTTAAGAAGGAGGTAAAAATAAGGGAAGGGGTGTTGGAGTATGTTATAGAGGGGATTGAATGTCAACTAAAAAAAGTTACGATGGGGATTGTGTGATTTCTTATGCATGTTTTAGATAAAAAAGTGTAAAATTGTTGTGGGACATACGACCGTGGGGCAGGGATAGCAGATTTTCCCACATTAAGTCATACTATCGGGTCGGGTTTGGGTATATCCATGGGTACAAGATTATATCCATGCCCTATCCACGAACAATCGGGTCGGGTTTGGACGCCGCCCATGGACACAAAAGCATATCCAAACCCTATCCATTCGGGTCGGATATCCATGGATATCCATGTCCATGGATAAAATTGCCATCCTTAGTGTTGAAGCGAGCTGAGCCAATGTGTCGTGTTTTGCACAACTGCTTACAAGTGGGCTAGCACCAACAGTGTTTACAAGTACTTATGTATACGTCGGCGCACGGTTCTCAAACGAGTGCTCTATTTCGTCAAAACACACACTGCTTGTATGATAAACCATGACAACTTATGTCTTACCATGCCATATTCATGAAAAAACTAGTGAGGACGCATTTGTTTCGGCAACAATTATGATGGTTCTCACATGATTCACAGGCACACAAAAGTAGCAGCAGTTCCCATAGACGGATTCAAACAAAGTACTAGCCCAGGGGGGTCGATAACAGGCAAGGTTCGGATAATTAGACACAATCCAAACTACTATTAAACACTAGCTGGGGCAACTATTTCATGCCTCGATCTAATTTGGGCTGGACACAAGACGTACCTTGCCATGAACATCATCGAGGACGTCCCGCAGCAGCTCAATCCTATGAACCTTCATGAAGACAACCTTGTGGCCTTGCCATTGATAAACTTGTTTGTGGAGGCATGCCACGCCATCTTCCTGTGTAAGCTTGACAAGAACAGTATTCCTCACAAACGAAGGAGTAGCTTTGAAATTCTTGTGCTTCAGTACACCCTAGACAACACGCCTGACAACAATGAGGCTGGAATACAACTCTTCATTGGTATAACCGCAAATGGCTTCAACGATCCAATAGCCTAAGAACTCTGTTTTCCCAGTGCGTATATTTAGGTCGTCCGCCTCATAGTGAGCGACATGTACAACCACACAATCCTTGTCTGCATCAGGGCTCTAATTGAAACAGAAACAAATTCTGAATTACTTTTTAGTATAAGAAACACAAGTTATTTAAACAACTACGTATACCATGGCATCGAAGCTAATAAAATTGTGCATTATTAATCACCACATACTTCCTGTTCTAAAAAAATCACCACATACTTAGATGAAAAACCACAATTGAGATCGGCAAAGAAGGAAATCACCTTGGGCAGCTCAGCGGGGGGGGGGGGGACACATCCTCGAAGGGGGAAAACTGCTCCTGCAGTGCCACGGGGGCTGTAACCTCAAACAGGGCGTTGACCATCTCAGTATCTGGGGTCGCCTCGGTGGTTACCTCCATCTTCTTGGAGCTCTCTGTCTCGTGGGAATCAGCCTCCCGCGTCTGCTCCAATATCGGCAGATCTTTGCCTGGTTCTCCTTGGTCCATCATGAAACTAACGAATACTAGGAGTCCACTGAAAGGAAAACACAATCGCAATGACAATGAAACAAAAAAGAGAGTGAGGATCGGTTACTGCTTTGCAAAAGTTCTTTTTTTCCTCTGAACAAAAATATACCAACATCATGGATCCGCTTACCTTCCCTTCGTTCGGAGAGAAGAACAGTGGCAGATGCAAGTGTTGCCTTTCTTGAAGACGGTGAGGGGGAAGGGGATTCAGCAAAGAGTGAAATGATGGTTGCTTCGTCCGTCAAACTTAGACTGCGGGGAGGTAGGGTTTTGTGATACGACGGCTCGTTACTGCCGCGCTATGACCGGGGTGACTCTCCGCCTGCATATTGCCTTCTAATTTAGTGGATGGCATTTGGGCCCGCGCGCTGCATGGCTCGCATGTCGGTGAACAAAAGTATAACGGCATTCAGTAGAGGGAGACGTTTCAATGACCTAGGAGGAGCCAGAAGCGGTAGAGTGTCTCCACTGTACTAGTAGTAATTGTTTTTCTGGGTAGCTGTAGAGTGTCTCCACTGTACTAGTAGTAATTGTTTCTCGGGTCCCAAGACAAAATAGCCCATCCACACTAGTAAATAGTAAAATCAATTCAAAAACATGGGTGCTCTTCTTCCTCCTCGCTCCCACCCACCTCACGTCAGCTCGCTCCAGTCGTACCCCCAAATTCCTCACCTCACTCCTACAGAAAACCCCAGCTCCCCTTCTTCCTCACTCCTACAGAAAACCCCCAGCTCCCCTTCTTCTTCGCTCGCACTACAACTAGGCTCGTCATTCGTTACTCTGCTCAAATCCGTGAGCGCGACGCAACGCCCTCGAGGAAAATGGAGTCGGCTGACCCCAGTGCCAAGAAGATGAGGCTCCCGCCAGCGGTGATGCCTGTTGTAGATCCCGCACCCGGCAGCGCGGGGAGAAGCAGCGACCCCGCCCCCACCGGATCCCAGGAACCCGTAGAATCTCGGGTGGACCGCATCAACGATCTCCCGGACACCATCCTTGGGGAGATCATCTCGCTTGTCCCCACCAAGGATTGCTGCCGCACCCAAGTCCTCTCAATTCGGTGGCGCCCTCTATGGCGCGTCATTCCCCTTAATCTCGACTGTCGTCAGCTATCTCTCTTCAATGATTTTGAAATCCCCAGAGCCATCATCTCCTCCCACCAGGGCGCCGTTCAAAGCCTCTGCATCCCGTCATG
Organism: Triticum aestivum; assembly: GCF_018294505.1. Lineage (NCBI taxonomy): Eukaryota > Viridiplantae > Streptophyta > Magnoliopsida > Poales > Poaceae > Triticum > Triticum aestivum. Next base: position 20,969,949 of record NC_057803.1, on the reverse strand, counting down.
CTACATGAGCAAGCATACCATGCCCTGCACGATAGACGCCTGGCTGGAATCCCCTGAATTCACAGAAGTACAGCTGCTTGAGTTCTACTATTCCCCAGGAAATCACATACCACATACCGAACGCCATGAACTTGTGCCCTCAACACCGATGTCCATCTCGGGGTTTTCGTCCTCTCTCCACACCGCCACCTTTGCGCAGTGCTACCTACCAGACAATCTGGTACTAAACCTTCGACTCCCATTTCTCAAGAAAATTTCACTTGTGTGGGTTCGTATATCGGAGGCCTCATTGCACAACATCATCCACTCCAGTTGCCCTGCGCTGGAGTGCTTGGTGCTTGTTTTCACAGTTAGAATCGGTTGTCTCCAAATAAAGTCGCCTAACCTTGTAAGAATTGGAATTTCTTTTGACGGAAGGCAGCTCATCATCCAAGATGCCCCTTCACTTCAAAGGTTGATTCTTGATTCTAGTTATTCACCATTGCAAATAATCGTCCTCTCTGTGCCTAAACTGGAGACCTTGGGTGTAATACATGATCTCTGTGCTCATTTCAATATGGTGTTTGGCTCCATAGTTCTTCAGGTACTTTATATTATCATCTACACTTGTAACCATAAGCTGCATTTTAAATTTCTGTGCATAATTTATATATCATCTTGGAGTACACATTTTGTACTAATTTATGTTCTATGCTCAATGAAGAGTTTCTCCATGGATGGCCTATCAATGGTGCAGGATTCTGTTAGGATCTTATATATCCAAATGAATAGTTTTGATCTGAACAAGATTATAGGCTTGCTGCAATGCTTTCCATGTGTGGAGAAGTTGTATATAAAGGTGATAATTTCACGCACATTGGAAGCCCGCATATAGTGTACTAGAATTAACCGTTCAGTTGTTGCTCTTTCGACACTCTTCTTTTAGACCTTAACTGTTTTCAATCTTCATGTCTATTTAGGCAACAGCACGGGGTAAGAAAGTTATAACCAATCGGTGGATTCGTAAGCATCGGGATTTTCTCACTTCTCATGAGATTCGATTGAAGACAATAACGCTAGAACGATATGTAGCCAACCGTGCAAACACAAGATTTGTCACATTCTTCCAGCTGAATGCGAGGTTACTATTGTCCATCAGGCTTAAGTTTATTAGCAGCATGGTTTTGACGGATGGGTATGTCGAAGAGCAAAAAAAGGAGTTTCAGGTGGGTAAAAGAGCTTCTGAACGTGTCGGGCTTCTATTTACAACATATTGTGGTCATAATCCAGCAAATTTTACGACCCAGGATGTTCATTCTATGGACCTGACCGATCATTTGACTGTGACTGCCGAAAACAATGTTGGAGTTAGATGTTGTTGCCCTTTTCAATCTGGTTTTTTTGTAAACCTGATGAACAATTAACCCTCGTGCTTTTGTACAGTTTGTAAGCTGGAGTTAGATGTTCCTGCCCTTTTCAACTCGGCTGTGACTGTCATATTTTCTTTGAAACAAGGCAAATGGCTTGCCATTCGTTTAATTTAGAGTGAAATATTGTAACAAATCCAAACAAGGGAAATAACATAGCTCTCACCGGCTGCTTGAGCTCACTGTGCATTCTAGAAGCCAAGTGATTAGCCCCCACCAGCACCCATAAACTTGCGGCCTTGGTTCACTCGCCGTGCGCGGTTAAGGATGGCAATGGGTCGGGTTTGGATCAGGTTGAACAATCTCAAATCCATATCCATGTCCATGAAGACAGTCTTTGCCCGCCCATGAACAAATCCATGGGTGAAAAATTGTGTCCATGTCCAAACCCGATGGATATCCATACCCATTGGATATCCATTGGGTCCTCTCGAGACATATAAATAAGACATTATACAATATTAACATAAACTCTTCCATTCTTCACCTTGTGGTAGGCTAGGCTTCACTTATGGTAAATCAACATCCACTAACAACCTAAGATCATTTAGTAGTTTTCTAACAAATGAGAATGACGAGTCATTTAAGAAGGAGGTAAAAATAAGGGAAGGGGTGTTGGAGTATGTTACAAAGGGGATTGAATGTCAACTAAAAAAGTTACGATGGGGATTGTGTGATTTCTTATGCATGTTTTAGATAAAAAAGTGTAAAATTGTTGTGGGACATACGACCGTGGGGCAGGGATAGCAGATTTTCCCCCATTAAGTCATACTATCGGGTCGGGTTTGGGTATATCCATGGGTACAAGATTATATCCATGCCCTATCCACGAACAATTGGGTCGGGTTTGGACGCCGCCCATGGACACAAAAGCATATCCAAACCCTATCCATTCGGGTCGGATATCCATGGATAAAATTGCCATCCTTATGCATGGTGCGCCACCCTCTTGCGTTGTCAACATCGTCAACAACCGAGAGGAACAAGGAGATGATTGTACGTGGAGAGGATGACAGTAGGGACCCACCAGCGTCATGGAAGTACGCAAGCAAGTGCCTCTATAGTATAAGCCCAAAAATATTGTTCCTCTTAATTGGTTGGACATCTGGGGCTCACGACATTGTCAACATAGTCAATAAACGAGAGAATTACACTACGAGCGGCTGACACCAGGAACCCAGCAAGTCGCGCAGTTTTTTTTGAGGAACAAGCAGTTGTTATTTATACTAGTTTTAGCGACGGATCAGGGTAACAACGGGGCTGTGCGGGGCCTGTGGCCCATCTAGCTTGGGTTTTATTTATGTTTACCACATCATGAGCCCAGTTGTGTTTTTTTCTTGCTGAAAATGGCTAGCCCAGTTCTATTTTTTAAGAAATACCCAAACAAGGCCTACTTGCTTTATCGGCCCTGCTGGGCTGCAAATCTTTCAAGACGAGGAGAGTTTCATTCGGTTTGCCCAGAAATGGGATGTACATTTTTAAAACACATCAAACCGGGAATTAGTTTCAATTTTTTTCATTACAAGATCTTAAATTCCATTGATTTTTATGCATGGACAATTATTTGGATTTTATATTTATATAAATTATTTTTCAAAATAGTTTGCATGTGAATTGATATTTCTGGATTAAAAATAGTTGACCGCACGGAAATATGCAAAATTTCGTATACTTTTTAACCGTGGCCACAATATGGGGTGTGATGCTAACAAAAAGAAGATGGGCTCCAAAAAAATTCTTACGAATTAGCAAATGGGTTGTACATTATTAGAAATAATGGCAGAATGGTTGTATGCTGTTTTCCACAGATTTGAGGCTGACTTGTGCGCCTACTACAGGTTGACGCGTATGCTTTCATAAAAAAAGGTTGACGCACACGCAACGCCCTATAAACTTAGTCAACACACGAGAGCAGTGACTGTTGGATGTCCATCCAACGACTGTCGTGCTTCTTCAATCTTTGCTCTTCATGCTCAAGCCGCTCAAACAAGCACCGGCGGGACTGCCTGCTCCCTCCTACCGCGGTCGGCTATGCTGCCGCGCAGGCCTCACGGCCCCACCGTACTCCCATCGTTGGCCTAGCCATCCCTCTACTCACCCACACCTGCTGTTATTCTCCGGCGACGGTAGACGAACCAGTAAACCCTCGTACTCCTCCACGTGGGAAACAACTGCCGAGTATTCCCTGGATCCGTGTCGTTCCCTTCCTAGGCCTCGCTGTCGTCCACCGCCCTGGTGCTCTCGGCGCGGCCTGGTCAACATGGTCAATGAACGACATCCATCGGAACTGGACTATACGTGGAGAGGCTGACAGCTGGGTCCACGGCCGCACGCAAGGAAATGCCTCCTTATTACGCGCAAAATAATGATTCCTCCACCTGACAGCTAGGACCCACAGGAAGGGCCTCTGTATTTCGCGAAAAAACGTTCCCCCCGCTGACAGGTCAGACCCACCAGCTATATCTTCGCACGCAAGGAAGTGCCTCCTTATTACGCCCAAAAAAAATGAATACCCCCTGCTAGCTGGGACCCACCATATTGTTGGGCTGACTTGTGGGCCAACTAAGTTGACAGGGACGGAGAGCTTTGTCAACTTAGTCAATACTCCAGTGACCGTATGATGTCCATTCAACGGCCATAGTGCTTCTTCAACCTCTGGTCTTCTTGCTCCAGCCGCCCAAAGCAGCGCCGGTCGTGCCGCCTGCTCCTGCCTCCCTTGGCCGGCTGTGCTACCGCGGAGGCCTCACCGCCCCCATACTACTCCCACCACTGGCCAGGCCATTCCTCCACTCACCCACACCCCCTGTTATTCTGCGGCGACGGCAGCCTCACACCATAGCCAAACCAGTGAACGCTCGTACTCCTCTCCGCATGGGCATCCACTGCCGCGTCTTGCACGGCTCCGCGTCGTCCCCTTCCTAGGCCTCGCCATCGTCCACCACCGTGGTGCTCTCAGCGTGGTGTGGTCAATGCGGTCAACAACCGACTTCCATCGGAAGAGTACTGTACGTGGAGAGGCTGACAGCTGGGTCCACGGCAGCCGCAAGGAAGTGCCTCCTTATTACGCAGAAAATAAGTATTCCTCCACCTGACAGTGGGGACCCACCAGACGCGCCACCAGTATTTTGCGAAAAAAATTGTTTCCCCCTGACTGCTGGGACCCACCGGACGGGCCACCGTATTTCGCGAAAAAAACGTTCCCCCCCGGCTGTCAGCTTAGACCCATCGGAAGTGCCTCCTTATTACGCACAAAAAAATGAATACTACCCCGGCTAGCTGGGAGCCACCTTGCTGGGAGGCTGACTTGTGGGCCTACTAAGTTGACGGGGACGAAGGGCTTTGTCAACTTAGTCAATATGAACGATTCTAGATCCAGTGACCGTACGATGTCCATCCAACGGCCGTAGTGCTTCTTCAACCTCTGGTCTTCTAGCTCCAGCTGCCCAAAGTAGCACCGGTCATGCCGCATGCTCCTGCCTCCGGTGGCCGGCTGTGCTGCCGTAGAGGCCTCGCCGCCCCTACTATTCCCACCGCTGGCTAGGCCCTGCGGCGACGGCAGCCTCACACCATAGCCGAACCAGTGAACCCTCATAGTCCTCTCCGCGCGGGCTTCCACTGCCGCGTCCTCCCCTTCCTAGGCCTCGTCGTCGTCCACCGCCGTGGTGCTCTCCGCGCGGCATGGTCAATGTGTTCAAGGAACGACTTCCATCGGAAGAGTACTGTACATGGAGAGGCTGACAGCTGGGTCCACGGCCACAGCCCAGTTTTTTGTGATTTGCCAAGTCGCTTTTTCAGGCCTATTGGGCTGCAATTCTTTCAAGATGGGGAGAGCTTTCATTCGGCTGGCCGAGAAAATGGCCCATCAGTAATGAGAAATGGGTTGTACATTTTTAAAACACATCAAACCGGCAATTAGTTTCAAATATCTTTTTTTCATTTCAAGATTTTAAATTACATTAATTTTTATGCGTGGAGAATTTGTTGGATTTTATATTGATATACATTTATTTTTAAAATCAGTTTGAATGTGAGTCGAAATTTCGGGATTAAAAACAGTTCGGACCGCACCGAAATATGAAAAATTTCGTATAATTTTTTAACAGTTGCCACAATATGGGCTGTAATGCTAACAAAAAGAATACGGGCTCCAAAAAAACCTTAAGAATTAGCAGATGGGCTGTAAATTATTAGAAATAATCGCAGATGGGATGTATGTTGTTTTCCACAGATTTGAGGCTTTCCAAAAAAAGGTTGACGCACAAGCACTGACTGTTGGATGTCCATCCAACGGCCGTTGTGCTTCTTCAATCTCTGCTCTTCCTGCTCCAGCCGCTCAAACAAGCGCCGGCGGGACTGCCTGCTCCCTCCTCCTCGCGGCCGGCTGTGCTGCCGCGCAGGCCTCATGGCACGAGCGTACTCCCATCGCTGGCCTAGCCATCCCTCTACTCACCCACATGTGTTGTTATTCTCCGGCGGCGGCAGACGAACTAGTAAACCCTCGTACAGTCGTACTCCCCTCCGCGTGGGAAACAACTGCCGAGTCTTCCCTGCCTCCGTGTCGTCCCCTTCCTAGGCCTCGCCGTCGTCCACCGCCCTGGTGCTCTCGGCGCGGCCTGGTCAACGTGGTCAACGACTGACATGCATCTGAAGTGGACTTTACGTGGAGAGGCCGACAGCTGGGTCCCCGGCCGCATGCAAGGAAATGCCTCCTTATTACGCGCAAAATAATGATTCCTCCCCTAACATCAGGGACCCACCGAAAGGGCCTCTGTATTTCATGAAAAAAACGTTACCGCCGCTGACAGCTCGGACCCACCAGCTATATCTTCGCACACAAGGAAGTGCCTCCTTATTACACTCAAAAAAATGAATACCCCCTGCTAGCTAGGACCCACCTTGGTGGGAGGCTGACTTGTGGGCCTACTAAGTTGATGGGGACGGAGGGCTTTGTCAACTTAGTCAATATGCACGATTCTAGCTCCAGTGACCATACGATGTCCATCCAACGGCCGTAGTGCTTCTTCAACCTCTGGTCTTCTTGCTCCAACCGCCCAAACCAGCGCCGGTCATGCCTCATGCTCCTGCCTCCCATGGCCGGCTGCGATGCGGCGGAGGCCTCACCGCCCCCTACTACTCCCACCGCTGGCCAGGCCATCCCTCTACTCACCCACACCCCCTGTTATTCTGCGCCGACGGCACCCTCACACCGCAGCGAACCGGTGAACCCTCGTACTCCTCTACGCGTGGGCATCCACTACCGCGTCTTCCCCGGCTCCGCGTCGTCCCGTTCCTAGGCCTCGCCGTCGTCCACCGCCCTGGTGCTCTCGGCGCGGCGTGGTCAACGTGGTCAAGGAACGGCTTCTATCGGACATGGACTGTACGTGGAGAGGCTGACGGCTGGGTCCATGGCCGCAGCAAGGAAGTGCCTCCTTATTACATGCAAAATAATTATTCCTCCACCTGACAGCGGGACCCACCGGACGGGCCACCGTATTTCGCGAAAAAAACATTTCCCCCTGACTGCTGGGACCCACCAGCTACATCTTCGCATGCAAGGAAGTGTGTCCGGGCAAAAAAACGATTCTCCCCCTGACAGCTAGGACCCACCAGCTACATCTTCGCAGGCAAGGAAGTGCCTGACAGTCGGGACCCACCTGGTCGAAGCGTAAGTAGCGTTGTCATTCTGGTCGCGAACGTGTACGTACATACTGGTCGATGTAGAGGCACGCACGTGTCATAGTAGAGGCGCGCACGTGTCGTAGTAGAGGTGCGCACGTAGCATTTACATGTACGTACAGCGGCTAGGGTGCAAGAAAGAAAATACGGCCACATATGTGTACATACGGGCGGGGTCTCGAACGCCTACTCGCGCATATGTACGGCCAGGGCTCGTGTACATGGCTGGGTCGAAACGAGAAACATCGTCATCGTCGTGTTCATGGGGAGGCAACAGAATGCGTCGTGTTCATGGGGAGGTAACGGAATGTGTCGTGTTCATCGGGAGGCAACGGAATGCGTCGTGTTCATCGGGAGGGCTTGGACGGAACATGCGATGGAAACGAGGCCTGGCGTACCGCAGAACAGAGGAAACGGCCTTGTGTTCGACCGGCCACGTTCGAAACGGGATCCTGTTCATCGGGAGGGGTCTGGCGTACCGCAAAACGGAGGAAACGGACCTCCTACGATCGAAACGGGGGTCCTGTTGATTGGGAGGGGTGTGGCGTACCGCAAAACGGACGAAACGGACTTGTGTTGGAGCGCTACGGTCGAAACAGGGGTCCTGTTCATCGGGAGGGGTGTGGCGTACCGCAAAACGGGACTCCACGGGATACTGTTCATCTCCACCCTCGACCCCCTCTAGCCTGCACGATCTATTGTTCATCCACCGTCGACCTCCTCCAGCCTCCACCTGCGACTGTTCATCCACGGGCTCCTGTTCATCCAGCCTCCACCGTGCGCTACTCCACCGGCTACTGTTCAACCAGCCCTCTCCACGGGCTCCTGTTCAACCACCCCTCCATGGGCTACTGTTCATCCTGCCCTCCACCGTCTACTGTTCATCTTGCCCTCCACGGGGTGGTCATGTTCATCCAGCCCTCCACAGGGTCCTGTTCATCTAGCCCCAACCGGCTCGATCAATCGGGGTCCTGTTCATCCAGAGGCAACACCACAGGGTCCTATTCATCCACCCCCACCGAGAACTGTTCATCCACCCCCCCCCCCGCAACACTCAATGTTCATCCATAGGCAGCATCGATCGGCTTTAGTTAGCAGCAGTAGCGAAGGAATCGCTCGATCGGGTTCAGTTAACAACCATCGATCGATTGCTCGGGTTCAGTAACGCGTAGCCTACAGTGCAATCGCTCGGGTTCAGTTAGAGCCCAACGCCTCGCTGGGGTTCAGTTAGAGCCAACGCCTCGCACACACGCGCGTACGTGTACGAGAGAAACGCGCATCGCTCGGCCCCCGACCTCCCACCGTAACCGGGAACTCCCCGAAATTTTCCTCCCCCTCACTTCTACCACGGTTTTTTCCCATCATGGACGGCCCAAAGAATGTCATGCAGTTGCATCTCCGGCCCGCCCAGGATGAAAAGCCCATTTTCTATCATGATTTTTTGTCATAGAAGTAGGAGCCCACCACATCTATGATGATACCGGGTTTTATCACAATTATCGTCATAGAAGTGTCATATGTATGACAGAAAAAAAAATTCGTTCGGCCCAAAATGTCACAGATGTGTCTTTTTTTTGTAGTGGTTGCGTGTGCATAGGAATTTTTTTGAAATTACTACGTTCCCCAACATTAGTAACCGGCGTGAACGTTCTTCCTAGAACTTGAACTCGAATCATCCAGCGCTCCTCTTCTTGTAAAGTGGCGGTATAGGTCCCGGTGAAGCTTGGTATTCCAATGTTTAGGTACTTAGTGACTTCCTTCAAGTGTCATCCAAAAGGTGTGTCTTCATCCGGTTGTGCAAACTTGTTCCTCAAGTCTGCCATCCTAAAGAGTAGAAAATGGAGAGGAGTCAGAAATAAGTAGAGAAGGGTGGCCTATGGCTTTTCTTAGTGGTCGTGTCCTACATTCAGCGTGTGCTCTGATACCATCTTGTAGTGACCCGACCTCAAACGGTCAAGTCTCTGTGCTTTAGTGTCATCCCTGGATCGGTAATGCTGACACACACAATACTCGAAGGATTTATAACAGAGTGGCAATCACACACTTATTACATCGAATGTCTCAAGAGAGAACTTATTACAATAAATATGGCTGAAGGCCATCTAATACGATAACAGCGGAAGGCTTGGAAGATAAAGTGAGTCCATCAACTCCAACGGCATAGCTGAGTGCATGAAAAATGACCTATCGCATCTTATTCCTCGTCTGAAAAGTCTACAACATAATACGTTGCAGTCCGAAAATAGGCCAGCACATGGAATATGCTGGCAATGTAACACAGGAGAGTAATGAACAGATAAATGCTATCACTACATGCATATATGGCTGGTGGAGGCTGTATGGTTAATATGTTTTGCGAAAAGCCAATTTTTCCCTACAACAAAGGAATATATTTCATTTAACTATCATGGTAGTTGAACAGTATTGAGAAGGTTCCTCCAACTCAATCCCAATTAAAGTAATTATCAACCCAACAAAATTTATTTAGAGTGATGAGATCCATATGATAATCCAAGAACCAAATACTCAAGATGTCCATAACCGGGGACACGGCTAATCCTGATTAGTATGTACACTCTGCAGAGGTTTGCACACTCTTCCCCACAAGACTCGATCTCCTCCGTTGGATTTCTCGCACTACATGGTGTTTGAGAAACGGATGACCGAGACACAATCTTTCAGAAGCATTTGCTCTCTACTCCGGGCGGACCGATACACCTACAATCCCCTACATATGCTAATCCACCTCTTCAAGAGCTCATGCAACTTACTCAACTATGCTAGAGCCCATAATGGCTTGTGGTTGCACACGGAAGTTTCTAGCATGAATAGTCTTATGATCCCTTTGAGCCTGGGTGGCGGACCGTAGGATGATCACACAGGTACTCCGGGATATCCTAGGACAACACTGGATTCTCCAGGTGCCCACAAGCAATCCACCCAGATGTGTATTAAATTTGCCACCTTAAGTTGAACCATTAATTAACAACTCACATCTGTCATGGATACATTCAAACCCAAACCACGTCTACGAGCATAGCATGGCAATATAAGCATAACGTAGAAGTAACTCCCTGGGGTTTGATAATAAAACATGTAATAGGTTCTACCTCATCATCTACTTCCCAGACCCACATGTTAAGAGATCCTACTCATGCATTGTGTGAAGGTTGAAAATAATGCATAAAACTGGGTGATAAAGGGGTACAATCAAAGTGTTACTTGCCTTGCTGACGATCTACAAATCCTAAAGACTCGTAGTAGCACGCTTCGCACTCCGGGTGTTCTATCATAAACAAACAATAGCATACATAAGCAATCAAGCAAGGATGCACGGGTAAATCTCAAATAAGAAGATCTAACCAGAAAATTCAACTGAAGAACTCCGGTTTGCAAAAAGAATCAAATCAAACGGAGCAACAAAACTCAAACTGCGAAAGCAACAAGATCCAATTACTAATCTGGACTAAAATCAAATTTTACAGTACCAAAATCTTGTTCAAGTTGGTTAACCGAAAGAGGGCGTCGAGATGAAGATCCAAGTGCTTGAATCACCTGATTCCGATAAACGAGCGAAAAGATAAACTAAAACTAAGATCAGGGCAGAAATCACGATCAAAAATAATCGCGGAAAACCCTGGAAAAAGAAAAACTGACGAATAGGCTAACGAACGAACGTTCGCTGTCTGTGACTAACGGATGAACGGGATTCATTAAAACGAACGTACAGACGAACGTCCGCAAAATAAATAAACCAACGGAAAAACCGATCTAATAGAAAAAAACGAGATCTAGGGTTTCGAAAGAAAATAGAACGGTTTTCTCGCGAAAACCGGCGGCAGCGAAGGATACCTCCGGCGGCGGATGACCGTGCAGCGGCGGCGCGGCTCCGGCGGGTCGGGCGCGGGGCGGCAAGGCGGCGGCAGCAAGCGGGGTCGTCGGCGGCGCGGTGGGAGGCGGGCAGCGGCGACGGCGGACGGCGCTAGGGTTTCGGGGGCTGGGGCGACTTGGACCTCGGGCCTCGGGGGCGTGGCTTATAAAGCCCCGGGCTAAGTGTCCTAGCCAGGCACAGCTCGGTAAGTCGGTTCGCACTTTTTTTAAAAAAAACCCGACGCGTAGAAAAACAATTAAAAGAAATACTAAACGGACTCCAAAAATCTTGAAATAAATTTTCCCCATCCTCTAAAAATATAGCGGACAAAGTGAACATTTATTTGGGCCTCTAATGCAATTTTGAAAAACGCATATTTGTCCTAATCCAAATAAAATAGCGATAAAACCCCAAATAAAAAAATCAAATTGATTTTAATATTTTCCCTCCAACATTTCATTTATTTTGGAGAAGTCATATTATATCCTCTCATTTAATTTTAATATGAAATATTTTCAAGGAGAAAATAATTAAAACCAAAGTGATCCTTGTTTCAATATTTGAGAAAAGTTCAAATATGAGAACTAGAAAAATCCCCAACTCTCTCCAAGGGTCCTTGAGTTGCTTAGGATTTCGAGGATCACAAAATGAAATGCAATAAAATATGATATGCATGAATGACCTATGTATAACATTCCAAATTGAAAATTTGGGATGTTACAGATTTACCATGTAATCAAGTTAGTTTTGTTAGGGTTTGATCCCTAGTATCCACTATGTTCTAAGATTGATGTTGCTATAACTTTGCTATGCCTAATGCTTGTCACTAGGGCCCAAGTGCCATGATTTCAGATCTGAACCTATTATGTTTTCATGAATATGTTTGTGTTCTTGATCTGGTATTGCAAGTTATAGTCACCCACTACGTCTTATGATCCGGCAACCCCGGAGTGACAACAGTCGGGACCACTCCCGGTGATGACCGTAGTTTGAGGAGTGTCGGTGTCAAAACCGGTGGATCTCGGGTAGGGGGTCCCGAACTGTGTGTCTAAGGTGGATGGTAATAGGAGGCAGGGGACATAATGTTTACCCAGGTTCGGGCCCTCTCGATGGAGGTAATACCCTACTTCCTGCTTGATTGATCTTGATGATATGAGTATTACAAGAGTTGATCTACCACGAGATCGTAGAGGCTAAACCCTGGAAGCTAGCCTATGATTATGATTGTTGTCGTCCTATGGACTAAACCCTACGGTTTATATAGACACCGGAGGGGGCTAGGGTTACACAAAGTCGGTTACAAGGAAGGAGATCTACATATCCGAATTGCCAAGCTTGCCTTCCACACAAAGGAGAGTCCTACCCGGACACGGGACAAAGTCTTCAATCTTGTATCTTCATAGTCCAACAGTCCGGCCAAAGGATATAGTCTGACTGTCCAACGACCCCCTAATCTAGGACTACCTCAGTAGCCCCTGAACCAGGCTTCAATGACGATGAGTGCGCAGATTGTCTTCGACATTGCAAGGCAGGTTCCTCCTCCGAATACTCCATAGAAGATTCCGAACACAAGGATAGTGTCCGGCTCTGCAAAACAAATTCCACATACCATCGTAGAGAGTATAATATTTCCACAAATCTAATCTGCTGACAAGTTTTCATAACGTGACATCACGCCATGACCCGGTCATTATTCGAACCGTTTTTTCTCAACCAGCTACTGCACATATTGCGAGGCGGTTTTCTTGGCACGTCTTGTCGAAGCAGAGATTGTGTCCCCATATCATGGGATTCTCATCAATACGGGTGTGGGTAACCCAACCGTGCCATCAATTACGACGCTTGGGGAATGCGCGAGTTTACCAGGCAAGTGGGGAGGCGCATAGTTTCTTCCGCCCTTATAAAGGGACAAGGTCTCCTCTTGTTCACCCGCGCCTTCTTCTTCCCTGCCCATCCATTCTCGCGCACTCGAGCTACAACGCCCAAGTTCGCATTTTCTCCGTAAAACCACTCCAAACATGTCCAGAGCGGGAGGCAAGTGGATGGTCTCCTCCGTTACGGAGGAGAACATTACGAAGCTCCGGGAAGCCGGATACCTGGCTGTAGATATCGCGCACCAGCTCCCAGAAGCAAGGCAGATCGTCCCTACCCCGGAACCCTACAAAAGGGTTATATTCCTTACCCATTTCGTCTGCGGGCTGGGATTTCCCCTCCACCCATTTGTTCGCGGGCTCATGTTCTACTACGGGCTGGACATCCATGATTTGGCCCCCAATTTCATCCTCAACATCTCGGCAATTATCATCGTGTGCGAGGCCTTCCTCCGCATCAAGCCCCACTTCGGTCTGTGGCTGAAGACCTTCAATGTTAAACCGAAGGTGGTGGTCGGCCAGCAAGCAGAGTGCGGAGGCGCCATGGTGGGAAAAATGCCCAACATCACCTGGCTCGAAGGCTCCTATGTGGACACAGTGAAGGGGTGCCAATCGAGGTGGTTCTACACCGAGCCGCGTGATACGTCTCCGTCGTATATATAATTTTTTATTGTTCCATGCCAATATTCTACTCCCTCCATTCCAAAATATAGTGCGCCCGCGCTTCCCGAGGTCCAACTTTGACCGTAAATTTAACCAACAAGACCAACTACGGCGGGAGAAAAAAATATATAATTGAAAACTTCTTTCGAATACAAATTCACTGATATAATTTTTTCTCCCGCCTCAATCGGTCTTGGTAGTTAAATTTACGGTCAAAGTTGAAGCACGTGGATAGAGGAAGCACTACATTGTGGAATGGAGGGAGTCCAACTTTCATATACTTTTGGCAACTTTTTATACTATTTTTGGGACTAACATATTGATCCAGTGCCCAGTGTCAGTTCCTGTTTGTTGCATGTTTTTAGTTTCGCAGAATATCCATATCAAACGGAGTCCAAATGGGATAAAAACTGATGGAGATTTTTTTGGAATATTTATGATTTTTGGGAAGAAAAATCCACGTGAGACGGTGCCCGAGGTGGCCACGAGGCAGAGGGGCGCGCCTGCCCCCCCTGGGCGCGCCCCTGACCCTCGTGGGCCACCCGTAAGGCGGTTGGTGCCCTTCTTTCGCAACAAGAAAGCTAATTTCCGGATAGAGATCGTGTCAAATTTCAGCCCAATCGGAGTTACGGATCTCCGGGAATATAAGAAACGGTGAAAGGGAAGAATCTGAGAACGCAGAAACAGAGAGAGACAGAGAGACAGATCCAATCTCGGAGGGGCTCTCACCCCTCCCGTGCCCTGGAGGCCATGGACCAGAGGGGAAACCCTTCTCCCATCTAGGGAGGAGGTCAAGGAAGAAGAAGAAGGAGGGGGGCTCTCTCCCCTTGCTTCCGGTGGCACGTAGTGCCACTGGGGGCCATCATCATCACCGCGATCTACACCAACACCTCCGCCATCTTCACCAACATCTCCATCACCTTCCCCCCTCTATATACAGCGGTCCACTCTCCCGCAACCTGCTGTACCCTCTACTTGAACATGGTGCTTTATGCTTCATATTATTATCCAATGATGTGTTGCCATCCTATGATGTCTGAGTAGATTTTCGTTGTCCTATCGGTGGTTCATGAATTGCTATGATTGATTTAATTTGCTTGTGGTTATGTTGCTATCCTTTGGTGTCCATCATATGATTGTGCGTGTGGATCACATCCTAGGGTTAGTTGTATGTTGATAGGACTATGTATTGGAGGGCAAGAGTGACAGAAGCTTCAACCTAGCATAGAAATTGATGCATACGGGATTGAAGGGGGACCAATATATCTTAATGCTATGGTTGGGTTTTACCTTAATGAACATTAGTAGTTGTGGATGCTTGCTAATAGTTCCAATCATAAGTGCATAGAATTCCAAGTCAGGGATGACATGCTAGCAGTGGCCTCTCCCGCATAATACTTGCTATCGGTCTAGTAAAGTAGTCAATTGCTTAGGGGCAATTTCGCAACTCCTACCACCACTTTTCCACACTTGCTATATTTACTTTATTGTTTCTTTATCTAAACAGCCCCTACTTTTTATTTACGTACTCTTTATTATCTTGCAAACCTATCCAACAACACCTACAAAGTACTTCTAGTTTCATACTTGTTCTAGGTAAAGCGAACGTTAAGCGCGCGTAGAGTTGTATCGGTGGTCGATAGAACTTGAGGGAATATTTGTTCTACCTTTAGCTCCTCGTTGGGTTCGACACTCTTACTTATCGAAAACTGTTGCGGTCCCCTATACTTGTGGGTTATCACCGCGTGACACCAACTGGGTGGCGGCCCCCGAATTCCGATCCTGCATCCCCACACGGCTCACCTCCTCGAAAGAGAAGGGCCTATCCTGGGGTTCATCGGTGGAGCTGACCGGACTCCAGAACTGTGTTAAAAACATGATAAGCAAGAAAATCAAGCTTGTCAACATGGTCCAGGTCATGCTCTTCCGCCGGATCCTCCCGTGTCAAAGACGGGCATTCAATATGTGGGAGTTCGACCCGGCTAAGCACCAGACTCTGTGAGAGCTCTTCGACACGACACACCAGGACATCTGGAGGGTGTTGTTCAAGTCTGCCAAGGTACCTCCTCCTCTTACCGAGGATCGCATACTCAGCGCAAAGCTCCCTGCCAATCCGGTAAGCTCCTTATATCTCATAAGATGTTTCTTTCCCCAGTACAATTATGTGGGGGATCTAGGCCTCCATGCCGTTTAACAGGAATGGGTCGCGACAGCGGAGTGGATCGATTGTCTGGCTCCATTGCCCGAGGATCTAGCAAGTGTTCTCTTAACGGAGATGCTGGTTCTGGTGCCCTATGAGGCGCCGGAGAAGAAGGCCAAGAAGAAGGCCACGAGGCCAGGAAAGGTCTCCGGCGCAAGGTCGTATCGGACTCATCGTCCGATAACACCAAGGCGCCCTCCTCCCACGAAAACGACGAGGAGGAAGAGGAAAGTTCTCCCCCCCCCAGCCGGGGGAGACAATAAAAGGAAGGTCGCCCCGTTAGGGGAGGCCGAAGGGTCCAAGAAAGGAAGGACTCTTCTTCCGGACTGCTCCACGGCGGCCGCTTTTACCGACGAGGAGTGGTTACCCAGGGACAAGCCCCTAGCGAAGTCGTAAGTATCTGGATACCGTAACAGTTCTTGATATGTTTTATTTTATTGCTTCTTATCATGCTGAACATGATCATGCAGCCCATCCAAAGCCCATATCAGCGTATCCTCATTGGATGAGTCTTTGGGCCCGTCGGAGATGAACATCGATTCACTCCCGACCGCCTCCTCCCCCCGCCCTACGGACGACATCAAGGTGTTGTCTCAGAGGATGCTGAACTAAGGGGAGACAGTTCTGGAGGCGCCCCAAGGCGATATTCCGGACACTGGGCGCACGAGGGGCAAGACTCCCATGGGCTCTAATGCCGGGGGCATCAAGTCTAAGAGGGACAAGCTGTCTGTGCCGATGGCCTGTGTCCATCCAGAGGCATTGGACAATTTATTGGAAGTGCTTTGTGGCGCTTCTATTGACGAAGAGCACCACACTATCATGAGTGCGGTGGTCAAGAAGGTTCGGTCCGCCAAAAGCGGACTGACTGAAGCCTGTGCCAACCTCCTAACAGGCTTCGAGGTAAGTAATCAAATTATGAGAAAATGTTACAGCATAGACAGTAGCCCCTGATGCTCTGTTTGGTCTTCGGAAGAAAGGCCGAACAGAGGATCAAATAAAAATCATAGGAGTCTAATCAGAATATGTCTATGTGAATAAGCAGGCTTCACTGTTGGCCGCTGCCACTCACACGGTGGAGGTCTCCGCACTGAAGCGGGACCTTGAGCGGTCCGAGGAAGAGCTCGGCCTTACCAAGAGGCAGCTCGAAGAGAACAAAGGTAAGTGATACCTCGTCTGTTTATTGATAAAGAAAAAGGAAACTGGTTGTTAGATCACATGATCGTCATGAATTTTGCTAGGGTCCACGACCAAAGTGGCGACCCTGAAGAAGGCGTTCTCCAAGGCCGAAGGCAAAGCGAACAAGGAGCGCTCCGAGCGCGAGAAGCAAGAGGCCCTAGTCGGCGAGGTTCAGCAAGAGCTCCAGGAGTTTGTCAAGAAGTACGAGTCCTTGGAGCCTGACTCTAAGATGCAAGGGTCCGAGCTTGCAAAGGCCCACGAGAACACACAAAATGCCAAGGCCGAAGCCCAAAAGGCCCTCCAAGAAATTGAGGCGGTCAGGAAGATAGCGGCGGGTAAGGCATTCTTTGTGCAAAGCAAGCATGTGAAGGAAACTTTCCTTTTACTTACCTGAATTCGGAGCTCTCCAAGAGCGTTCGCAGATCTACCCCGCAGTGTGCCGGATGTCGCGGAGTTCTACCAGGCCGAGGAAGGGAGCTCGACGGAGAGGTTGCTCTGGTCTCAGTATACTAGGACCGAACATCCGATGCCCTTGAGCGACCAGTTGAAGCAGTTGACCGAGCTCCACAAGGCGGCCGAACTGGCCATGAAGGGCCTCATAGTCCGGATGTGGCCTAGCGAGCCCCTGGCCGACAGCTATTTTGGCCTGGTAAGGCGGCTTGTGAATGCTTGCCCCCGGCTTGAAGTCATAAAGCGGTCTGTCTGCATTGAGGGTGTGCACGGGGCTTTTGCCCGGGCGAAAGTGCACTGGGCGAAGATGGATGCCGAAAAGCTGGTGAAGGAGGGGTCGCCGGAGGGCAAGGAGCATCGCCACCCTGAAAAGTATTATGACAGTGTCCTGAAGGGTGCTCGCCTTGTGGCAGAGGAATGTGCTAAGGATGTAATATTTGAATGAATGTACTCATGTGATCTTGTAATGTGAAACGAGTTCATGTGCGCTATGTAATGCTTGTTAATTTAAAATATTACCTTTTGTGCAGCCGTTTATAAAATTTGAGAGTTGGCCAGTCGTTGGCTTCTGCCCCCATGTAACTAGGACTGAGGTGTTCGGGATAAACCTGATCACTCTTTATCCCAATTTTAGGTCCTTCGAATGAGGTGTTCAACACAACGAACCAGACAATCGGACTATAAAGCTTTATCACTCTCACTTAGCCATAGAAGTCTACAATTTTAAATTTTGGCGAAGCCCCTAGTGTTCGGAAGGCCGAACTTGAGGCGCTATGTACGCCTAAATCGGACAAGGCCGACTCCTCGCCCGAAGCGGAAAAAATATTTAAGGATTTGAGACCTCTCGAACAGCGACCAACTCTCGCCGCATCATGAAAGTCAGTTTTCGGCTTTCTCTACTGAGGTGCTTGTCCGGAAGAACTGGGACACAATCGCAGTAGTTCTCCCAGTGCTACCTTAGCCGATATAGCGGAACGTAAGGTACCAAAACATGGGAGCCGGGCAAAACCAACTATTGACCCAAGACATGATTCGGAGCTGATGCATATAATGCTATAAGTTTGGGGTGTCACACTGTCAAAAGTGTTCGGACTTTTCATGCCATGTTATGGGGTAAACTGAAGCCCCTGGTGCACTAGTCGTATCAAAATGTACAGGTGCGATTTGTTGTAAATAAGCAGACAAGAGAGAAAAGAAAAAAGGTAAAGGAATGCAATAATGAGCTAATGTTGTACATTTTATTTAAATGATACGTCAAAGCGTATGCATTCATGTAGTGCAATAAGTAAAAGATAGGACTATTTGACATGTCCTATCCAAGGTCAAGCTGCGTGTGGGTATGCAAAACAGGTATATCGATCGTTATCAGAGACCACCTGAGGATTCCCGTGTACGTAAAGCTTCTTGCTTCCTTGGTGTTTCCTTCCCGTGACGGGTCCGATAATCAAACGATCGGAGAGGGCCTTCAGAGAATAGGGGCCTGAAAGGAAGAAAATGTTAAAGGTATATGGGTCCTGAAGCGGTTGAGCCACATTGTGGGTCGTGCCATGGCTGTGCCTCCGCCTGTGCCCATGGTATCTTGAGTGTGTAATTATGTACGCGCGGCGCAAATTTTGCCGCTTGACTGGGACTAGGATGGAGGCCGAATTGCTAGGCAAGCTCTAAACGTGCCTGGTGATCCTCTTGCAGGGTACTCTGGACTCGCTTGAAGGTGTCCGGGGTCTTTTTCGCTGAATTGGCGGTTTGCCTCATAAGGCTGCTTTGCGCTTCTGCTGCGAGGGCCGCAGTGTGCTCCTCCGTGCGGAGCGAGCGTTTTGTGTTTCCACTAACTATTATAACCCCGCGAGGTCCTGGCATTTTGAGCTTGAGGTATGCATAATGCGGTACCGCATTGAATCTAGCAAATGCGGTTCGTCCGAGCAGTGCATGATAGCCACTATGGAAGGGGACGATATCGAAGATTAACTCCTCACTTCGGAAGTTGTCTGGAGATCCGAAGACTACTTCTAGTTTTATTGAGCCCGTGCAACAGGCCTCTACACCTGGGATGACACCTTTGAAGGTGGTTTTGGTAGGTTTGATCCTTGAGGGGTCTATGCCCATTTTACGCACTGTATCCTGATAGAGCAGGTTCAGGCTGCTGCCACCGTCCATAAGGACTCGAGTGAGGTGAAATCCGTCAATGATGGGGTCAAGGACCAATGCGGCAGAACCGCCATGACGGATACTGGTGGGGCGGTCCCTGCGATCGAAGGTGATGGGACAGGAAGACCATGGGTTGAACTTTGGGGCGACTGGCTCCATCACATAGACGTCCCTCAGTGCACGCTTCCGTTCCCGCTTGGGAATATGGGTTGCGTCTATCATGTTTACCGTTTTCACATGGGGAGGGAATTTCTTCTCTCCTCCTGTGTTCGGCGGCCGGGGCTCCTCCTCGTCGTCGCTATGCAGCCCCTTTTCCTTTTTTCGGCATTTAACTTGCCGGCCTGTTTGAACACCCAGCATTCTCAGTTGGTGTGGTTGGCTGGTTTATCGGGGGTGCCATGAATTTGACACGAACGATCGAGTGATGTCTACTACACAACCTTCTTCTTATAGACGTTGTTGGGCCTCCAAGTGCAGAGGTTTGTAGAACAGTAGCAAATTTCCCTCAAGTGGATGACCTAAGGTTTATCAATCTGTAGGAGGCGTAGGATGAAGATGGTCTCTCTCAAGCAACCCTGCAACCAAATAACAAAGAGTCTCTTGTGTCCCCAACACACCCAATACAATGGTAAATTGTATAGGTGCACTAGTTCGGCGAAGAGATGGTGATACAAGTGGTATATGGATAGTAGATAAAGGTTTTTTGTAATATGAAAATATAAAAACAGCAAGGTAACTAATGATAAAAGTGAGCGTAAATGGTATTGCAATGCGTTGAAACAAGGCCTAGGGTTCATACTTTCACTAGTGCAAGTTCTCTCAACAATAATAACATAATTGGATCACATAACTATCCCTCAACATGCAACAAAGAGTCACCCCAAAGTCACTAATAGCGGAGAACAAATGAAGAGATTATGGTAGGGTACGAAACCACCTAAAAGTTATTCTTTCCAATCAATCCGTTGGGCTATTCCTATAAGTGTCACAAACAGCCCTAGAGTTCGTACTAGAATAACACCTTAAGACACAAATCAATCAAAACCCTAATGTCACCTAGATAATCCAATGTCACCTCAAGTATCCGCGGGTATGATTATACGATATGCATCACACAATCTCAGATTCATCTATTCAACTAACACATAGAACCTCAAAGAGTGCCCCAAAGTTTCTAC
Organism: Triticum aestivum; assembly: GCF_018294505.1. NCBI lineage: Eukaryota > Viridiplantae > Streptophyta > Magnoliopsida > Poales > Poaceae > Triticum > Triticum aestivum. Next base: position 20,949,313 of record NC_057803.1, on the reverse strand, counting down.
CGGAGAATCACGACGAAAATGTGTGCCAACCCCTATGCATAGGTTCATGGGCGGAACCCGCAAGTTGATCACCAAAACATACATCAAGTGAATCACGTGATATCCCATTGTCACCACAGATACGCACGGCAAGACATACATCAAGTGTTCTCAAGTCATTAAAGACTCAATCTGATAAGATTACTTCAAAGGGAAAACTCAATCCATTACAAGAGAGTAGAGGGGGAGAAGAAACATAAGATCCAACTATAATAGCAAAGCTCGCGATACATCAAGATCGTGCCAAATCAAGAACACGAGAGAGAGAGAGAGAGAGAGAGAGAGAGAGAGAGAGATCAAACACATATCTACTGGTACATACTGAGGGAGTCCTGGATTAGGGGGTCTCTAGACAGTCGGACTGTTGTACTATGAAGATACAAGATTGAAGACTTCGTCCCGTGTCCGGATATGACTCTACTTTGTGTGGAAGGCAAGCTAGGCAGTACGAATATGGATATCTCCTCCTTTGTAACCGACCTTGTGTAACCCTAACCCTCTCCGGTGTCTACATAAACCGGAGGGTTTTAGTCTGTAGGACAACATACAATCGTACCATAGGCTAGCTTCTAGGGTTTAGCCTCTCCGATCTCGTGGTAGATCAACTCTTGTAATACTCATATCATCAAGAATAAATCAAGCAGGACGTAGGGTTTTACCTCCATCAAGAGGGCCCGAACCTGGGTAAAACATCGTGTCCCCTCCCTCCTGTTACCATCCGCCTTAGACGCACAGTTCGGGACCCCCTACCCGAGATCCGCCGGTTTTGACACCGACATTGGTGCTTTCATTGAGAGTTCCTCTGTGTCGTCGCCGTTAGGCTTGATGGCTCCTACGATCATCGATAGCGATGCAGTCCAGGGTGAGACTTTTCTCCCCGGACAGACCTTTGTGTTCGGCGGCTTTGCACTGCAGGCCAATTCACTTGGCCATCTGGAGAAGATCGAAAGTTATGCCCCTGGCCACCAGGTCAGGTTTGGAAGCTTAAACTACACGGCCGATATCCGCGGAGACTTGATCTTCGACGGATTCGAGCCTCTGCCTTGTGCGTCACGCGGTCACGATGAGTATGATTTAGCTCTGCCATCAGACAGTGTTCAGGAGATCGCACCGGCAGCCGCTCCGGCCCTCAATTCGAAGCCAGTTGCGCCATCCATGGATAGGTGGATGGACCCCGCCACGGAGGCCTTACCCTCAGCGGCGATCGAGCCGAACATCAACCTTACCCTGCATGAGAGCCATGTTGTCAGACTGCCGGATCCTTCTCCGGCCACGGACTCCGAACCGCCTGCGCCCGTTCCTAGCGAATCCGATTGGGCGCCGATCATGGAGTTTACCACCCACCACCCACTTAGTAGCCACTGTCGACGACTTAACCGACATGCTCGACTTCGACTCCGAAGACATCGATAGTATGGACGACGATACGGGAGACGAAGATGAACCACTGCCCACAGGGCACTGGACAGCCACCTCATCATACGATATATACGTGGTGGACACACCCAAAGAAGGCAATGGCAACGAGACAGCGGAGGATGACCCCGCCAAGAAGCAACCCAAGTGCCGACGTCAGCGGCGCCGCTCTAAGTCCCGCCAAAGCAAAAGTGGTGATACCGGCATAGGAGATAATAACACTCCAGATAGTGCCGAAGATGGCAACAATCCCCTCCAGCACGATCTAGGACAGGAGGATGGAGAGGCCAGCCCTCCAGAGAGAGCGGCAGATGGAGAGGCGGAGGATGATAATTACATACCCCCCTCCGAAGACGAGGCAAGCCTCGACGATGACGAATTCGTCGTGCCAGAGGATCCCGTCGAACAAGAGCGCTTCAAGCGTCGGCTTATAGCCACGGCAAATAGCCTTAAGAAAAAGCAGCAGCAGCTTCAAGCTAATCAAGATCTGCTAGCTGACAGATGGACTGAAGTCCTCGCGGCCTAGGAATATAAACTCGAACGCCCCTCCAAGAGTTACCCAAAATGCAGGTTGCTACCCTGACTGGAGGAAGAAGCCTATGACACGGCTGATCGGCCACCTTGTGGCCGCGATAGAGAGGAATTCCAGCCAAAAGCTCAGCCTGCACCCCGACGCCATTCAAATAAAAAGGCATGGGGAAATACGCAAGACCTGCGAGACGTATTGGAGGACAAAGCAAAACATGCAAGATCGATCTACGGATCATGAGGGCGCGCCACTATGCGAGACGATAAACTCACGCCAGATACAGTAAAAGTAAATCCGGCCGGGCCGAACACAGCGGGCAAGACTCATTGGAGCTGCGTCGCGATATAGCCCAGTATAGAGGCGCCGCACACCCCTTATGCTTCATAGACGAAGTAATGGATCATCAAATCCCAGAGGGTTTCAAACCCGTAAATATAGAATCATACGATGGCACAACAGATCCTGCGGTATGGATCGAGGATTTCCTCTTGCATATCCACATGGCACGCGGTGATGATCTACATGCCATTAAATACCTCCCACTCAGACTCAAAGGACCAGCTTGGCATTGGCTCAATAGCTTGCCAGCAGAGTCCATTGGCTGTTGGGAGGATCTGGAAGCCGCATTCCTCAACAACTTTCAGGGCACTTATGTGCGACCACCAGATGCTGATGACTTGAGCCACATAATTCAGCAGCCAGAGGAATCGGCCAGGCAATTCTAGACACGGTTCCTAACAAAGAAAAATCAAATCGTCGACTGTCCGGATGCAGAGGCTCTAGCAGCTTTCAAGCACAACATCCGCGACGAGTGGCTAGCCCAGCACCTTGGTCAGGAAAAGCCCAAATCTATGGCAGCCCTCACGACACTCATGACCCGCTTTTGTGCGGGAGAAGACAGCTGGCTGGCTCACAGTAACAACATATCAAAGAACCATGGTACCTCGGATACCAAGGACGGCAGTAGCAAGTCACGTCACAACAAACATAAGCGCCACATTAACAACGACAATACCGAGGATATGGCAGCTAATGCTGGATTCAAAGGCTCTAAAACCGGTCAGCGAAAAAAGCCATTCAAAAGAAGCACTTCGGGCCCGTCCAGTCTGGACCATATACTCGATCGCTCGTGTCAAATACACGGCACCTAGGACAAGCGAGCCAACCACACCAATAGGGATTATTGGGTGTTCAAGCAGGCCGGCAAGTTAATTGCCGAAAACAAAGATAAGGGGCCACATAGCGATGATGAGGAGGAGCCCCGGCAGCCGAATACCGGAGGACAGAAGAGGTTCCCCCCACAAGTGCGGACGGTGAACATGATATACGCAACCCACATCCCCAAGAGGGAGCGGAAGCGTGCGCTCAGGGACGTATATGCGTTGGAGCCAGTCGCCCCAAAGTTCAACCCATGGTCCTCCTGTCCGATCACCTTCGATCGCAGGGACCACCCCACTAGTATCCGTCATGGCGGATTCACTGCACTGGTCTTAGACCCAATTATTGACGGATTTCACCTCACTCGAGTCCTTATGGATGGCAGCGGCAGCCTAAACCTGCTTTACCAAGACACGGTGCGCAAAATGGGTATAGACCCCTCAAGGATCAAACCCACAAAAATGACCTTTAAAGGCGTCATACCAGGTGTAGAGGCCCATTGCACAGGCTCAGTCACACTGGAAGTGGTCTTCGGATCCCCGGATAACTTCCGAAGCGAAGAGTTAATCTTCGATATAGTCCCGTTCCGTAGTGGTTATCATGCACTGCTCGGGCGAACCGCATTTGCGAGATTCAATGCGGTACCGCATTATGCATACCTCAAGCTCAAGATGCCAGGACCTCAGGGGGTCATTACAGTTAATGGAAACACAGAGCGCTCTCTCTGAACGGAGGAGCACACTATGGCCCTCGCAGCGGAAGCGCAAAGCAGCCTCTTAAGGCAATCCACTAGTTCGGCGTTTAAGGACCCGGACACCTTCAAGCGCGCCCGGAGTAATCGGCAACAGGACCGCCTGGCACGTTCCGAGCTCGCATAGCAATGCGGCCCCCACCCCGGCCCAAGCCAAACGGCGAAACTCGTGCCACACGTACATAATTACGCATTAAAAATACCATGGGCATAGGTAGGAAGGGGGCACGACTACGGCACGCCCCAAGACGCGGCTTAAACCGCACTAGGGGCTTCCCGCTTCGTTATTTTTCTCTCTTTCAGGACATTAATCTCTGGAAACCCTGTTGAAAGTGCAACTATCCCTAGGTGGTTTTGGTAATTCATAACAACATACAGCTCATTGAGCTAATGCTATTCCAAGATTATTATTTCAGGAAAGCTCAATGATTGGCATGGCATGGATGTGAAAGTGGAACCCTCAAAATGCTAAGGACAAAGGATTGGCTCAAGCTCAAAAGCTCAAGACTCTCCATTTTATATTTTAGTGATCCAAGATCACATTGAGTCTTTAGGAAAAGCCAATACTATTAAGGAGGGATGAGGTGTTTCTTAATGAGCCTCTTGCTTCATATGCTTAGTGATATGCTCCAAAACCCTCAACTACTTTCCCACTTCCACATATGACCTAAACCCTAAGCCAAACTCGGTCCTACCGATCCTTCCTATCCGGCGCCACCGAGTTTCACTTGTCATTAGCCACTGCCAAACCCTAGCAATTTGGTTCTACCGATAAGGATCTCGGTCTCACCGAGATGGGGTTGCAAACTTTCTGTTTCCCTTTCATAACTTTTCGGTCTTACCGAAAGAGCGAATCGGTCCCACCGAGATTGCAATGTAAACTCGGTGTTTCCCCTTTGTAACTTTTCGGTCTCACCGAGTTCCACTCGGTCTCACCGAAAGAGCAAATCGGTCCCACCGAGTTTGCCTGACCAACTCTCTGGTTAGCTAATTACCAAATTCGGTCTCACCGAGTTTGTGTAATCGGTCTCACCGAGATTACGTTATGCCCAAACCCTAACCCTATCGGTCCTACCGAGTTGCATGTCAGTCCCACCGAAAATCACTAACGGTCACTAGGTTTACATTTTCGGTCCGACCGAGCTTGTTGATTCGGTCCCACCGAGATTGGAAAACTGTGTAACGGTTGGATTTTGTGTGGAGGCTATATATACCCCTCCACCTCTTTCTCATTCGAAGAGAGAGCCATCAGAACACACACACCATTCCAACTCATATGTTCTGAGAGAGAACCACCTACTCATGTGTTGAGATCAAGACATTCCATTCCTACCATATGAATCTTGATCTCTAGCCTTCCCAAGTTGCTTTCCACTAAAACCCTCTTTCCACCAAATCCAAATCCTATGAGAGAGAGTTGAGTGTTGGGGAGACTATCATTTGAAGCACAAGAGCAAGGAGTTCATTACCTACACACCATTTGTTACTTCTTGGAGAGTGGTGTCTCCTAGATTGGATAGGTGTCACTTGGGAGCCTCCGACAAGATTGTGGAGTTGAACCAAGGAGTTTGTAAGGGCAAGGAGATCGCCTACTTCGTGAAGATCTACCGCTAGTGAGGCAAGTCCTGTGTGGGCGATGGCCATGGTGGGATAGACAAGGTTGCTTCTTCGTGGACCCTTTGTGGGTGGTTGCTTCTTCGTGGACCCTTCATGGGTGGAGCCCTGTGTGGACTCGCGCAACCGTTGCCCCTGGGTGGAGCCCTGTGTGGACTCGCGCAACCGTTACCCTTCGTGGGTTGAAGTCTCCATCAACGTGGATGTAGGATAGCACCACCTATCCGAACCACGGGAAAAACATCTGTGTCTCCAATAGCGTTTGAATTCTCCAAACCCTTCCCTTTACATTCTCGCAAGTTGCATGCTTTACTTTCCGCTGCGTATATACTCTTTGCATGCTTGCTTGAATTATGTGATGATTGCTTGACTTGTCCTAAATTAGCTAAAATCTGCCAACAACTAAAATTGGGAAAAGGTTAAGCTTTTATTTGGTCAAGTAGTCTAATCACCCCCCCTCTAGACATACTTTCGATCCTACAAGTGGTATCAGAGCCTTGGTCTCCATTTGCTTGATCTCCATAGCTTTTGGTGGTCATAGCCTTGGTTTCACAACCTAGGAGAGTATGGCGTCTAGCGAGGGAAATTATCACCGTAGAGGTCCTTACTTTGATGGTACTAATTTTGCTAGTTGGAAGCATAAAATGAAAATGCATATTCTTGGACATAACCCCGCTGTTTGGGCTATTGTGTGTGTTGGTTTGCAAGGTGACTTCTTTGACGGGAGAGAACCAAACCGTGAAGCTACCGCGGATGAGTTGAAGATGTTGCAATACAATGCTCAAGCTTGTGACATTCTCTTCAACGGATTGTGCCTCGAAGAATTCAACAAAATCAGCCGTCTTGAGAATGCAAAGGAAATTTGGGACACTTTGATTGATATGCACGAAGGTACCGACTCCGTCAAGGAATCCAAGTTGGATGTACTTCAAAGCCAACTTGACAAGTTCAAGATGAAGGATGGTGAAGGTGTCGCTGAGATGTACTCTAGGCTTGCTCTCATCACAAATGAGATTGCCGGCTTAGGAAGTGAAGAGATGAGCGATAAATTCATCATCAAGAAGATTCTAAGAGCCTTGGATGGAAACTATGATACCGTGTGCACATTGATCCAAATGATGCCAAATTACAAAGATCTCAAGCCAACGGAAGTGATTAGAAGAATTGTTGCTCATGAGATGTCACTTAAGGATAAAGAGGAACTTCACAACAAATCAAGTGGTGCCTATAAAGCCTCATGTGAAGCCCCTACATCATCAAGTGAGAAACAAGACTTCAATGAAGAATTGAGCTTAATGGTGAGGAACTTCAACAAGTTCTACAAGAGTAGAAGCAAAGATAGAAGCTCCAAGTCAAGGTCCTACAATGACAAAAGATCTTCTAGTCGAGAGCGAAACTGTTACAATTGTGGAAGACCCGGACACTATTCCAATGAGTGTACGGCTCCCTACAAGAGAAGAGAAGATTCTCCAAAAAGAAGAAGCAAAGAATCATCACCAAGAGAGAGAAGGAGTAGAGATGATCATTATGAACGAAGATACTCACGGAGAAGCAAGGATTCGGAAAGGAAGGAAAAATCATCAAGAAGCTACACAAGACGAAGACATCAAGCTCATGTTGGTGAATGGGTATCCGGCTCCGACTCAAGACAGCCACTCCGAGAAAAGTTATCACTCCGACTCCGAAGATACTCAAGATGAAGGTGTTGCCGGTCTAGCACTTGTGTCAACCAACTCCTACGACATATTTGACTCACCAAATGAAGGAATTGGAAGATGCTTCATGGCCAAAGGTCCTAAGGTAAGACACCCCGAGTATGTTGATTTCAATAGTGATGAAGATGACTTGTTAGGTGATGATTTGCTTGGTGACAACTCTAGTGATGAATCCTATGATGAAATGTCATTTAATCATGCTAATCAAGATAAAACGAATGACAATGATAAGGAGAAGATTGAGGCTCTAACTAAAGAACTAAAAACTCTTAAGTTAGCTCATGACACTATCTTCGAAGATCATCGAGAACTTTTAAGAGCTCATGAGAAATTACGCTTTGAAAAGCTCAATCTTGAGCAAGAGCATGAGTTCTTAAAAGCAATCAATGATGATCTCCGCAAGAAAAGTTCTTCTTACATTGCCAAGCGTTTGCTCTTATCCACTTACATGCCTCAAGTCAAGTCTAACAAGAAATATTCTTCCTCTAGCAGTAACAATGATCATGTTAAATCCAATATTGTTGCCTCTAGTAGTTCTCTTGATTCCACTAGTGATTCTCTTAGCCAAGTTACACTTGAGCAAGAAAATAGCTTATTGAAGGGAATTATAGAGAAAGGAGTGTACAAAAGCCTTGCCGGGAGTAAGCAATTCGAAGAAATTGTGCGCAAGCAAGGAATGCACCGGAAGAATCAAGGTGTTGGTTTTGAACGAAAGTTCAATGCCAATGGAGTTGAGTGGGAAGAAGATCAATACCCCAAGACAAAGTTTGTCCCTCAACAAGAGAAGTATACTTCTTTCAAGGGGACACAAGCTCAAGACGATCTTCCACCACAAGACTACAAGCAAAAAGGCAAGGACAAGCTTCAAGAGGAAATTGATGCATTTGAAGAAGCTCCGAAGACCTTAGTCAAGTGGATTCCCAAAACTACTTCAAGCTCCACTTCATCAAGTACGACTACAACTCCAAGGATTCCCATCAAGATGATGTGGATCCAAAAGAAGAAGAACTAGAGAGTTCTTGAGGGTGACTCCGCCAACATACTTCACTCTTATCATTTTGGCAAGAACAAGTGCAATCAACTTCCACATCTTGCACTAGTTCAAGGAGTCACAAACCCTCTTGTTGGTAAGACAAGGGACAAGGTAACCTAAAAGTTTTCATGGACATCATCTTTTGTGTGCATCACTCTATGTCTATGGATATCCTTGTTTGTTCCTTGTGGGACTAACCCATGTAGGTATTGAAAGTGCAATTCACTCAAATGGATAGCTCCAAGAGATCTACATCAACATTGAGCATCCACATCTTCAATATCTACATGAAGTCTTCATCGACAAAACCCAAGGTTAGTTCATCCCTCTTAGGGGGGATATCACATCTAGGGGGAGCTTTACTCTAATACTTGAGCTAAAGCAACTCTAAAGATGTGAACACAACAATGCTTTATGTAAAAGTGGTGACCCCACTTGGGCTTAAACGATGAGTATGACCTATGATCAAGTGTTCTCACTTGACTCCTAAGTCAATATACTCATACATAGATGACCTAGTCATCGCAAATTGCTTGATAGATGTTAGTATTGGTTGTGCATGCCTTGCCACATATTTCATTTGCCATCTTATTGTGTGAGCATGCGGGTTGCATATTTTACTCGTTCGAGGACATCCACTTGTTGTTTTGATTGTTCGGTTTTATTTCTTTTTGCCAAGTGGATGGACAAGAATGCCTAAGAACCTCCTCTAGCTATCTATGCTTTTCTCGTCTCAAACTCTATTCATGCTGCATCACAAAATTTGATCAAGTCAGATTCGAACCACTCTATGTGAGGAGCGCTCGGAGTCCCTGATTCGTCATAGACTTAAAGTTCCAAAACCTCTTTATGATTCTCGGTCTGACCGATACTCCACTTTCGGTCCTACCGAGATCATTAAGTTGATCTAGGTTTTCGATCTCGGTGCAACCGATTTGAACTTTTCGGTCACACCGAGTTTCAGTAACTGCACGCAGTTATGAATCTCGGTGCCACCGAGCCGTTCCACTCGGTCACACCGACAGGGTCGGGCTATATATAGTCACGGGCAAAAAAATTGGAAATTTCTCCGAACCCCTTCGTCCGTGCGATAGCCTGCTCTGCCCTCGAGGTCTCCGGATCGTCTTCTCGCCGCCAGCAGCCTCCAGTCGCTGGTATCCGTCGCCATCAACGGGAATTCTGCCCCGCTGTTGCTGCCGTAGCAAGTCCCCGCCGAACTAGGGTATGGACTTGATCTCTGTGCTATTCCTCAATCTGATTCCTAGCACATTGTGATCATATTGATTCTTGCCACGTTTGAGAAACTTCTATCCAGTCAAAACGCCCGTAGATTAGGTTTGATTCGAAAATTCTAGGTTTAGGTTTCCGCCGAAACCATCTCGGTCCCACCGATTTGGCTTATGCCATTGCACAAGTGAGACTCGGTCTGACCGAGAATTACTTATCGGTGTGACCGATTTTTGAAATCAGTGAAACCCTAGCAGTCTCGGTGCCACCGAACTGTGACTCGGTCCTACCGAGTTCACTAGTTTAGGTTCCAAAACTGCTTCGGTATCACCGAGTTTGAAAATTGGTAGATCCGAGATGATTTCAGTAGGAAACTAAAACTAAGTTTTTGGATCATTCTTTTGCAAAAATCTCTGCATTTTGTGATGCTCATCCTTTCTACCTCATCTATAATCTATTCACAGGGTCAGCAGTCAGTTGCAGCATGTCTGATCAAAGTGATAGCCAAAATATGTCAGAGCAGCAAGTGGTGATGAGTGAGGGCACTAGTCCCTCCAGTTCATCTGATGAAGGCAGCAGGAGCACTCCTAGCAATTTGCCAAAGGCTGCCACGAGACAAAGGAAGAAGAAAACTTCAGACTCTAAAAATGAGGACTATGTGGTAGAGGAAGAGGCCATTTCCAAGAGAATTGAGCCAGCTCAAGGCACTAAGCCAGGTCTGAAAATCAAAAGGCCAGCAGGCAGGCAGCCCATGTCAAAGGCTAGAGCCTCAACTGAGAAGCCCACTTCCCAAGAGCCAGTTGCAGCTGAGGGCAAGAAAAGGAAGGAGAGGGTGAAGAAGACTGTGGCTAGGGTGCTTGGCAAAGCTTCCATCATGGAAGAGGAGGAAGAAGAAGAGGAGGCAGCTGCACCAGCGCCCAAGGCACCCAAGCTTATGGGAGATGCCATAAAATCAGGGGGAGCTGCTTCCAAAGCCAAGTCAGCTCCAAAGCCAAAGCCCAAGAGGAATACACGGAGCATCCCTACAGCTGAAAAGAACAAGGCCCCAGTGCCTGAGACTGTTGCTAAAGAAGAAGAGGAAAATGTCTTGAGAAAGCTAAAGCCCAAGATCCCAGACCACAACGATGCTCATCCTGTGGCTGAGGACATGAAGCTCGGAAGAGATTCAGGGCTGAGGAAATGGAGAGAAGCAGACCCATATGCTTCAAGGAGAAGGACTGCCGTGGACTACAGGTTTCATACAAAGGAGCAGCAGGATTTCTATGAGACTGCTTTGCTAGATAAGAAGCCAATTGTCTGTGACATGAGATGGGTTGACTGGACCTACATGAGGGAGAAGGAGGAACACTACCCAGGAGTATATGACAGCTTTCATGCTTGTGGAGTAGCTGACTTTGTTGGGCAGAAGCTCACAAAGTGGAACGAGGAACTGATCATGCAATTCTACTCCACGGCTCACTTTTATCCAGATGGGAGGATCACATGGATGTCTGAGGGTACAAGGTACCAATCCACAGTTGCTGAGTGGGCACAGATCATAAATGCCCCAGAGGAGCAAGATGATGACTTGGATATCTATGCCAAGAAGAAGATGGATCACAACTTAATGTCAAATATGTACAAGGAGATCCCAAATGAAGCACTTGATACCTTCAAGTTTGGCTCTGTGCATTACCTTCTGTCAGGACTCCCAACGATCAATTGGATACTAAGGCACACCTTATTGCCTAAGTCTAGAGATCACAAGATGATCAGAGGCCATGCTATCAACTTGCTACATGTGTTTGATGTGCCTCAGAAGTTCAAGGTGATGAGCCTCATAGTGGAAACGATTAAGAGGACTGCAGCAGATCAAAAGAGGAGCTACGGATATTCCCCTCAGATTCAGGAGCTCATCAACTCCAAGATGGGCACGGGCATATATTTATTGGACAAGGAACATTTGCCCATCCGTCCAGATTTCAAGGACAATCAAGTTGTCATGACTGAGAACGAGCCATCATCTGCCCAAGCATTTGCAAAGAAGGAGAAGGCAAGGAAGGAGAAAGCTGCCATGATGCCTACCCAAGAGGAGGCATCTGAATACTTCTTGAAGACCAAACAAGAGCAGCTCGGTTACTTGATTGCATCCACGCTGAGGATTGAGCAAAGTCTAGCCACTCTCACTCAGAATCAGCAGAGCCTAGAGAGAATCATGGAACAGAAGTTCTATGACTTGGATGTCAAGGTAACAGAAGTTCAGTCTGCAGTGGAGCAGCTCCAGGAGGACATGCAGGAGAGGAGAGGCAGGACTACCACTCATACCTTTGCCAGAGTGCCACGAGGCCCGAGGTCATCTGTCGTGCCAGTTGCTGACACCAGAGCCACCACTTCAGCACCAGCTCCAGCATCTACTTCTGCTCCAACTCCAGCGACTACTTCAGCATCTACCAAAGCCTTCGTCCTTGGAGTGATCCGGACTCCACCACCACCTGAAGATCAAGCCTGAGCGTCGATCTAGTGCTATGCATTTTCTAGGAACTTTTTGGTAACTTGTTGCCAAAGGGGGAGAAGATGTATAGATCATAGGCTTCGAGAGAGAGAGTGTTGCTTTTCTCTCTTGCTTTATTTGGTGGTTGTTTTTCGAACTTGTTTGCTTTTGAGTGCTTGAGATACTACGTCATTATTTGTGAGACATTGATGATCATGTGTTTGATCATAAGCTACACTTAATGCTTGCTTAATGCTATTATCTTATCTATCTTATGTGATCATTCATTATTCTTGGTGATGAGTGCATGTATTTCATTCTTATCATTTTGAGCGCTCCACCAAGATGTATGTGACATGGAAGAGTAACCCATGACTCTAACTCTTTGTGCATTTGCAGTCCAAAGCAAATTTTAAATATGCACAAATTTAGGGGGAGCTCTTACTTATCACATACTTCTCAATAGGACGATATATTTCATGCTTATTATCATTTGTCGAAGCTTTGATCTATATGTTGTCATCAATTACCAAAAAGGGGGAGATTGAAAGTGCAACTATCCCTAGGAGGTTTTGGTAATTCATAACAACATACAGCTCATTGAGCTAATACTATTCCAAGATTATTATTTCAGGAAAGCTCAATGATTGGCATGGCATGGATGTGAAAGTGAAACCCTCAAAATGCTAAGGACAAAGGATTGGCTCAAGCTCAAAAGCTCAAGACTCTTCATTTTATATTTTAGTGATCCAAGATCCCATTGAGTCTTTAGGAAAAGCCAATACTATTAAGGAGGGATGAGGTGTTGCTTAATGAGCCTCTTGCTTCATGTGCTTAGTGATATGCTCCAAAACCCTCAACTACTTTCCCACTTCCACATATGACCTAAACCCTAAGCCAAACTCGGTCCTACCAATCCTTCCTATCCGGCGCCACCGAGTTTCACTTGTCATTAGCCACTGCCAAACCCTAGCAATTCGGTTCTACCGATAAGGATCTCAGTCTCATCGAGATGGGGTTGCAAACTCTCTATTTCCCTTTCGTAACTTTTCGGTCTTACCAAAAGAGCGAATCGGTCCCACCGAGATTGCAATGTAAACTCAGTGTTTCCCCTCTGTAACTTTTCGGTCTCACCGAGTTCCACTCGATCTCACCGAAAGAGCAAATCGGTCCCACCGAGTTTGCCTGACCAACTCTCTGGTTAGCTAATTACCAAATTCGGTCTCACCGAGTTTGTGTAATCGGTCTCACCGAGATTACGTTATGCCCAAACCCTAACCCTATCGGTCCTACCGAGTTGCATGTCAGTCCCACCGAAAATCACTAACGGTCACTAGGTTTACATTTTCGGTCCGACCGAGCTTGTTGATTCGGTCCCACCGAGATTGGAAAACCGTGTAAAGGTTGGATTTTGTGTGGAGGCTATATATACCCCTCCACCTCTTTCTCATTCAAAGAGAGAGCCATCAGAACACACACACCATTCCAACTCATATGTTCTGAGAGAGAACCACCTACTCATGTGTTGAGATCAAGACATTCCATTCCTACCATATGAATCTTGATCTCTAGCCTTCCCAAGTTGCTTTCCACTAAAACCCTCTTTCCACCAAATCCAAATCCTATGAGAGAGAGTTGAGTGTTGGGGAGACTATCATTTGAAGCACAAGAGCAAGGAGTTCATTACCTACACACCATTTGTTACTTCTTGGAGAGTGGTGTCTCCTAGATTGGCTAGGTGTCACTTGGGAGCCTCCGACAAGATTGTGGAGTTGAACCAAGGAGTTTGTAAGGGCAAGGAGATCGCCTACTTCGTGAAGATCTACCGCTAGTGAGGCAAGTCCTGTGTGGGCGATGGCCATGGTGGGATAGACAAGGTTGCTTCTTCGTGGACCCTTTGTGGGTGGTTGCTTCTTCGTGGACCCTTCGTGGGTGGAGCCCTGTGTGGACTCGTGCAACCGTTGCCCTTGGGTGGAGCCCTGTGTGGACTCGCGCAACCGTTACCCTTCGTGGGTTGAAGTCTCCATCAATGTGGATGTAGGATAGCACCACCTATCCGAACCACGGGAAAAACATCCGTGTCTCCAATAGCGTTTGAATTCTCCAAACCCTTCCCTTTACATTCTCGCAAGTTGCATGCTTTACTTTTCGCTGCCTATATACTTTTTGCATGCTTGCTTGAATTATGTGATGATTGCTTGACTTGTCCTAAATTAGCTAAAATCTGCCAAGAACTAAAATTGGGAAAAGGTTAAGTTTTTATTTGGTCAAGTAGTCTAATCACCCCCCCTCTAGACATACTTTCGATCCTACACCTGTCCGGCAGCATGATTGTCGAACACATGATACAGCAACCAAGGAGGCAGAGAGCTACATCACACCATGGAACTCCCAGGTGGATTACGATAACGAGTGAAATACTTGCTTTAATATTATTGCTCAGCTTGCCCTTGGAGGGGACATAGTCCTACTTTTTGCTTATCGCACTACCTGTATCATTCTGCTCTAACGCACGTTTTTCAATAAACAATGCATTGCATTAAGGCTTTTATTGCATTCCATATATATATATATATATATATATATATATATATATATATATATATATATGTTCATTTGTGACATCCAGCACCCGTACACTCTGGTATGGCCAATACGCTAGGGGCTTAAGCATACCCCACAATACGGCGTGAGAAGTCCGGACACTTTCAACAGTGCGGCACCCCGAACTTATAGCATTATATGCATCAGCTCCGAATCATGTCTTGGGTCAATAGTTGGATTTCCCCGGCTCCCATGTTTTGGTACCTTACGTTCTGCTATATCGGCTAAGGTAGCACTGGGAGAACTACTGCGATTGTGCCCTGGTTATGCTGGGCTAAGCACATCAGTAGAGAAAGCTAAAACTGACTGTCATGATAAGGCGAGAGACTGGTCGCTGTTCGAGAGGTTTTGGAGTCCTTAAAGACTTATGCCGCTTAGAGCGAGGAGTCGGCCCTGTCCAGTTTAAGGCGTGTATTGCGCCCTGAGTTCGGCCTTCCGAATACTAGGGGCTTCGCCGAAATTTAAAATTATAGAATTCTATGGCTAAGTGAGAGTGATAACGCATTATAGTACGATTGCCTTGTTCGTTGTGCTGAGCACCTCCCTCGAAGGACCCAAAAATGGGAACAAGAGTGCTCAGGTTTATCCCGAACACCCCAGCACTCGTGGCATGGGGGCAGAAGCCGACGACTAGCCATCTCTCAGATTTGATAAACAGCCGAACAAAAGGTAATATTTTAAATTCAAACAAGCGTTGCATAGCGCATATGAACAAGTTTTCATGAGTACATGATTACACGAGCGGGTTTACTCAAATATTGTATCTTTGGTACACTCGTCCGCTACGAGACGGGCACCCTTCAGGACACCCTCATAGTATGTCTCAGGGTGGCGATGCTCCTTGCCCTCCGGTGGCCCTTCTTTGATCAGCTTCACGGCGTCTAGCTTGGCCCATTGCACCTTCACACGGGCGAAAGCCCGGCGTGCACCTTCGATGTAGATGGACCGCTTGACGACTTCCAGCCGTGGGCAGGCATCCACAAGCCGCCTCACTAGGCCGAAGTAGCTGTTCGGAAGGGCGTCGCCAGGCCAAAGCCGAACTATAAAGCCCTTCATGGCCTGTTCGGCCGCCTTGTGTAGCTCGACCAGCTGCTTTAGCTGGTCGCTCATAGGCACCGGCTGTTCGGTCCCAGTATATTGGGCCCAGAACAACTTCTCCGTTGAGCTTCCCTCCTCGGCCTAGTAAAACGTTGCGGCATCCGACACGCTGCGGGGCAAATCTGCTAATGCTCCTGGAGAGCTCCGAATTCGGGTAAGTAACAAGTAATTTACTTTCACATGCTTGCTTTGCATATAGAATGCCTTACCCGCCGCTATCTTCTTCATCGCATCAATCTCCTGGAGGGCCTTTTGGGCTTCGGCCTTGGCATTCTTTGCACTCTCGAGGGCCGCGGCAAGCTCGGACTCTCGCGTCTTCAAGTCAAGCTCCAACGCCTCGTGCTTTGTCACGAGAGTGTGGAGCTCTTGCTACACCTCGCCCACCCGTGCCTCATGCCTTTCCCGCTTGGTGCGCTCCTTGGCTGCTTTGTTTTTGGCCTTAGATAGTGCTTGCTTCAGGGTCGCCACCTCGGTCGTGGCCCCTGGCAAATTTACGATGATCCTGTCATTTTGCAATCGCATTCTTTTTATACATATCCATAGACTAGGTACTACTTACCTTTGTTCTCCTCGAGCTACCTCTTGGCAAGGCCGAGCTCATCCTTGGACCCTTTAAGGTCCTGCTTCAGTGCGGCGACCTCCGCAGTTAGTGTGGCAGAGGCCAGCAGCGAAGCCTGCATACGCATATAGACATACTTATATTAGACTCCTGCGATATTGTTTGATCCTCTGTTCGGATTTTCTTTGTGAACACTGAATAGAGCATCAGGGGCTACTGTCTATGCGGTAATATTTTTCCCATATTTCAAAAACTTACCTCAAAGCCTGTTAGAAGGCTGGCACAGGCTTCAGTCAGTCCGCTCTTGGCGGACTGAACCTTCTGGACCACCGCACTCATAATAGTGCGGTGCTCCTCGTCGATAGAAGCACTGTGAAGCGCTCCCAGCAGATTATCCGGTGCCTATGGATGGACAGAGGTCACCGGCACAGACGTCTTGCCCCTCTTGGAAGGAGGCCGCCTGCCCGAGTCCGAAACCACTGGAGGTTCCGACGCAGTGTTCGGCTAAGGGCCGAACTCGGAGCCCTCAGGGGCCTTGTTCCCTCTGCTCCCAGAGTCCGGAAGGTCGCCTTGAGGCGCCTCCGGGACTGCCTCCCCTCGACCCGGTGCCTCTTGAGACAACACCTCGGCGTTGTCCGGAGGGCAAGGGGAGGTGGCAGTCGAAAGTGGATCGCTATCCATATCCGACGAGTCCAGGGAGCCGTCCGACGAGGATACGTCGATATGGGCTCGGGACAGTCTACATAATCACGATTCGGCATTAGGAGAAGCAGTGCGACAAAGGAATGCTATGAGTTACTCCGGTATCCGAACACTTACGACTTCGCCAGGGGCTTGGCCCTGGGCAGCCACTCGTCTTCGCCTTCGGCGGCGGTGGTGGAACTGTCCGGAAGGAGAGTCCTTCCATTCTTGGACCCTTCGGCCCCCCTAGTTGGGGCGGCCTTCCTTTTCTTGTCTCCCCCGACTGGAGGGGGAGCATCTTCATCTTCCTCCTTGTCTTCGTGGGAAGAGTACGCTGAGGAGTCCTCAGACGATGAGTCCGATATCACCTAGCGCTGGGAACTCTTTCGGGTTCCCTTGGCCTTCTTGGTCTTCTCCAGCACCTTGTAAGGAGCCAGAGTCAGCATCTCCGTCAGGAGAGCGTCTGCTGGGCCTTCGGGCAAAGGAGCTGGACAGTCGATCTGTCCGGCCGTCTCCTGCCAGTCTTGTCAAAGGTACGGGAGCTTAGATCCCGCATAGAGTCAAACTATGAAAAACAAGTATCCTGTAAGAGGTAAAACAGCTTATCGCGCTGGCTTGGCGCTTCATGCAGAATCCGCGATCCTCGGTAGTGGGAGGGGGAACCTCGGCGCCCTTGAATAGCACCTTCCAGGCATCCTCGTGTGTTGTGTCGAAGATCCTGTTCAGAGTTTGGTGCTGGACCGGGTCGAACTCCCACAAGTTGAAAGCCCGTTGTTGACACGGGAGGATCCGGCGGATGAGCATGACCTGGACTACGTTGACGAGTTTGAGCTTCTTGCTCACCATGTTTTGGATACATGTTTGGAGTTCGGTCATCTCTCCCGAACTACCCCAGGACAGGCCCTTCTCTTGCCAGGAGGTGAGCCACGTGGGGATGCCAGATCGGAACTCGAGGGCCGCTGCCCATGCAGGGTCACGCGGCTCGGTGATATAGAACCACCCCGATTGCCACCCCTTTATGGTCTCCATGAAGGAGCCCTCGAGCCATGTGACGTTGGGCATCTTGCCCACCATGGCGAGTTCGCACTCCGCCTGGTGGCCGCTCACTACCTTCGACTTGACATTGAAGGTCTTCAGCCATAAGCCGAAGTGGGGCTTGATGCGGAGGAAGGCCTAGCACACGATGATAAACGCCGAGATGTTGAGGATGAAGTTCGGGGCCAGATCGTGGAAATCCAGTCCGTAGTAGAACATGAGCCCCCGAACGAATGGGTGGAGAGGGAATCCCAGTCCGCGGAGGAAATGGGTAAGGAACACTACCCTCTCGTGGGGCCTGGGGGTGGGGATGAGCTGCCCCTCATCTGGGAGCCGGTGCGCGATGTCGTCGGGTAGGCAACCGGCTCTCCTCAGCTTCTTGATGTGTCCCTCCGTGATGGAGGAGACAATCCACCTGCCTCCCACCCCGGACATGGTTGGAGAAGGTTGAGGTGGGAAATGCGGACTTGGGCGCTGGAGCTCGAGTGTGCGAAAATGGATGAGCAAAGGAGGAAGAAGGCGTGGATGAAAAGGTGAATCATTGTCCCTTTATATGGGCGGACGAAACTATGCGTCCCCACCAGCCTGGTAAAACTCGCTTACCCCCCAAGCACCGTAATCAATGGCACGGTTGGGTTACCCACGCCCGTATTGATGAGAATCCCATAATAAGGGGAACACGATCTCTGCTTTGACAAGACGTGTCAAGAAACTGCCTCGCGTTATGAGCAGGGCTAGTCAAAGGAAACGGTTCGAATAATCACCGAGCTATGGCATAATGTTATATTGCCAAAACATGTCGGCAGATTAGATTTGTGGAAATATTATTCTATCTACGGTGGTATGTGGAAATTATTTTGCAGGGTCGGACACTATCCTTGTATTCAAATTCTTCCGTGATGTATTCGGAGGAGGAATCCGCCTTGCAATGCCGAAGACAATACTGCGCGCCGGACTCATCGTCATTGAATCCTGGTTCAGGGGCTACTGAGGGAGTCCTGGATTAGGGGGTCTCCGGACAGCCGGACTATATCCTTTGGCCGGACTATTGGACTATGAAGATACAATATTGAAGACTTCGTCCCGTGTCCGGATAGGACTCTACTTGGCATGCAAGGCAAGCTAGGCAGTACGGATATGGATATCTCCTCCTTTGTAACTGACCTTGTGTAACCCTAACCCTCTCCAGTGTCTATATAAACCAGAGGGTTTTAGTCCGTAGGACAACATACAATCATACCATAGGCTAGCTTCTAGGGTTTAGCCTCTCCGATCTCGTGGTAGATCAACTCTTGTAATACTCATATCATCAAGAATAAATCAAGCAGGACGTAGGGTTTTACCTCCATCAAGAGGGCCCAAAACTGGGTAAAACATCGTGTCCCCTGCCTCCTGTTACCATCCGCCTTAGACGCATAGTTTGGGACCCCCTACCCGAGATCCGCCGGTTTGACACCGACACATACCCTCAGCCCCGAGGGAGAACTACTCCCTCATTGTCATGGAGAGCACCGGGATGATGAAGATAGCCACCGGAGAGGGATTCCCCCTCCGGCAGGGTGCCGGAACGGGTCTAGATTGGCTTTCGGTGGCTACGGAGGCTTCTGGCAGCGGAACTCCCGATCTATTGTGTTCCCCGATCGTTTTAGGGTATATGGAGATATAGAGGAGGAAGAAGTACGTTAGGGGAGCCATGAGGGGCCCACGAGGGTGGAGGGCGTTCCCCCTGCATCGTGGCTTCCTCGTTGCTTCCCTTACGTGGACTCCAAGTCTCCCAGGTTGCTTTCCTTCCAAAAATAAGTTCCGTGAAGTTTCAGGTCAATTGGACTCCTTTTGATTTTCCTTTTCTGCGATACTCTAAAACAAGGAAAAACAGAAACTGGCACTGGGCTCTAGGTTAATAGGTTAGTCCCAAAAATAATATAAAAGTGTATAATAAAGCCCATAAACATCCAAAGTTGATAATATAACAGCATGGAACAATCAAAAATTATAAATACGTTGGAGACGTAGCATCGAGTATGCGGTCCAAGCTGGACGGGCCCGGATTGCTTCTTTTGAACGCCTTTTTCCGCTGATTGGATTTAGAGCCACTGAATCCAGCATTAACTGCCGTGTCTTCGGCGTTGTCGCCGTTGTTGCGACGCTTGTGTCTGTTACGACGTGGCCTGCCGTTGCTATCTTTGGCATCTGAATTGCCATGGTTTCTTGAAGTATTTTTGCTGCGAGCCAGCCAGCTATCCTCGCCTGCACAAAAGCGGGTCATGAGTGTCGTGAGGGCTGCCATGGACTTCAGCTTTTCTTGGCCGAGGTGTCGGGTGAGCCACTCGTCGCGGATGTTATGCTTAAATGCCGCTAAGGCCTCGGCATCCGGACAGTCGATGATTTGGTTCTTTTTAGTTAGGAATCGAGTCCAGAATATCCTGGCTGATTCCCCTGGCTATTGGGTTATGTGACTCAAGTCATCGGTATCCGGTGGTCGCACATAAGTGCCCTGGACGTTATCAAGGAATGTGTCTTCCAAGTTCTCCCAACTGCCAATGGAGTTTGCCGGTAGGCTATTGAGCCAATGCCGAGCATGCCCTTTGAGTTTTAATGGGAGGTACTTGATGGCATGTAGATCATCACCGCGGGCCATGTGGATGTGGAGGAGGAAATCTTCAATCCATACCGCGGGGTCTGTTGTGCCATCATATGATTCAATATTCACGGGTTTAAAACCTTCTGGGAATTCGTGATCCATTACTTCATTAGTGAAGCATAGGGGGTGTGTGGCGGCTCTGTGCCGGGCTATATCACGACGCAGTTCATACGAGTCTTGTTTGCTATATTCGGCCCGGCCGGATTTGCTTTTAGTATATCCGGCGTGACGGTCGTCGTCACTCGGTGGGGCGCGTGCCCGTGATCCGTAGATTGATCTTGTATGTCCTGCTTTGTTTTCCAATACGTCTCGCAGGTCCTGCATGTTGCCCCGGGCCTTGGTGTTTTTGTTTGACTGGCGATGGGGTGCGGGCTCGACTTCAGGCTGATACGCCGCTTTGTCTCGGCCACGAGGTGGCCGGTCAGCCGCATCATACGCTGGTAGTGTAGGCTTTAATGCTTCCTCCTCGAGTTGGGGTAGCAACCTGCGCTTTGGGTATCCTTTGGTTGGGCGCTTGAGTTCGTATTCCTCGGCTACCAGCACCTCGGTCCATCTACCCGCTAGCAGATCTTGATCAGCTTGAAGCTGCTGTTGCTTTTTCTTTAGGATTTTAGCTGTGGTTATAAGCCGATGCTTGAAGCGCTCTTGCTCGACGGGATCCTCAGGCACAATAAATTCTTCGTCTCCGAGGCTCACCTCGTCATCGGAGAGAGGCATGTAATTGTCATCCTCTGATTCTCCGTCTGCCGCCTGTTCCTTAGGGCTAGTTTGCCCATCCTCCCGCTCGAAGCCTGGTTGGAGGGGATTGTCTTCGGCACTGTCTGTAGCATTATTGTCTCTTGTGCCGGTATCGCTGCTTTTGCTATGGCGGGGCTTAGAGCGGCGCCGATGACGCTGGTGCTTAGATTGCTTCTCGAGGGGGTTATCCTCCATTGCCTTATTGTCATCGCTTTCTTTGGGGGTGTCCACCATGTATATATCATATGATGAGGTGGTTGTCTAGCGCCCTGTGGGCGGTGGTTCCTGTTCTTCTCCTGCATCGTCGTCCATACCGTCGATGTCTTCGGAGCCGAAATCAAGCATGTCGGTTAAGTCGTCGATAGTGGCTATTAAGTCGGTGGTGGGTGGGGGGCGAATTTCTTTGTCGTCCGCTTCCCACTCGAGCCAGACATAGTTCGGCCAAGGGCCTCCTGACAAGGAGAGAGACCATAATGAATTTAGCACGTCGCCCAAGGGCGAGTGCTAAAAGATATCCGCAGAGGTGAACTCCATGATCGGTGCCCAATCAGATTCGATAGGCACGGACACGGGAGGCTTGGAGCCTATGGCCGGGGACGAATCCAAGGGTCCGGCAAGACAGGTCTCACAGGAGGTGAAGTCAGTGTTCGGCTCTATCACCGCTCGGTGTAAGGCCTCCGTGGCGGGGTCCATCCACTCGTCCTCGGACGGCACGATCTGCTCCGGATTGAGGGCCGGAGTAGCCACAGGTGTGATCTCCCGAACACCGTCCGGCGGCAGAGCTAAGTCATGCTCATCATGACTAAGTCTCCGCGGATGTCGGCAGTATGGTTCAAGCTTCCAAACCTGACCTGATGGCCAGGGGCGTAGCTCTCAATCTGCTCTAGATGGACAAGCGAGTTGACCCGAAGTACGAAGCCGCCGAATACGAAGATCTGTCCGGGGAGAAAAACCTCACCCTGGATCGCATCGTTGCCGATGATCGAAGGAGCCATCAAACCTTATGGTGACGACATAGTGGAACTCTCAATGAAAGCACCAATGTCGGTGTTAAAACCGGCGGATCTCGGGTAGGAGGTCCCGAACTATGCGTCTAAGGTGGATGGTAACAGGAGGCAGGGGACAAATGTTTACCCAGGTTCGGGGCCCTCTCGATGGAGGTAATACCCTACTTCCTGCTTGATTGATCTTGATGATATGAGTATTACAAGAGTTAATCTACCATGAGATCATAGAGGCTAAACCCTAGAAGCTAGCCTATGATTATGATTGTTATCGTCCAATGGACTAAACCCTCCGGTTTATATAGACACCGGAGGAGGCTAGGGTTACACAGAGTCAGTTACAAGGGAGGAGATCTACATATCCGAATTGCCAAGCTTGCCTTCTACGCAAAGGAGAGTCCTACCCGGACATGGGACGAAGTCTTCAATCTTGTATCTTCATAGTCCAACAGTCCGGCCAAAGGTTATAGTCCAGCTGTCCGAGGACCCCCTAATCCAGGACTCCCTCAAGGAGTTCATGTATTCACTAAGTGCTAATGCTTTGGTCCGGCACTCAATTAAAAGGAGGCCTTAATATCCCTTAGTTTCCAATAGGACCCCGCTGCCACGGGAGGGTAGGACAAAATATGTCAAGCAAGTTCTTTTTCATAAGCACGTATGACTATATTCGGAATACATGCGTACATTACATTGATGAACTGGAGCTAGTTCTGTGTCACCCTATGTTATAACCGTTGCATGATGAATGCCATCTGACATAATTATCCATCATAGATTCATTGCCTATGAGCTTTTCACATATTGATCTTTGCTTTGTTACTTTTTCGTTACCACTGTTACGAGTGCTACACAGCTGCTACTGTTACTATTGCCACCGTTACCGTTACTTCCATACTATTTTACTACTAAATATTTTGCTGCAGATATTAAGTCTTTCAGGTGTGGTTGAATTGACAACTCAGTTGCTAATACTCGAGAATATTCTTTGGCTCCCCTTGTGTCGAATCAATAAATTTGGGTTGAATACTCTACCTTCGAAAACTGTTGCGATCCCCTATACTTGTGGGTTATCAGGGGACACACCAGCCCCTTTGTGGCTGGTGCGTTTCCCCTCTTGGCCCATTAGGCCCATATAGCTTCCCAGGGGTTGACTGGAACCCCTTCCGGTGACCCGATATGTACCCGGTACCCCCATAACACTTCCGGTGTCCGAATACTATCGTCCTATATATGAATCTTTACCTCTTGACCATTTTGAGACTCCTCGTCATGTTTGTGATCTCATCTGGGACTCCAAACAACATTCGGTCACTAAATCACATAACTCATATAATACAAAATCGTCATCGAACTTAAGCACGCGGACCCTATGGGTTCGAGAACTATGTAGTCATGACCGAGACACCTCTCCGGTCAATAACCAATAGTGGAACCTGGATGCTCATATTGGTTCCTACATATTCTATGAAGATCTTTATCTGTCGTACCGTAATGACAACATACGTTATTTCCTTTGTCATCGGTATGTTACTTGCCCAAAATTCGATCGTCGATATCTTCATACCTAGTTCAATCTCATTACCGGCAAGTCTCTTTACTCGTTCTGTAATGCATCATCCCACAACTAACTCATTAGTCACATTGCTTGCAAGGCTTATTATGATGTGCATTACCGAGAGGGCCCAGAGATACCTCTCCGATACTTGAAGTGGCAAATCCTAATCTCGATCTATGCCAAGCCAACAAACACCTTCAAAGATACCTGTAGAGCATATTTATAATCACCAGTTACGTTGTGACGTTTGATAGCACACAAGGTATTCCTCCGGTATCCGGGAGTTGCATAGTCTCATAGTTGAAGGAATATGTATTTGACATAAAGAAAGCAATAGCAATAAAAATTGAACGATCAACATGCTAAGCTAACGGATGGGTCTTGTCCATCACATCATTCTCCTAGTGATGTGATACCGTTCATCAAATGACAACACATGTCTATGGTTAGGAAACTTAACCATCTTTGATTAATGAGCTAGTCTAGTAGAGGCTTAATTACTAGGGACACAATGTTTTGTCTATGTATCCACACATGTATCAAGTTTCCGGTTAATGCAGTTCTAGCATGAATAATAAACATTTATCATGATATAAGGAAATATAAAATAACAACTTTATTATTGCCTCTAGGGCATATTTCCTCCAGTCTCCCACTTGCACTAGAGTCAATAATCTAGTTCACATCGCCATGTGATTTAACACCAATAGTCCACATCACCATGTTATTAACACCCATAGTTCACATCGCCATGTGACCAACACCCAAAAGGTTTACTAGACTCAGTAATCTAGTTCACATCGCCATGTGATTAACACCCAAAGAGTACTAAGGTGTGATCATGTTTTGCTTGTGAGAGAGGTTTAGTCAACGGGCCTGCCACATTCAGATCCGTATGTATTTTGCAAATTTCTATGTCTACAATGCTCTGCATGGAGCTACTCTAGCTAAATGCTCCCACTTTCAATATGTGTCAAAGCTTGCATCGATATAACTCTTTACGATGAACTCTTTATCACCTCCATAGCCGAGAAATATCCCTTAGTCCTCTAAGGATAATTTTGACCGCTGTCCAGTGATCTACTCCTAGATCTCTATTGTACTCCCTTGCCAAACTCATGGCAAGGTATACAATAGGTCTGGTACACAGCATGGCATACTTTATAGAACCTATGGCTGAGGCGTAGGGAATGACTTTCATTCTCTCTCTATCTTATGTCGTGGTCGAGCTTTGAGTCTTACTCAACTTCACACCTTGCAACACAGGCAAGAACCCTTTCTTTGACTGATCCATTTTGAACTTCTTCAAAATCTTGTTAAGGTATGCGCTTTGTGAAAGTCCTATTAAGCGTCTCGATCTATCCCTATAGATCTTGATGCCCAATATATAAGTAGCTTCACCAAGGTCTTTCATTGGAAAAAAATCTTATTCAAGTATCCTTTTATGCTATCCAGAAATTCTATATCATTTCTAATCAACAATATGTCATCCATATATAATATCAGAAATACTACAGAGCTCCCACTCACTTTCTTGTAAATACAGGCTTCACCATAAGTCTGTATAAAACCATATGCTTTGATCACCTTATCAAAGCGTATATTTCAACTCCGAGATGCTTGCACCAGTCCATAGATGGATCACTGGAGTTTGCACACTTTGTTAGCACCTTTAGGATCGACAAAACCTTCTAGTTGCATCATATACAACTCTTCTTTAAGAAATCCATTAAGGAATGCAGTTTTGACATCCATTTGCTAGATTTCATAAAATGTGGCAATTGCTAACATGATTCGGACAGACTTAAGCATCGCTACGAGTGAGAAAATCTCATCGTAGTCAACACCTTGAATTTGTCGAAAACCTTTTGCGACAAGTCGAGCTTTGTAGATAGTAACACTACCATCAGCGTCCGTCTTCCTCTTGAAGATCCATTTATTTTCAATGGCTTGCCGATCATCGGGCAAGTCCACCAAAGTCCACACTTTGTTCTCATACATGGATCATATCTCAGATTTCATGGCCTCAAACCATTTAACAAAATCTGGGCTCATCATCGCTTCCTCATAGTTCATAGGTTCGTCATGGTCTAGTAACATGACTTCCAGAACATGTTACCATATCACTCTGGTGCAGATCGTGCTCTGGTTGACCTACGAGGTTTGGTAGTAACTTGATCTGAAGTTTCATGATCATTATCATTAGCTTCCTCTCTAGTTGGTGTAGGCATCACGTGAACAGTTTTCTGTGATGAGCTACTATCCAATTCGAGGGAAAGTACAATTAACTCATCAAGTTCTACTTTCTAGTAGCGTCGTGGGAGGGCGTGTGGAGGTGTGTCTCCAGCGGATCTCATTGGATCTGGTCGGTGTTTGTCTTCGGTGGATCCGCTTGGATCCATCCGTCTGCAGGTTGGATCTTTCCGATCTAGGATTCTATTCATCGGCGACGGTTGCCGTTTTGGCGCGCTGGTCCTATGGGGCCTTAGCACGACGACTTGCCGACTGTCTACTACAACAATGTTTGTCCGGCTCCAATAAGGGAGAGGCCATGACGGCGGCGCGCCTTCGGCTCACTCTAGTGCTTGTAGTCGTCGCTAGGTGGTCTATGGACCTGGATGTAATTCTTACTTCTGTTGTTCTTTGTACTACCTTGACAAATCGATGAATAGATTGAAAGTTTTCTCGAAAAAAGAAATGAATCGGATCCAAAAATATTCCACAAAATGACCATTTTCATGACGACTGGATCTAAGACGCCATTCTAGATAGCATGACACCTTGGCCCGGGGCATCATGCTAGATAGAATGATGTCTTTTTGGTAGAGGTAGTCGTCGCGCCATCTAGCATGACGCCCCATCCCATGGTGTCATGTAGAAGGGTCACTTGTGAAAAAAATCAGATCAGATTGGTTTTTTTTTTTGCTTTTTATAGGCCAATTTCACACTTTTTTTGCTTTTTTATAGGCGAAGTTTAAGATCGTTTTTTGTAGAAGTTTCAGAAATGGGTTGTATTTGGCTGCTTTCACCCCTCAGATGGGCTTTTGCTATTTTGCTGGCCCATATCCGTGCTAGCGCCGCAAGAAGTGTTGTGCACGTGACAGACTGATAGTGAGAGGAGCCGGTTCCTTCCCCACCATTCCCGTACCTTTGTTTCCTCTTCCCCTACCTAGTCTCGAGTCCTGACCGACCAATCTCGACCTACATCCCTACTCTTCCACCGCGTGCGCGCGTGGCCTACAAGCCACCGCCATGCCCATAGCTCACGACCGCCGGCTGACGCCTCCCCTCAAACCCCTCCACCGTTGCCGGCTTCGCCGTTCCTGTTCATGCTCATCGCCTCCCTGCTGTCCCGGTCACGCCCGCAAGCTTTGGCCGTCGGATTTTGAGGTATGAGCTTGTTTTCACCCACTAATTAGTCCCCACTGATCTACACAATTTCTAGGTGTGCTGGTGCATACCTGGTACACCATCCAGATCTAGATCCGCCGTAGATCCAGCACCTTACTGATCGGGCATTTCTATTGACAAAGTAATAAAATATGCATCAACCTTTAATTTGATGTTCTGATACCAAACATTCAGAAAAATGTTTTAAGTTGCTAATGGCTTCATACCGAAGGTGGAGACGACATGATAAACTGTTCTTTTGCATTCACTTTATGATAAAATAAGCATAGCTAGAATGGTACTATTTGGCCTATGACTGTAAGATTATTGCAGTTGTTGGCACATTTTTTGCCGAATTAAAAAATCCCCTATATTTTTTCAGTAGTAACTGGACAAATTTCAACTTTTCCATAAATGATAAAAGTGAAATTTGGTACAACACTGAATTTGTTGCATGCTGCTTGGAATTTGGGTGGTCCTGTGCGACTTTGTTTATCGAAAGTGAGTGATCAACGACGCACACTTTCTCGAAATCAAAGGACATGCACTCATCTTCTGGGGAAATATGTGGCATGAACTTTGCTTTTACGCTATAGCATGCGATACCACCACACAGTCTGACCACTTCATGCATCGGATGTGCATCTCTCCGCTCCCGGTCACGATGATATTGGGGCTGCGTGGGAGCCATTACTGGCATAGGGCGCTAGCTCGCACGCCAGTGCAGCCCTTCTTGTTTTGCTTTCTCGTTTTTATATGTGGCTATTTTGTTAATGTGACCTGACTCCTACCACTTTGAGCAGGTAGTGTACTGATGAAGACAGAGATCGAGGAGGAAGGCACCAGAGGGTCCTGGACTGAGGAGGACAAATCCCTTTGTGCTTCTGTGTTGGGCTTAGATGCCTTCACATATCTGACGAAAGGTGGAGGTGCCATATCTGAAAATCTCGTAGCAGCGTCTGCGTTGGTGGGCTTGCAAAATAAACTCCAGGACCTAGTTGAAGCTGATGGTAAAAGCCTTCGTTGGAACTACGCCATCTTCTGGCAACTCTCCCACACCAAATCTGGTGAACTTGTCC
This sequence comes from Triticum aestivum, assembly GCF_018294505.1. Lineage (NCBI taxonomy): Eukaryota > Viridiplantae > Streptophyta > Magnoliopsida > Poales > Poaceae > Triticum > Triticum aestivum. The sequence continues at coordinate 20,920,977 of NC_057803.1, read as the reverse complement.
TTGGCTGGGGTGATGGATCTTGTCGTGAACCCCATGATAATGGAGGTAATAGCATCCCAGGTACCCTAACTTGCATCCAATGTGATGATCTAGTCCTAAACTTGCAAAACTAGACCAATCCATACCTCAACTTGCATCCAATGTGATGTTTTAGTCCCAGGCCAATGAGAACTCGCCAATTGGCTGGGCCGGTCAGCGCGTGTAGTTTTGCACAAAACCCCCTGCCGTTTGCCTGATTCAACCCGCACTCACCCCCCACCTGAATTAAGGGTGTGTTTGGATCGTGTCACTGGTTTGCCTGGGCAAAATAGCTGCTTGGGAGTTGCATGGACATCTCAGCAAAAAATGCCTGGCCAGGCACGACCATGTTTCTAGGCTGCGTTTGGTTGCTGACCTGGGAACGTGCTTGTGTGGATAAATGGCCCAGGCAGTGTTTGGTTGCTATATTGCCTGGGATTGGAGATCACCGATATGCATATGCTAAATATAAATATAAATAAATATGGTCGGACTTTTCAAAAGCATAACAAAGCCAAATAATTTGATAAGCAAAAAGTAATAATAATCTGAAGTTTCATAAGCATAACACTGAAGGCAAATGATTTTATAACTCTGAGGATACACAGCAACATTGCTGTTGAATAACCACAATGCATTACATTTGATTAATACTCATTGTCCAGCACATCTGGAATGCAAGAGATACACAAATTATCCTTGTGGAATTAACATAACCAGAAGTCTAATTATGTATTCATCCTGATACTACCTAGAAACTTATCCAAGTCAGAAAGCAACACAGCTTTCACATTAGCATCTAATAATCATATCATGCATGCTGATACTACTTGGAAACTAAGCAGAAGGCTGTAGCAAAATAATACCACCATCAGCCATTACTTAGACATCAGTTGTGCATAGCCAAAAGCTAGTCATTGACTACTTAGAAACTAGTGTTTTGCAACCAAAAGGATCCAACAATATGGTAGACCACCAATCAATCTTACTCAGAAAGGGCTAGAGTTAACAGCAGGATCATCGCCAAGGTTACTAGCAGGATCTTTGTTTCCAAGGTTACCAACAAGATCATCGCCGACACGTTTGCCAGCAGGATAATTGTCAGATAAGATAAGTATGTATACACCCAACGCTCCAGGTATTCTTGACCCATGTTGACAAGAAAACCTCGATGGACTGCAAATTCTGGCTTGCATAGATGCATCCCGACCGACATCCTCTCATCAGGTGGCAACGGAATCTTCTTGAGCATGTCCCATAAAGGAGCATTTGGGTCCTTTGGGGCTACAGTCTGTACTGGACTTGCAAGGGTTTCTCGTATGCCTATCAAAGTACTTGTGAGCAGCACATCCATATTAGTGTCATCTTGTGATGCTTGAGATGATCTTGGCTTTGACCTTTTAGCTTTATCATTTTGTGGTGGTGGCAGAGTATTTGGCTTTGGACTTTTTTTGAAACTTTTCTTGTTAGGCTTTAGAGCCGCAACATTGGACGAGGAAAATCCACCATGAAAATTAAAGTTTTTGGATGGCTGCTCCTTTCTGACCGATTGAACACGCGAAATATGCTCAAGAGGAGACATTACAATATAGGAAATGACTATGATTGCATCCTATGTGGGCTGCACATTGAGGAAACACTGGAACACCTCTTTTTTGAGTGTCAATTCAGTACTGAATGTTGGTCCAGCCTTGGAATTACGTGGAATCAGGGACAACCTCGCCTGCAACAAGTTGTGTCTGCCAAGAATAACTGGAACAGGCCTCTTTTCATGGAGCTATTCCTGACGGCCGCATGGAGTATCTGGAAGGAACGCAACAACAAACATTTCAGGGGGATGATGCCCTCAAAGACTTCATGGTTGGATAGGCTTAAGACTGATTTTTCTCTCCTTACCTATAGGGTTAAGGAAAAGCATAAAAATCTCATCCCACTCATCCTCTCCTCTATAGCTTAAGTTCCCCCCCACCTCCCAAAGGAAGGGTGAATTGTAAAGTCATCATGTAAAAATCCTCATGTAAAGTGTTACCCCTTTTATATTAATACAAAAACAGTAGGAGGTTCTCCTACTGTTAAAGGGTCAAAAAAACATTGGACGAGGAAACTTGACTATCAGTGCAGCAAGAGCAGCCACCGCTTCACAATCATCACTATCTGTATCTAATTTATCCGAGTCATGACCTGTTGGACCCTTCGCTTCATCAAAGGTGGACATATCATTCATCATGTCATCTTTTACCTTATCATCATTGTCAGTTTCAGCTGCAGAGAAAGGGTCTTGCATAAAAGAGCCATCTGCCGACGAGCCACTAAATAATCCTTCAACTTGTCGTAGAACTGAATCGGTTTAGAGAGAATTCCACGATCATTAGCCTACATGAATTTTATTGTTAGTTCCACATCAGTAGTTGAACACTCGACAAATAGATAATTTGTATGAGATAATTACCGATAAGCCATCTAGAGTAGATTTGGAGAGCATCACTTGTTTGTTCACATCATCAAACCCACTGCGCAGCGGCCCCGTCGTCCGGAGTTGACTGATGCAATTTTTATCGGTTGAATTGTACAGGTCATTCAACTTTTTTTGCCTCTCCAGATCTCTATCAACCAATGGCCCATACTTTCTTCGAGACATTCTAAGACTGTAATGTCTACGTTGACGACGCCACCGGACAATGGCCAACATTACAGCTAGAACACCTAACGCCCGTCGTTTCTTGATAACATAATGGACAGATTCCGTATACATCTGAATATTAGATGAAATAAATGTATAAGAAACAAGTGAGATGTACGTATATGTAGTCAGTAGAACCAATAACAGAGAGATTGTTCTATGCCAGATTTAAGATTACATGCGTGCACACATATATGCAAAGTACTGCTAGATTATTACTCTAGTAAGAGGTTTCTTCAGATCTGGAAGGTTGTAGCTTCCAATCAAGTAAAAAAAAGAAGCCAAATGAAAAGAAGCACTAGATGCGTTCATGCTAGCAAGTTCTAATCACAAGAACAAATAAACAGAGAAGGGGGCAGCAAATCGTGGCACACATGATAGGGTAAAAATTGCAGTCTCACCTTCATGATTTCACCAGATCTGACTAGGAACTAGAAATATTGTTGGGGGAAAGAAGAATCAAAGCCAATAATCAATTTCCCATGCAATTCCTTCTCCCCTTCTCTCAAGAACAATCCCAAAGAGAGAGAGAAGATTGTGAGCTGTGGGGAGGGGAAACGTGAGTGGAGGTGGAGGGGAAAGTGCTTTGCCCATATATTATGGGGTATAGTAAATTATAAGTGGGGCCATCTTGCCCAGGCAGGTTGGGGAGAGGGCCAGGCGTCCGATTTGCTACGCCTGGAGCCAGGCAGCGTACCCAGGCAACTTCACCAGGCAGAAAAATCCCAGGTCACTAACCAAACACACCCCTGGCAGGTTCCAGGCAAGCTCCAGGCCAGGCAGATTGAAACATGGACATGAACCAAACAGCCCCTTAATTCAGGTGGGGTGGGGGGGGGGGGGGGGGGGGGGGGGGGTGGGGGGGGGAGTGAGTGCGGGTTGATTCAGCCAAATGGCAGGGGGGTTTGTGCAAAACTGCATGCGTTGACCGGCCCAGCCAATTGGCGAGTTCTCATTGGCCTGGGACTAAAACATCACATTGGATGCAAGTTGGGGTATGGCTTGGTCTAGTTTTGCAAGTTTGGGACTAGATCATCACATTGGGTGTAAGTTAGGGTATCTGGGGTGCTATTACCTCATGATAATGAGATGAACTCGACTACTCGTGGTGATATTCATGATGCATCTTCACTGAGCCAACAAAGGATGCATCATGCTCATCATCGTTGCCCACGACGCACAGGGCCCAGCGCTCCCCTGCTTCGATCGGCCTGCGAGGCCCAGCACCGCTCTAGGCCTGCCCGACCTCCTGTTCCACCGTTTAGGCCCAGCCCATGGTGAGCAACCAGCAGCTCCCCCCGGCCCAGTTTGCCTCAGATCTGGCCCATGAAGTTTTTCTCCCCTGCGAGGACGATTTTTCTAATTTCCATGAAACTGCAGTTTTGCAGAAAAACCCTTGTTGATCATGCATATAATAACTTAATAACCGTGCATCATTTTAAAATGTTTTATACATGAAAAATGCTTAGAATTTTGTCTACTTTCATAATATTCCACTTTCATCCATGCTAAAATGCTAAAACTTGTTGTTTGCTTTATTTTGCTTAAATCCCATGTTAAAATGTTTTAATTCCTAACTAATTAATCATAGCTCGGATTTAATTAATCTTTATATGTAAATGGGGTAGAAAAATGCCTAGTTTAACATGGCGGCTTTACTTTGCATGTTTAACAACTCTAAAATTGTGTTTAGGGCAGAACAGTACCAAATCTAAAATATGCATATGGGGATTTACCGGAATTGTTGTTCGTTGTTTCCGGCCTCATTTAAACTTGACTAGATAGTTCGTTAAATTATGCTTCACCTCTTGCCATGTTTAACAATATTTTAATATTGTTGGTTACATAAACGAGATCGAACTAAATAACTTGAATGTGGTGTTTTCTTCAATATGCAACGGAGCTCCACTTAATTTGTAGAATTGATTGTGCACTTTGCCATGCCATGCCCTCTTTAAACCGGACATGCATCATACTTGGTTGTGCATCATGCCATGTTTATTGGTGGTTGTTTACTATGTTGTTTGCTTCTTTTCGGTGTTGCTTCTTCGGATTAGTTCCGATAACGTCGCGTTTGTGAGGATCCATTCGACTACGTCTGTTTGTCTTCTTCATGGACTCGTTCTTCTTTCTTGTGGGATCTCAGGCAAGATGACCATACCCTCGAAATCACTTCTATCTTTGCTTGCTAGTTGCTCGCTCTATTGCTATGCCGCGATACCTACCACTTGCTATATCATGCCTCCCATATTGCCATGTCAAGCCTCTAACCCACATTGTTCTAGCAAACCGTTGTGTTGGCTATGTTACCGCTTTGATCAGCCCCTCTTATAGTGTTGCTAGTTGCAGGTGAAGATGGAGTTTGTTCCTTGTTGGAACATGTTTATTGTTGGGATATCATTATTATATCTTGTTTACTTTAATGCACCTATATACTTGGTAAAGGGTGGAAGGCTCGGCCTTATGTCTAGTGTTTTGTTCCACTCTTTCCGCCCTAGTTTCTGTCATACCGGTGTTATGTTCCTTGATTTTGCGTTCCTTACACGGTTGGGTGTTATGGGGACCCCTTGACAGTTCGCTTTGAATGAAACTCCTCCAGCAAGGCCCAACCTTGGTTTTATCATTTGCCTCACCACCACCTACTTTTCCCTTGGGAGTCGCGCTCCCAAGGGTCATCTTTATTTTAAGCCCCCGGGCCAGTGCTTGTCTAAGTGTTGGTCCGAACTGAGCTGCCTGCGGGGCCACCTTAAGAAAACTTGAGGTTTGGTTTTACTCGTAGCTAGTCTCATCCGGTGTTGCCCTGAGAACGAGATACGTGCGAATCCTATCGGGATTGTCGGCACATCGTGTGGCTTTGCTGGTCTTGTTTTACCATTGTCGAAATGTTTTATAACCGGGATTCCGAGTCTGAGCGGGTCTTCCCGAAAGAAGGAATATCCTTCGTTGACGTTGAGAGCTTGTGATGGGCTAAGTTGGGACACCCCTGCAGGGTTTGAATTTTCAAAAGCCATGCCCGCGGTTATGGGCAGATGGGAATTTGTTAATGCCCGGTTGTAGAAAACTTGACACTTAATTTAATTAAAATGCACCAACCGCGTGTGTAGCCGTGATGGTCTCTTCTCGACGGAGTCCGGGAAGTGAACCCGGTTCTTGTGTTATGCTTGAGCGTAAGTAGTTTCAGGATCACTTCTTGATCACTTCTAGTTCACGACCGTTGCTTTGCTTCTCTACTCGCTCTCATTTGCGTATGTTAGCCACCATATATGCTTAGTGCTTGCTGCAGCTCCACCTCACTACCCTTTTTCCTACCCATAAGCTTAAATAGTCTTGATCTCGCGGGTGTGAGATTGCTGAGTCCTCGTGGCTCACAGATACTTCCAAACAGTTGCAGGTGCCGATGATACCAATGCAGATGACGCCGCTGAGCTTAAGTGGGAGCTCGATGAAGATCGTGTTCGTAGTCTTGTTTCGTTTCCAGTTGATCAGTAGTGGAGCCCAGTTGGGGCGATCGGGATCTATGCATTAGGGGTTGTCCTTCTTTATTTGGTTCCGTAGTCGGACCTTGATTGTATTCTAGATGATGTAATGCTATATTTATGTATTGTGTGAAGTGGCGATTGTAAGCCAACTCTTTATCCCTTTCTTATTCGGTACATGGGATGTGTAAAGATTACCCCTCTTGCGACATGCCTACTATGCGGTTATGCCTCTAAGTCGTGCTCTGACACGTGGGAGATATATCCGTATCGTGGGTGTTACAACGACCCAGCCCATGGTGTCGTGCAGAAGGGTCACTTGTGAAAAAAAATCAGATCAGGTTTGTTTTTTTGCTTTTTTATAGGCAAATTTCACTCTTTTTTTTTGCTTTTTTATAGGCGAAGTTTAAGATCGTTTTTTTGTAGAAGTTTCAGAAATGGGGTCGTACCTGGCTGTTTTCACCCCTCAGATGGGCTTTTGCTATTTCGCTGGCCCATCTCCGTGCTAGCGCCGCAAGAAGTGCTGTGCACGTGACAGACTGACAGTGAGAGGAGCCGGTTCCTTCCCCACCATTCCCGTACCTTTGTTTCCTCTTCCCCTAGCTAGTCCGAGTCCTGACCTACCAATCTCGACCTACATCCCTACTCTTCCACCGCGTGCGCGCGTGGCCTACAAGCCGCCGCCGTGCCCATAGCTCACAGCCGCCGGCTGACGCCCTCCCCAGACCCCTCCGCCCTCGCTGGCATCGCCGTTCCTGTTCATGCTCATCGCGTCCCTGCTGTCCCGGTCCCGTCCGCAACCTTTGGCCATCGGATTTTGAGGTATGAGCTTGTTTTCACCCACTGATTAGTCCGCACCGATCTCCACAGTTTCTAGCTGTGCCGGTGCATACCCGGTACACCATCCAGATCTAGATCCGCTGTAGATCCAGCACCTTACTGATCGGGCATTTCTATTGACAAAGTAATAAAATATGCAGCAACCTTTAATTTGATGTTCTGATACCAAACATTCAGAAAAACGTTTTATAAGTTGCTAATGGCTTCATGCTGAAGGTGGAGACGACATGATAAACTGCTCTTTTGCATTCACTTTATGATAAAATAAGCATAGCTAGAATGGCACTATTTGGCCTGTGACTGTTAAGATTATTGCAGTTGCTGCCACATTTTTTTGCCGAATTAAAAAATCCCCTATATTTTTTCAGTAGTAACTGGACAAATTTCAACTTTTCCATAAATGATAAAAGTGAAATTTGGTACAACACTGAATTTGTTGCATGCTGCTTGGAATTTGAGTGGTCCTGTGCGACTTTGTTTATCGAAAGTGAGTGATCAACGAAGCACACTTTCTTGAAAGCAAAGGAAATGCACTCATCTTCTGGGGAAATATGTGGCATGAACTTTGCTTTTACGCTATAGCACGCGATACCACCACACAGTCTGACCACTTCATGCATCAGATGTGCATCTCTCCGCTCCCGGTCACGATGATATCGGGGCTGACGTGGGAGTGATTACCGGTGTAGGGCGCTAGCTCGCACACCAGTGCAGCCCTTCTTGTTTTGCTTTCTCCTTTTTATATGTGGCTATTTTGTTAATGTGACCTGACTCCTACCACTTTGAGCAGGTAGTGTACTGATGAAGACAGAGATTGAGGAGGAAGGCACCAGAGGGTCCTGGACTGAGGAGGACAAATCCCTTTGTGCCTCTGTGCTGGGCTTAGATGCCTTCACATATCTGACGAAAGGTGGAGGTGCCATATCTGAAAATCTCGTAGCAGCGTCTGCGTTGGTGGGCTTGCAAAATAAACTCCAGGACCTGGTTGAAGCTGATGGTAAAAGCCTTCGTTGGAACTACGCCATCTTCTGGCAACTCTCCCACACCAAATCTGGTGAACTTGTCCTTGGCTGGGGTGATGGATCTTGCCGTGAACCCCATGATAATGAGATGAACTCGACTACTCGTGGTGATATTCATGATGCATCTTCACTGAGCCAACAAAGGATGCGTAAGCGAGTGTTAGAGCGACTGCATACAGCATTTGCTGGGGCTGATGAGGAGGATGATGCTCTCAGAATTGACCAGGTGACTGACACTGAGTTATTCTTCCTAGCATCCATGTACTTTGCATTTCCATGTCATGTAGGTGGCCCTGGGCAAGTGTTTGCAACAGGTGCACCCCTTTGGATTCCTAACAATCCGCACAAGGTTTCCCCCTCAAATTATTGCTATCGTGGATTCCTTGCAAGTGCAGCAGGATTTAGGACTATTGTGCTACTGCCATTCGAAGCTGGTGTACTTGAGTTAGGCTCAATGCAGAATGTGCTTGAGAGTGCTGAAGCTCTGGAAACAATAAGGTCTGTGTTTCTAGGGGCAAGCAGTAAGAAGGCAGCATCTGAGAAGCATGATGAGAATAGTTCTGCTCAAATATCACCCGGTTTGGCTAAGATTTTCGGGAAGGATTTGAATCTGAGCCGACCTTTAGTCAACACGGGAGCAGTTCCATTAAAAATGAATGAAAGGTCATGGGATATGCAGAAGAATTGTGGTGGTGAGAGCCTGTTGCTCCCCAATGTCCGGAAAGGTTTGCAGAACTTCACATGGAGTCAGGCTCGAGGCCTGAATTCTCATCATCAGAAATTTGGCAATGGTATTCTAGTTGTGAAAAATGAGACTTCACAGCGTAGCAATGGAGCTGCACATAGCCCTGGATTGAGCCCATTTCAGCTTCAGAATTCACAGCAGATACTGACACAACCACCACCTCAGTCACAGACACCGAGGCATATAGATTTTAGCGTAGGGTCTAGTTCAAAATCTGGTGTTTTGACTTCACAAGCAGCTCTGTTGGGTGGGGAAAATGGCAGTGTCGATGGCTTGTGTAAGGAGCAAGTGGCCCCTGCAATGGAGGGCCAGCCAAGAAAGAGGGGAAGAAAACCAGCAAACGGGAGGGTAGAGGCGCTTAACCATGTTGAGGCTGAGCGCCAAAGGAGGGAAAAACTCAACCAGAGGTTCTATGCACTGAGAGCTGTTGTTCCCAATATCTCAAAAATGGACAAAGCATCGCTCCTGGGAGATGCCATAACGCACATCACTGATCTCCAGAAGAAGCTCAAAGAGATGGAGTCGGAAAGAGACATGTTCTTGGAGTCTGGTATGGTAGACCGCAGGGTCCAAACACCTAGGCCAGAAGTAGATATCCAGGTGGTGCAAGATGAGGTTCTTGTTCGTGTAATGTCACCTATGGACAACTATCCAATAAATAATGTGTTCCAAGCTTTTGAAGAGGCAGAAGTCAAAGTTGGTGAATCAAAGATCACATCCAACAATGGGAAAGTCATGCATTCCTTCGTTATCAAGTCCCCTGGCTCTGAACAGCAAACAAGAGAGAAATTGATTGCTGCTATGTCTCGTGCAATGAACTCCATGTAGATTTATAACTTGATGCATTAGAAGGCAGATTGCTTTTCTAGTTGTGAACAGGTAGCAATGGGACTCCTCAGTGTCCATGTAATTGCTACATGACCACAGAGAGCTCAGATTCTGACTTCGCAAAATAATCTGTATGTGCAAATTACTGCCGTAAATCTTTAACAGTCTGTCCTGTGGTCAGTTCAGTTTTGATGTTTCTTAGATGGAGATTATAGTTACAATGTATTTTAGCTATTTATTATGAATCAATATAAACTATGCTTCAGCTCCATGGAGAAAGAGGGAAAAAAACATCAATTTAGTTTGAGAGATTCCGGCCCAGTATGCTGAAGGTGATCGGAGTGGTGTGTTTTCCCAAGCAAAGCTGCACAATTGTGCATTTTCCTTGTCTTGTTAAACCACCAGGTATGGTGGTGAGTGGCAAGCAAGACCCCTATGGGTTTGGCTGACTTTCACCTTCTGAATTTTCTTTTCAGCAAGTCCTAACCATATCTGGTTATAATGAAAGCTGTACAACATCAAATCATGTCGCTTGCCTTGTCCAATTTTTAGTCAGCTTATGTTCACATTTTCTTCCACCGAAGCTTTAATAATGCTACTACTGTACGCATTTCGCTTGGTGAGCTGAGTCCTGCCATTACTTGGAGTCAAGCAAAGATATTTATATTTTCTACGCTTGAATGTTATATGTATCTTAAACGCCCATGCTGCAGGCTTGATGGTTAGCCAAAGCCATATTGGTGAGTGGCTGGTAAGACAAAAGGCAGTAAATGCTTACGCAATTTCTTGCTTTTATGTAGGTGGGCAGAACTGAATATGTGGATGGATCAGGTGCTAGAGGTGAGGTCTCATCACTTTGTTTGTTCGATTTCACTTAAAGAACCGTGAAATAGTAGATATGTGGATTATCAGCAACCAAGCACCTCATTCTTCAGAACTGGTGGAAAGTATTTATGTATGGTTTGCTTTATTTCTATTAGTATTAGTACTGTATATTAGAAGCCAGTATGCCTATAACTTACACTCACACATTGGATCAGCATCTATCATCATAGTCGATCCTGGATCCCCACATTAGATGAAACCAACTCAACACAAGATACGAATTAGGTTTTGTATATGGTGAACTCCGATATGCCTTTCGAGACCAAGATCAAGCAATCGGATCCTTCCCTTTCATTACCAGTGTACGTACATGGTGCTGTCATGCTCTGTTCTTAGATTACAAGCAACTTAGTTTTTATTTTAACCTTCATTTCATGCCACCATATATCTATATGCGCATCAATTCCTATTATTTTATTACAAAAATGAGGGGTGGCAGCAGCCCAATGGAAATTATGTAACTTCCATTCTGCACTGATAGCTTCCATAGTGCCATGAAGTAGTGTTCCACATCATTCACAAAAATCATAGCTTTCCATCATTACTATCGATGTTTCTCCACTTTAACTTATAATTCTTGTAGTTTCCTGCAAATTCTTTCTTAAGGTATCTGCCATCCATTCATCGAGTGAAAGCTAGCTGTTACTCATATGGACAACTGTATACACGAAACTACAATGAGAATAATCCTTCCCAAGTTAGTACAATATTACTAGAAGCGGTCTGCCCGCTTTACGGCACCGCTTTTAATTGTGGGCCACTCTTTTTTCCCCTGGTTTTGGTTGAAATCGTTTCCTGTTAGATTTAGCCATGACAGTGGGAGCGGTTGGAGGCAACACTCACGTGTCATCATTTGAAGCAAAAGCCATACTCCTACTTATGGCTATGGTACACCGTACACATGTAGTATAAGGCACTGACTGACCGAGAGCATGATATACTCCTTTATTGAAATAGAGTTCCTTTTTGAAAGTTTCAAATAGAATATCAAACATGAGTTCTGTTTCTTGAATATTGCACTGTAGTGTGCTTGATGGAAAGTTTTTTTAATTACAGTAGACCAAAGAAGAAACCCTTAGTTCATCATCACCAATGTCCAACAGCAAATTAACTGTAGAAACAGAAGACATGATACAAACAAAGCATAGTAAACCGACCAAGTTGGGATAGGGTGAGAATGTGAGATACGTGCAAAAATTATTCTTTATCTGCCACAGCCCACAACAGACAAATTTATACGAATAGGTAAAACCAACCTGGAAGGCTGCACTTCCAGAATACATTTATCTTCGATAAAGCTGTAACAGGGATGAAAATCTTCCGGGCACAATTGGAACATGATTCCTGCCTGATTACCACAATACTTCCAGTATACCTGAGAGCCATATGAACAAAATTTTCAATGCTTACCAGACTATGATAAAAACTACTTGCAAAGCTCACCACCTATTGGTCCTGTAAGTAACTGAAGTGGAAGTTATTCACATTTTGCCTACAGCGCAAGGAAAAAATGAAAGGAAATGCTAGTCATAGAGTGGTATGAACCTACAGTCAAGTCATGGTTGACTGCAAGTAAATATCAGAAAAAGCAATCACGGTCAGTTCACCATTTCCAACTTCCCGTGAAGAATGGAAGTATGTTTTAGTGTTAGATTAGAAACCACTCCAAATGCCATGAGCCATCAAAACTTCTCCACTTTCACTCTAGCTCTAGGTTCGAGAACAAAGTGTTTCTAAAAGTTAGCACTTATTTTGTAATACTATGAAACATTATTGAATGCAATTTAGCTTGGCCTAGTAATATAACACTGGTATAGCTTATGATGTGCAACTTGCTCCTGCCTTAAGTCTCCATGGTTTAATCTTTTAGCGGACGTATGGAACCCAGGAATTTCATAGATAATTTTGAGAATTTCCCTGCAAAATGTTTAGTTATGTGCCTTTGATTTTTTGCACTTGCCTCTCACTTCTAATTTATCTTGTGATGTTTAAGATTTTAGTAGCATCAACAAGCTTTCCAGACAACCAGCTAGCCCATGAACTGAAACTGACATTTTTTATGTTACTCCACTCTGGTGAAGCAGGAGATGGTCTGGTCTTGTGCTCATTTGGTCTGTGAGCAGCGGAATGTCCAAGGTGCATATGGTTGTACAGGAGAGGTGAAGGAAGAAGTGAAGTGCATCAAGGCCATTACAGAGGTAAACCTATCATTTGTCTATGTTCAGAATATGATGGAATTTCAAACTAATTGCATTGTGAAAGTGCACACGAAATGCATCCTATTGATGGGTGTGCATCTGCACAGGCTGATACAGAGGGAAGGCTATCTTATAGTCATGTGTTAAGGGACAGCAGCAGCAGATGACGGCGCGGGACGAAGAGGATTTGTATTTTCGAAACAGTTTCCAGTCTTCAGCATTGCAGGTGGCTTTAACCATTACCTCTCTTTCGGTGAGATTTCTGTTTTTTTTTATTGACTTGTATTTTTGAAACAGTTTTCAAACATGTTTGATACTTCGCTAATCATATGTAGAAACATGTATTGTGTTTCGAAGATTATATTGCACAGCATAAAAATTTATAAAGGTTGCTCTGATTAGAAACAACGGAACTGCTTGTATGCTTTGTTAAAGTAAAATCTACTACTTCATAGCCAAATATTGCTCGTGTTCAATTGATTATCCAAGAATGTCAGCACGTTTCTACGTGTTCCTTTTCTGCAAGGAAATGTTTCTACTTGTTGATGCACATTCTAACATTGTTGAAACTGGATGTAATGGTTCTTTTCATTTCTCCAAAAGCGCCAAGAGCAAAAAGGACGGTGTTCAAGTATGCTACTAGCAACGATGACTGCTAAAGTTTGCACACAACGGTCAACATCAAGCTTGCTACTGCAGCTCCATCCATCGGTACGTGAATCCCATCAAAGTAATCTGGATGCTATGTTGTGCATCCCCGAAGTTATGGACACCCTTAGGTTCCTTGGTTTGCTAGGCACTAGCCGGTCGTTGAGCTGGTGAGGGGCTGTGATTTAACTTCGGATGGCCCTCATCACGGGTCCTTATTTTACTGTAATGCTTGCTTGACGTGGTATGGCAGATGAATCATCTTGTGGATTTTTTTTATTTGAGAGAAGATCTATGGATAGCCGTATTACTTGTTTTAGGGAGCTGTCTGCTTTTTCCATAGGAGCACAGGAAACGCTAAACCATTTATCACAGTGTCTCCTTGGCCTGCTTTCTAGAAGTAGAAGCAGTGAATAACCGTTCCCTTCCTCCACGAGGTTCTTTGGAGGAGATTAGGGTTTCTGTCCTCTTGTCGGCGCCGCTGGTCCGACTCACCTCTGGTGACATAGGTACTTTTAAAATCTTGGTTGGGGCAGTGAGGTGGTGGCATGGCAGCAGCCCAGAGTTAGAATAATGTCCTCCCCTACCTGGTGGTGCTTTTAGCATTGGTGGAGGGTGTGCGTGGATGTTTGTCTCCGGCGGATCTCTTTGGATTCGGTCGGCACTGGTCTTCGATGAATCTGCTTTGCTTTGGCACGCGTTGGATTCGGTCAGCCATTGTTCGTGTTTGTGTGCTTACAGGTATGACTCTTCCGATCCATGTTTCTCATAGTCGGTGATGGTTGCTCTTTGGGGCCTTGACACGACGACTTCTTCACTCAGTTGTAATTTTCGTTAGTGATTTGTTTAAATAAATAAATTTGAAAGAGACGTCATGTCTGCCTGGCGATGACGATAAGTTTATTTGGCTCTGGTGAGAAAGGAGCGATGATGACGATGAGGTGCCTTCAACCTGGGGTCCTGGTGATCCTGATGCATGTTCTGTGCCCCCCATCTGAGTCCGAACCTTAAAGAGCCTGGCTCGTTAGAAACGCTGAAATAGATCTTTTCCAGTGAACCAGACCAAGTTTAGCGCAAAGGAGGGGGGTGCGGCGGTGCAGGGTGGAATCGGCAGAGATGGCGGGAGACCAAAATCTACCGCCATGGGATGGCGCAAAATCTAGCCTCATTCCCTTTTTAATCGCTCACCTCTAACGGTAGAAACATCCTGGACGTGCAGACAAACATTCCATCACCCTAGCACCCTCGGTTTATTTATCGTTCAACTAGCCATCGAGAGAGCACGTCGCGCTATTTATCAGCCAGTCAACGCCCCTATCTATCTAGGCGGGATGCCGATCCTCATGCCCTTCTCGCAGTGGCCGGGGAAGGTGCAGATGAAGTAGGCCTTGCCGCCGGGCATCTCGAAGGTGTCGTTGCCGGAGGAGTGAACCGTGGCGCCGTCGGGGGCCTTGCAGTCCATGTACCCGTCCACCTCCACCTTCACCACGTTGTGCGCTCCAGGCTTGTACTTGAACACTAATGGCCATCAAACCAAACGAATGTTAGTAAAGCAAAATGATGGATCGATCCAGCAGCTGGCCGCGTGTGATCGGGTCGCTCACCGAGCGTGTCGCCGGGCTGGATCGGCTTGTCGTTCTCCCAGCCGGCGACGCCGAAGGTCCACCCCTTGTCGCCGCCGACGATCCACTCCCTCGCTCGCACGGTGGTCGCCGCGCAGCACCAGGCCAGAAGCAGCACGAGGGCGACGGCGCCCATGCTTGGTCGTGCCATTGACGCCTCCGACACTCCGGTTCACAGCCGGTAACACACACAAACACACACACAAGAACAATGCCGTACGTCCAGATGCGCTCGGTTTATAAGCGGCTTGATAATGGGCGGCATGGTATCCACCACGTACGGCAAGTGCCCGTCAGCGGTCAGCCCGTATAAGCAAATCCATTGATTAGTGGAATCTGACGTACTTATGCACCATTAAATGTGTGGCATTAACATTTGAAATGAAGAGACGGAATAAAAGTAGGGATACGCATCATTTGTTTCCATGCATTGGACGGGGAAAATAATTCTATGAGAGCAGGTCTCACGTGAGATCTATTCTGATGGATAACACGTGATATTCACAAATCACAAAGCATCCCTCACTCTTCACTTAAAATCGGGAAGAGGGGGGGGGGGGGGGGGGATTAGATGCTTTGTGATTTGTGATTGTCACGTGTCATCTATCAGGACGGGTCTCACCTGCTAACCATGAGACCTGGTCTCATATAATTTTTTCCATTGGATGGCTGGATGGATGAGATACGGTGTGCGGCAACGTATGCATATGGTCTTGATCCGGGTTGTCTTTCTTAGGCGATCTTGATGATGATCCGTGTTTGGCGGCCAGGAGAGGGACATGGACAACCGACAGTTAAGGATGCAGGCCCATCACATCGCAGCTGTAATGACTGTTGTCCACATCATCTTCTCAAAGAGAGAGAGAGAGACTGTCGTCCACAGCAACTGGATGTTGGCCCAACCACAGTAACCTGGATGTCTAAGAAAAATGTAATTGAGTAGTACTCCCTTTGTTAACGGGAGACAAAAAACCTCACTTCACTAATGCAATGACTCACATCATTGGACATGCCAACATCAACAAACTCATTGAAATCCTCCATGTTGTCACATGAGAAATAACATAATATTAGGAGCATTGTACAAAGATCCTCCATCTTTTTATAATATAACAGAGAAAAGTGCGGAGTTTATGTCGCACATAGCGTGTAATCCGAGTTCGACTCCTTTTACTTTGGTGACGAGTGCTTCTAAGTCGAGTAGAAAAATAAGGGAAACAATTTATTTTGTTCTAAAAAAATATAGCATATGACCAACAAAAAATGAAGACTTTTTATTGTGATTTAGACATGTTTTTTTGCGTGTATTATACATAATATTTTTCTCTTGAGTTAAAATATTTTCATACGTCAAATATTGGTATTACAACATCTTAGTTCTTGACATCAGCAGTTCTGATATAAAGAAGTAGTTCAACCGTGGCATGTGCACCTAAACAAAACACCTACGAATTAAGTTACAAACGAACGGGTTCAACAAATTTAGACACCAAGAAGAAATTTATCAACTCATTAACTGAATAAGCCTCGGACCATGTAGCAAAATTATGATATTTTTGGAGCATAATTAAAAATTGTCTCGGTATATGAGGCGAAGTAACTATTGATATTAAATTTTCTTGTCGAATATCTTATTGTTCTTAAAAAAACTTATAGTGTACTTTGATTGGAATTGGATTATACTTTACTTTAACTTTAATCTTACTTTTTGATTATTTGGCAATTCATATATATATCAAGTTGTATTCTTTATGAATGGGTCTGCTCATGTCTTCCTACGCGGTGGGCGCCACATTGTCTGATCTGGGAGACCGGACGCACTGGTGATGATGATCCGATTGCATGATAATGTCATGTCCGCCGTGGGTGATCTTGTGTAAGCCGCGTGTTAGTACATCCCATTAATTTTTTTGAATAATTCAAAATCTTGATCGGCCATGATCTATGTTTTTTTTTCTACTGCAAAGACATCTACGTAATTTTGTATGTGTTCACGTTAAACTCAACTTGCATGTTCACATCGACGTGAGCAGGGTCACCAACCATGCATGCTCCTTCTCAGACATAGATCATTTGCCTTCACATCTTTGGGTCCGGCTCTCCTGCTGTGTTCCCTGCACCCAGTATTGTGCAGGGCCAATCAATGGGCGACACATGTCCAGGTAGGCCCCACATCTTAAAAACACATTTTCTTTTTTCAATTACTCAAATCCCCTTATCTTTCTCTCCTAACCTACTCTCGGAGCAGCCATTAGAGCTTCGCTAGAGGATTCTTGTGAGCTCTGAGCTGCACAAGCTTATAGCGTCCACCACGTACGTGTGCCATGGCCGGCACCAAGGCAGCAGCTGCTATATCATCCATGTCGTCCGCGCCCGCATGCTGGTGATTTACGTGGACGAGCGCGAGCCCATGGCCCAAGGCAACGCCAGCTCCATGATCTAGCATTTTGGCAGATTCCGAAGTCATTGACGAAGTTCGGGAAGTGGAATGCGGCCGCCATGTTTTAGCTACCTGGCCCGGCTTTGTGCGCGTACACCTGGGGCGAGGTCAGCGACTGCTGGCGGAGGTGTTCGGGGAGAGGATCTCGGAGGGAAGCAAACCACCACACCAGCGGCGGCCATGGGGATGCGCGGGCGCATACGGCGTACCTAGGCGTCGCCGGCGCTGGGGCAACCAGTTTGCTTACGTCCACAAGAATCACCGGCGAGGGTGAAGTCGGCCGCCTAGCTGCCGGTCATGGCCACGGCCCCACGTGATGGACACTATGAACCGATTGCGCTCAGAGGAATCATCTCTCGGAGCTCTCTAATGGATGCGATCAAAGAGAACATCGGAAGGGAAGATAAGGGAATTTGAGTAATTGAAAAAAGAAAATACGTTTTTGAGATGTGGGGCCTGCCTGGACATGTGTCGCCCATTGGTTGGCCCTGCACAATACTGGATGCAGGGAACCCAGCAGGAGAGCCGGACCCCACATCTTTCACAAATGGAATCCTCTTGAATCCTCAATCATGGTCGATCTCTTTCTTTTCTTCCTCATCTTCCACACGCAAATGGAAGCTTCCTTTTCTCCTCATCTTTCACATATGGAAAGCTGTCTTCTCTCATCCTCAGTCGCGACGGACTCAGGGTTGCCTTCTTATTTAATTCCCTCTTTCCTTCTTTGTTTTTCTAATCACATCTGAAATCCATCTTCCTTTCCTTATTCTCTCAATCCATCTTTCCTTCCTTATTATGAGACGTCTTATTTCCTCCTTAATGATTCCTGGTATGGCTCCTCGATACCCAAAAAAGATCAAGACATATATAAATTAGTAAAATTAGATCTAAGCAAGCAAGGTGAGACTATTTTTTTTTTTTTGAGGGGGCAAGGTGGGACTATTTAATAGGTTAATCAACATTTTGTATTATCATATCTTGCGATCGAGCTTAGTTGGTCGACACATCACCTGTCGAATGGTTAGGTTGTGTGTTCAAGTCGTCCACCAGCCAGATTTTTTTTGCATCGGCCGCCTTGGTTGGCCAGGATAATTTGGCCTGGCAAGGCCCAAATCCAGCTGACCTGCATGACTCATGTGGGCTCTTTTAGTATCTGTACGAAACAGGCTCAGTCCCAAAATACCCTGCAACGGACTCAAAAGTGAGATCAGACAACGTTTAGTACCACCTCGTACATGAGCAAAATAAGACGGACGGACTGCTAGAACGTGACCCAAACTAACGGAAAAAATTAATTGCGGGACGAAACCAAAAATATCACCTTGCTTTATTAGTAGGTAAATAGATTTAGATCATGTATTAGCTTTGGTCAAAGTCAAGCTTTATAAATTTTGACAAAATTTATAAACAAAAGTACTAACATATACAATAATGAATCGATATCATTAGATTTATTATCAGTTTTGCTAAAGCACATCTAGATGTGCCCTAGACACACCCATCTATTATTGAATGTACTTTCACATCATATAGGTTTGTTATGATAAATGTTCATATTTTTCTTTATGAATTTGGTCAAATTTTATGAAATTTGATTTCAGTCAAATCTAATATGTAGAGTAAATAAAAACTGAGGGAGTAGTATGTTGGGTGAGTGCGTTGGAACTCTTGAGCCCTGACTGAGCAAATTACGAGCTTATTACACTGTGCCACTAGTGGTAAACCAGTATAGTACATTTCTAATTACACTTAGTACCCCGCAGCCATCCCGTCACAGATATGCCCTATATATTAAAAAAATGTACACTTGGTACTTGACTCGAATAGCCAAAATAAAAAAGAGGAGTGCTTGACTCGGACGTATGTACAACACTCTACTAGGCTCTGAACTCTCATCAACACACACGAACGAGACTATCAAGCAACATTTCATGAAGTTTCCGGCGGTTCAACCCAGCAATTCACTAATATTAATACAGGGCCCTGCGCACCTGAAAAAACAAAGAAAAGCAAGATATGTCACGGTAAAATAAGATGGAGTACTAAGTAATAACAGCAGTTGATCGATCTGTTAGATGCTTGAGTGTAGAATTGTCACCTCGAATCCGACGAGCGAGCGGGTCCGGCTGTAGACGGTGGACACGGTGGTGGCCGCGGTCACCACGGAGCTGGTGGTGGACCCGCACTCGCTGTCCTTGAGCGACGCCGTCGACGTGTCCAGCCTGACCGACGTCGACGACGACCACGGCCGGTGGAAGAAGGGCGACTGCCGCGGCGCCGACCCGGCCTGCTGCTGCGACGACGACCGCTGCATCCGGGCGCCCCGCGGCACGCTCCTGTGCTCCGCCCCCTTCCGCCTGCCGCTCGGCTGCCTCTCCAGCGCCTCGGCGGCGGCGCGCTGCTTCGGCGCGCTCTGGGACCGCGCCTTGGCCCTCGACGACTCGGTGTTGCTCATGTAGCTCGGGAACGCCAGGTCCGACGCCGCCGGCTCCGCCATGGCCGCCGACGCGTTGTGGGAGTGGGAGCGCGGGCTGCTGTGCGCCGTCCCGAAGGACAGGTGGTCCTCCACGTGCCAGCTGCTCGCCCTCGGGCTCAGCTCCGTCATGGCCGACGGCGCCGGCGAGCACCTGCCGCCGCCGTGGTGGTACTCGACGGAAGAGTACTGCCTGTCACCGCCCCTCGCCCCGCCGCGCCGCGCCGGCTGGTCGCCGCTGTCCATCTCCACGATCTTCACATTCTCCTCGCTCGACCGGTCCATCTCCTGCATGTTCCAAGCCCAAATTCAAGGATTAATATCGTGTCAAGTTCCGCTTGGCACCGCCGGCTGCTGCGAGTGAAGAAGGTGAGCTTACGTAGGACGATAGGCGGTGCCTCGAGTGCTGCGACGACGGTCGTGGCCTGGGCGGCGGTGTGTGGTGGGGGTGGTGGTCTTGGACTTGGAGGAAGCGCATGCGCTGCGCGCGCAGCTGGGACTGCGCCGCGAGCAGGGCCTGCATGCACCGGAGCGTGGCCTTGGCCTGCTTCCTCACCAGCTGCCCCCGCACCAGCGCCTGCAGCTTCACGATGCCCCTCAGCGCGCACAGCGCCGTTCTCGCCTGCGCGCATGCACGTCAGTCGGTCCCAAGAACGCGAGCAGAAAACGAAGTGTTTGGTCCGAATTATACCAGATAGCCTCTGAAGGATGCCTGAATCCTGACAGCCGCCGCCCCCTCGGCGAGGAGGCTCGCCGGCGGCGTCAGGTGCGGCACCTTGCGGGAAGACAACCGTGCCACAGTGGCCGCCGCCTGCGCCGCGGCGCCCGCCACGTCTGCCGCGGTCGCAGTCGCCACAGCCACTGCCACGGCGCGCTTCTTCTCGTCGAACCCCGCCTCCGACGTCGCTGACGACCGAGACGCGCCAACGCCGTCGGCGGACTCACGCGGCACGACGCCGCACCCCGGCTGCTCCGGCGCCAGCGCCACCGGCCGCCGGAAGCTCCACCTCTTCTCCTTGGGCGTCGCCCCCGGTCCCGGTCCAGGCGTGGCCTCGGCGTTTGGCCTGTCCCTCTTCCCATCCTTCCTGCCGCCGGCCAAGAAGTTCCTGAGCCACCTCCCCGCCCTCCCCATCGCTCCTTAGCCAACCGACCTCCGCTGCTCTGCAAAACTGAAACGCAACGTGCATGCACACATCACCCTACTTGCATGGACGCCATGGACGAAGCGATGCCAACCGTAATTCAGCGCGTAATCTATGGTTAGCACCTAACAGGTTCCGAGCACGCGGCGGCGGCCAACCACCACCGCCGAGCTACTCTACTCCAACGCAGCAGTCAACCGCGGCGAGGCGCGCGCGAGCGGCCACGTGAAGCGGCCCGCGGAGAACATGGCGTGGATCACCTCCATGGCTGTCAGAACCATTTTAATATCGGACGGGAAGGACCGCAGGAGGGTGCACGCACGTACACGGTACACGGCCGGGTCCATGTCATGTCAATCATGGATCGGTTGGGTCGATCGATCGGTTGGTTAGCCCTCGTGAGCGGCTGCCCTGCTCGGCAGCTCGCCGTTCCTAGCTGGTCTCTGTCCTCAGGTTCGTCCCCGGCCGGAAGAGAATCTCAAGCTAAGTACCCCCTCTGTTTCTTTAATGGCGTTAGTTCGCTCGACAGAAAGCCTGCACAAGTTTGACATGTCAAAGACCTAGTAGAATCCACGAGCTGCGAAGACAAAACCACGAACTACTACATGGATGGATTTTATACTGCAGATCAGATGCTTGTGTCTGTGCATGTTCCGTACGGATGTCATGTCAGGGTTGGATTTTGTGCGGCGCTCACCGGTCGGCCCGAGGCCAAAAGAAGGAGAGCTCACATGTGCTGGATTTCTGGATTTTATTTACGCGATCACTGTTTGGATTTTAATTAGGCCACAAGGACAATCCAAGCATTTCCTTGCCCCTGTGACAACGGTGCATGCGCCCCACCCCTCCCTGTTCACCACGCATCCATCCACCGAACCCGAACCCGAGTACGGCGTCAGTACTCGCACTAATCATCGGGAGGCGGGAGCTGGTGGTACGTAGCTGCCGCTGGAACTACGGATCATGGCGTGTAATGCAGATGATACATCTGGATTTGGAGTAATGCCTTGCCTTGCCTTGCGAGGGTGACGGCGACAATGCAGAACCGGAGAGTACGGCCACTGCCCGGCACTGTGCTGCTTGCTGTCTTAGCTGGATGGCCGGAGCACGCAGGAGACGGCAACATCATGATAGATAGGCCCCGGCGTTGGTGTGGTTTGGCCTGCTTGCTCGTTCGTCTTTAATGACCGCACGGACCTATAGGGCTCTTCGCACTTCCAGCAGCCGGCTGGTGCTGGGCCTCCGGCCGGCGGTGCACGTCTTCCAGCCAACTCCATCTGCATCTGCATGCACATGAGGTGTATATACCGAGGTATACCGCTCGCGTCCGTATATGTCGTTGGCTGGTGTTCTGGAGGCAAAAATGTTTTCCTATTTTCATAGTTAATTTTCCTCAACATGAAACCGCGTACACTCAACGAAACCTTTTTCCTCTCTCCTTTCTAACCCTAGCTGCCACCAAGTTTCATGTTTCAGGCCTCGGCGACAATATTTTTTGCGTTGTTACATTGTCTTTGTGTTTCTTAGTTCTAGCATGCCTCGGATATGTTCGGACTGCTTTTGCAGGATGAAAACCTAGATTCGGACATTCGTGGCTGGATGTGTGGCGTTGCTTTAGCTTCGCTCCCTTTTTGAAGGCGTTGCTGTTGAAGAATCTCGTCGTCCGTGTGGTCTCATGACATGGTTAGTGTGAAGATGGTCATTGCCGCAGTTTACCAATCATGAATCTAATCGCTTTTGGAATTTTTTCTAGATAGGTGAGAAAGTTTTGAAATTGATTATAATTATATAGGAGGGCTTTGCGATTACCAGGAGCCCTCTGGAATTATAGGAAGCACTCCGGGCTGCCCAAATAGGCTAGGCCTATTAGGGGGCAGTTATATGGGCCTTAAGGCCCGTTAGGGTGCCCCCCCCCCCTTTCCTTAGCCCCCCAAGGCAGGAGTTGGTGCGACTAGGTTCAAGGAATGGGTCCACCTCCTTAGCCCCCCCCCCCCCCCCCCCCCCGACACAAGTTCTTGTGTAATCTCGGGTGCCTCTTCTCTCCCTCTAGTTTTTCAGAAAATTATGAGATGCCACAAGGCTGCTTCTCCCTCCTCTAGTTCTCTGGCGACACCTATCCCTGGAAGGCGAAGTCGGGTCGTCTATCTCGTATTTGTGCAATCCGTAGAGAGATCGTGCTTTGGATATTCATTCGAGGGACGGTTCGAAGGACTTTAAGATCTACACCAACTCTTCTCCCGCTGCAAGTTGAATTTGGTAACGATCAGATCTAACCATCTAACCTTGTATACATCTTCATAGTGATCTTGATTCTTGATTTGTAGGACGATTTTGTTTTTGTTTTCTACGACGATTCACCACACCACGGTGTACGTTGTTGTAGGGGATTGATGACAGCGATCGTGTCCTTCCCCTCCGGTATGATGGACGACATGGTGTTGCCTGAAAAGCGTTCACAACAAACGCCAACTCCATATCATTTCTATCAAGAAGATATTTTCTTTTATGTGCATTTATTAAGGAGGGGAGAGGGGGAGGAGAAGGCCGCAAGATAGTAATAACTTTTTTTTAAAACATGATAGAGAGGTACAAAGATAGACGCTCACATAAATGTAATACACTCACCCACATGCACGCACACATTATTCTTTTTTTTTTGAAACGGAGGACATTATTCTTATGAGTACCTTTGAAAACTGAGCCGGACTTTGACCCCATTTGATATGTACTCCGTTTTACATAGCAGAAGAACAGGATTATAGGAAGTACCCTTTGGTACTCGGTGTACATACACCTGATATGAGAAAAAAATTAATAATTAAGAAAAGTCAAAAAAGTTTAGAAGTTTTCTGAACACCAGCGGACGTCTGGTCTGGGGTGCATACACACTCTAGCGTTGACTTCTGAAAAGAAAAACAATTTTCTTTTTACCGAAAGTTCCTGTCATCTCGTATATACACTGGAAGAGCAAGAAAATGTATACAAAGTACATGCATGTTGATCAAGTATAATCGGAGGCAATCTACTCTCACTGCTTCTAAATATGAGCATTTTTAGAAATTTTAATATAAACTACATACAAATGTATATAGACGTATTTTATAGTATAGATTTACTTATTTTTGCCTCGTATATGTAGTTCACATTGCAATGTCTAAAAAGGCTTATACTCCTTTAGGAACGGCGGGAGTTATGAGTCGCGTACATCGATTCGTCGCGTCAAATTCATGCGGAAACTTAATACGGATTCAAGATTCAAGAAGGCGTTCCGATGTGAGTCATCGTTGTTAGGATTAAAGATGAGACCTCACTTTGGAGCATTGCGGGAGCAAGGCATTTGAATAACATAATGCCGCGAGAGTGATTGTTGTAATTCGGACCTTGGCCTTAACCTCTAAAACTTCTCTTTTAATCAATGAAAATGGTAAATCTTTTGACTAGTTTAAAAAAAAGGCGTGCGGCACGAGGCTATCCTTGAAGAGGTAGCAGAAACCGGATGGGCTATTGACAAACTTTATCTGCTTGACGATCCTCTTCTCGGTAAGATGGTACAGCGCCTTGACATCATGTGTGTAGCTTGCCACGAAAACGACGTTGGGGACGGCGGTGCCCGTCCACCAATGTGGACAGAACCGCGGCGGCAGGACGATCCGGAAGCGGCGTGACCAGCTTTGGTCGGCGTCACCCAGAGCTCCACGGAATCTCCACGGAGTTCAGGGGCCGTCACGGCTAGCCTACCGTCCAACTCCAGGAGGCAGAGGTCTTCGTCGTCGTAGTGATCCCTCGGCCAGGGTGGGCGCGACATCAGCCGGAAATCCTCCGACACCGTGTCGAACGCCAGGATCTTCTCGAAGCTACTTGCCAGGGGATGGACCGTCCAGTGAATTTTGCCCCTGTGGTGAGCGTAGTGGTCGAAATAGGTGAACCAGTCTACGACTACACCGTCGGCCACGGGTCCGAGACGGCGAGGAGGTTGCGAGGCGGCGGCGGCGAGCGTGTAGACGTAAAGCTAGTTTGGATTGTGTCCATAGCTACATGCCTGGGCAAACATGCTGCTTGGCGTGGACGTGTACATCAGGTATGTTGCTGCCTGGTCAGGCAGCCTGGCCTAATAGATGTTTGCTTCTTGGCCTGGCCTGGGGCTGTTGTTAGAATTAAAAAAAATTCATTTTATGGGGCCATCTACAGGCTTGGCTAGTAGCTTTTTCTGTACTTAACGTCCCAGGCAGCCCCATGCATTTAATCCCACGCCTGGACCAGGCTAACACATTTTGCCTGGCTTCTCTATCAGGTTAACCACCTCCAAGCAATTTCAGGCCAGGCCAACTCAGGCACTTTCAGGACAACATCCAAACAGCTACTCCCTTCGTTTCAAATTACTTATCGTCGTTTTAGTTTAAAGAAGTTCCCAGGCACGTTCCAGGCCAGACAAAAAAAAAAAAACACCAGGTCACAAACCAAACTAACCTGTAGTGCGCCGCCAACCTAGGTTCTGGTTCATTGGCCCTGTTTGAATCTATAGGTTAGAGTTAGTTTGGGTTAGTTTGGACTCAACTAACCTAAATATATCCAATCAGGAGAATTAGTTTGGGTTAGATGCATCTAACCCATCTAAAAAATCTAACCCATCCAATAAGTGTTTATTTGGGCTAGTTCTTCTCGGGACCACTAAAAACACATTTTTCTCTCGCTCTCCCCGCAGTAGATCCCTCCCCACTTTCTCGAAGCTTCTCGTCCTCTTCCTTCCTCCCTCTCGCATCGTCCGTGAAGGCGCCTCGACGTATCCGTGCTCTATCTAACCCTGCCATCCAAACACCTTTTTGGCTAGAGTTAGTTCAGGATTAATTCAGGGTTAGAATCTAACTCTAACCTCTAACTGAGTTATAGTATCCAAACAGAGCCATTGACGAGAACGAGAAGCCGGTGCTCGCCTGATGGGCCGTGCATGTAGAAGCAGCACGGCCTGGCCAAGCCGCGGCAAGAAGGTGGCGTCACGTCCAACCTCGCCCACTGCCTGGTCACCGGGTTGCACAAGAAGACATCGTTGCTTTGTTACAATAAATCCAAGGCCATCGTCGATCTATCGAAGACCAAGCAATCACTCAAGCATGACACCGAGATTTGTTAACGAGGTTCACCATCGGGGCTACGTCCTCGGGGCCTGACTACGGGCGCTCCTCCCCATGACACCGCTACAATACCGCACTCCGGCCTCCCGGGCACCGGCACACGCCGCCGGCTCCCCCGCGTGCCCGTGCTATTATGTTGGCATAGGTTACATCGTATGTCTACCCCCGCTATATATGAGAGGTCTAGGATACAAGTGTCCTACTTGGACACGACTCCTATCTTGTCTACACACAGTCCAAAATTAAGTCCAACTATAACCTAACTTGTACAATAATATTCGACACAACTCTAACAAATTCCACCTTGGCGAATATTCTCCACCACCTTGGATTCATCCGTGCGTCGAACCTTCATGTACATTGGACTTGAGATACACCATGAGCACCGCAGCTACTCTCAGACTCCATGTGACTCCACCTGCAACTGTAGTCCCTTCTCGTCTTCTTCACAGTCAACCCTCGAGCAAAATTAAGTTCCTCATTACTCTACCTTGTGCTTCCAACTTCCGGAGTATCCGTTCAACGACATTACACACCGATCACTGTCTACGTGAAAAAATGAACAACTCACATATTGGACGCCACATATAAGAGTTACGTGAACTCAACGTCACAGCTCTTTCTGTACTGCTTGTCTGAAACTTGAAGGAATTTCACCGTCGCCCTGTGTCACCCTGAGTCAAATTCACAGTTGTCTCACCCTTCTTCCGGATAGTCTCTGACATGTCCCACCGCTATAGCACTGCGCCTCCTTCTGCCTTGTCATCCGCACTTTGCCATGTGCACTGAACACCACAAAATATACGGCCATGTACTCTCTCAGCTTTTGACAATTTTAGACTTCCCGCCGCTTTCTCAGATTCTTCATGGTCAACTCCTGTCCATCTTCCGGCACCGTTAGACCCAGTCACCAACTTGAATCCAGTACTCGTCAACACCGCTTCAGCACCCCCTGCACAATTTGTCTGACCACACGTCTGACCGCTAGTGCCTTGGCCTGTTGCTGTGTCCCGTGCTTACCGCACGCCTCGCCGCTATTATCGCGTCGAGCCTCTGCTGTCCTGGTCGAGTCTCCCGAGTAGCTAGCCCCCACTGCCTCAACCCCCACTACAGAGAACCACCGATCATCATCGACCGATGCCGAGTATCACGTCTCCATCAGACCACTGGTACCTAGTCCGACCCACGTGTCTCTCGCCTTCCTGCTGAAATAGGCTACGATTCTCCGGATCCTTACGCCGTAGCCCCTCCATCAACACAGAGTGAAGTCTTTCGCTAGACTCCAGCTCCACCTTCAACATGACTCCATGTAGCTGCGCTAGCTACCCCGCGCCCTGTCTGACTTCAAGCTCTCATGTGTACAGAACCTTGAATCAACCCTGCGCCATAGTCTCGTCGAAGCCGCACAAGCCGTCAGGCCTGCACCACGTGTTTCCACGCCCCAGAAGTCGGCCACCATCAGCATCACGCTCCTATGTCATTGTCGCTGAAATCACCACCGTCTTCTACTTTGACCGACATCCCCGTCGATCCGTCAGACAGTCCAGTCCGACCCAGCTGAATTATCTGACTGCACCATGCTCCACCCTGCATCGTGTTCGCCTCGCACATCTGTGCATTGCCTTGACGCCCTGTGTTTGCATGATCCTGTCACGACGCACTCCAGATTCCTGCTGCACCTTTTACGCACGTCTTTCATCCTTTGTCGTACACACTCTAAGCACTTCCCGCAAACATGACCCACCGGAAAAAAATCTCCATGCAAACTTGACCCCACGGATACTTTCTGCATAATTTTTCTTGTTGCCATTTGCTAGTAACTCCTGTGTACATGTGGACCTCTAATCCAGAACTTGTCCCTTTTCATTGCAGCCTTCTATGTCCCCTTAGCATAATAGGACAAAAAAACCTTTCTTGATTGCAAACAAATCATGACCAGACTCTGTCCTTGTGCCGTATTTTTTTTCCGCCAAACAAATCTCTGACGATGCCACGGTTCTGGCTGAACCTCCGTACGTGCTAATGGGCCGAGGCGCAGAGGCCCAGGTGGCAGCTGGTCTTGCAGGCCGAGGCCGAGGGACGTCCGCGCAGTAAGGCAGAGGTACGTGGCTGTATGTGAGGCCAGGATTGGAGCTAGCACGTTAGCGTGTGCCGGCGCCACCATTGAACAAGCCAACCCCAGCCAGCCGCACGTGCCGTCCTACCCACACAGGAATAAATCCTGCGACATGGGCCTACAAGCACGCCGCGCGTGCACTTCCAGCCTGGTCCGTCTCGCATAGAGCACCCAGCTCCGGATCGATCCGATCGACCGAATTGATCTGTACGCAGCCGCCGCCGCCGCCCTTGACGCATCCACGCCAAGACCTATTTGCTGGCCTGCCACATATCTGCTTCCGCTGTTGCCATGCGAGCTTCTGCCTCTCGATTGCTTCTTCCAATCTCGTCAAGAACCACGCCGTAGCCGGCTGCATCTCAAATTCGATACTTCCTCTAGATCAACAATCCACAACCTCGGAACAACCTAGCTCTGATACCACTTGTTACAATAAATCCAAGGCCATCGTCGATCTACCAAGGACCAAGCAATCACTCAAGCATGACACCGAGATTTGTTAACGAGGTTCATCATCGGGGCTACGTCCCCGGGGCCTGACTATGGGTGCTCCTCCCCATGACACCGCTACAATACCGCACTCCGGCCTCCCGGGCGCCGGCACACGCCGCCGGCTCCCCCGCGTGCCCGTGCTATTATGTTGGCATAGGTTACATCGTGTGTCAACCCCCGCTATATATGAGAGGTCTAGGATACAAGTGTCCTACTTGGACACGACTCCTATCCTGTCTACACACAGTCCAAAATCAAGTCCAACTGTAACCTAACTTGTACAATAATATTCGACACAACTCTAACATGCTTAACAAATTTTTAGGGGATTTTCGGAACAACATGATCTTGTTGCAGCAACCCAGCAGGACACCGATCTCACAGCCCTCGGGGTGATGGAGTTGGCTCCGGTGCCTCGTCAGTCGTCGACTTGCAGAGACAGTGGGATGGTGTCTAGAAAAGATGGTTCCCCTCTTGACACGACGAGCAGCTCGGTTGGGCGCCGGTCGGCGTGGGCGGCGAGGAACGAGGGGTCCGTGGTGATGCGGCGCCACGCTTTGCAGACGGCCCAGGAGCGGAACACGGAGGCAGACGACAGCCTCAGCAGGATCTCCGTTACCACGTCGTCGTCCAGAGTCGTGTTTTCGTGGCACGTTCGCCCGACTGCGACATCCTATTGTATTCAATATTTCTTTCCTCGTATATTACCCTACATGCTACATATGTATATATATATCCCAAATACTTATCAGTGCAGCTGCACTAATTGGGCTTCCGAAACGCACACGCTATGCGACAAAAAAAATCATATTGCATCTGAGCAGACCTGCCATAAAGGGTGTGTGTCATCATTACAGTACAAAAAAAGAAACTATCTAGTCCTCATCCCATCCGAACACAAGTCAAGAAAGAAAAAATACGTGCATTTATTTGGGTTTTACAAAATTTAAAAAGTCATAACTTTTGATTCGAGTATCATTTAGATTCGTTTTCACCATTGGGTTTTTCATGGCGAGTTCTTCAAAACTAGATCCCATATGGGTATATTTCGATGAACTTTTTTTCTGAGCAACTTTGGGTGCTGAAGAGGCAACTTTAGTGTTATAGGAAAGCAACTCTTCTTAGTTTGCCTCTACTATAATTGCCTTTCAAGGAGAAGTCCTTAATAAGTTGCCTCCCATGACCATGATGTTCACTAAATTCACATATAAGTTGTCTACCACACAATCGAGTATGCCAACACTATGTTTCAGAGTACATGTTGCATGAGCTACACCGACAGACAACTTGTCCTAGTATCGTAGCCAACTAATTAGTGACGACATGCAAACCAGGAATCATTGTTAGGCAAGTGAGGGAGTCCTGGATTAGGGGGTCTCCGGACAGCAAGACTATATCCTTTGGCCGGACTGTTGGACTATGAAGGTACAAGATTGAAGACTTCGTCTTGTGTCCGGATAGGACTCTACTTGGCATGGAAGGCAAGCTAGGCAATACGGATATGGATATCTCCTCCTTTGTAACCGACCTTGTGTAACCCTAACCCTCTCCGGTGTCTATATAAACCGAAGGGTTTTAGTCCATAGGACAACAGACAATCATACCATAGGCTAGCTTCTAGGGTTTAGCCTCTCTGATCTCGTGGTAGATCTACTCTTGTCTACCCATATCATCAATATTAATCAAGCAGGACGTAGGGTTTTACCTCCATCAAGAGGGCCCGAACCTGGGTAAAACATTGTGTCCCCTGCCTCCTGTTACCATCCGACCTAGACGCATAGTTTGGGACCCCCTACCCGAGATCCGTCGGTTTTGACACCGACATTGATGCTTTCATTGAGAGTTCCGCTGTGCCGTCGCCATCAGGAAGGATGCCTTATCCCGTCTTTAGAGACGACACTGTTGTCAAGGGAGCTTTGGCTGTCGGCCAAACTCTCCGGCTAGGTGGTTTTCTTATGACCACCCGTTCGGCCGCTGCGCCGACGATGACTTCTCGGGTTATCGAAAGCAATCTTCACGTCAACTCGGAACTCACCGAGTAGTTAGATCCAATGGAGCTCTCTTCCCTAAACGAGCTCTTGGATCGCATCACTGCCCTGGGAGTCGCTACAGACTACAATCAGATTGGGCCTAAACCCGATCTGAGAGAGATCAACTCTTCTCAGGTCACCCATCACGTTGCAGTGGTGGAGGAACAATGCGGCAACCCTTCATCTATCTTAAGGACTAGCTATGTTCGGATTCCCGATCCCTCCAAGCTGTATACCCGCGGAGGGGAGGACGTCACTGAAGACTTGAACCTAGAGCCAGGCAGCGGGCTAGATTCATTGGAAAACATCCAAGAATCCAAACTTCCGAGTTCGGAAACTCCTTGGCCCCTGAGCCTCAGATTGGGTGAGGATTCGGATTCAATTCCACCCACCCACCCAAACATAAGCGATATATCCCAAATTAGGCAAGAGCCCGAAGAAACAATACACCATTACTGGGCCAGATTACTCCTGGTCATGAACAGGATAAAGGACTGCCGCGAGGGAGACGCAATTTCATTATTCTGCAATAATTGCACGGACAAGGGAATCCTCAACGCCATAAGTCACCGCGAAATTACACGCTTTGCCGACTTGGTGTCCATAGTACGAAAGTACTGTGCGATGGAAAACGCCTGGAAAACCAAAATAAAATTTTGGGATAATCCGGCTCTGAATACAAACTCAGTCCAAAATAAAAGGGTGCAATATTGCCAGACACCCGGGTTAAACACCAAAAAGCAAAAGCCCTCTACAGGGCATGGAACTGTACTGGAGGGATGGCTCAATGGACCCTGTAAAATTCATAGTACAGAGGGCGCCACACCAACTCATAGCCTTAGAGCATGTTGGATACTCCGGCAGGTGGCCAAAAGTGGCGAAGATCTTCTAACCCCAGAAGCCACAGAGCACCAGCCCAGGGATACCAGTACGGTATTAACAGTCTTCGAGACTTTCGCATCAAATAATATGCGAAAACGAACACTCCGCAGCCTTACCGAGGTCTACCACGCGGCAACAATAAATCCATGGAGTGACACGGCTATTACTTTTAATGCCAGTGACGAACCTAAATTCCGAATAGCCCGAGCACCAGCCGCATTGGTCCTCAGTCCAATAGTGGACGGCTTTTGACTCACCAAGGTACTCATGGACGGTGGCAGCGGATTGAACCTCATTTATGAGAAAACCCTTCGAAAAATGGAAATAGACTGGAACCGCATCGAGCGAAGCAGCACAACCTTTAGAGGAATAATCCCCAGTCAGGAAGCGCGCTGTACAGAAAAATCACACTAGATGTGGTGTTCGGCACGCCGGATAATTACAGGTCCGAAGAGGTCACGTTCCAAGTGGCCCCGTTCAGTAGCGGATACCACGCTCTATTAGGGCGGGAGGCGTTTACGATCTTCCAAGCCATACCCCATTACGGGTACATGAAGCTCAAAATGCCCGGGCCCAACGGAATCATCACCCTTGCTAGTGATCCGGACATAGCACTCCGCGCGGAAAATAAGACAGCCGCACTGGCCCTCGAGGCACTATCCGAAGCCCTAGCGGCCGAGGAACTGACTGCGCTGCGCTCCACGGTGAACAGGGACGACGTGATATTCGATAAAATATCGAAGTCCACCTCCTTTAAACCGGCGGACAAAATAGTCAAATTCCAAGTCCATCCAACGGACCCTATAAAAATAACTTCCATCGGGGCACAATTAAACCCTGATGTCGACGCCGCACTACGAGAGTTCCTACGCGAGAACTGGGACATTTTTGCTTGGCACCCTTCAGACATCCCAAGGAATCCACGTAGGCTGGCCGAGCATAGCCTAAATATCCTAAAAAGATTCAAGCCAGTCAAGCAGGCTCTTCGGGGTTTCTCCGAACCTAAAAGACAAGCCATGGGAGAGGAACTAGCCAAGCTATTGGAGGCCGGATTCATCAGAGACATAAAACATCCGGACTGGCTAGCAAACCTGGTGATGGTACCAAAGAAGGACAAATCCTGGCGCTTGTGCGTCGATTTTAAGGACCTTAACAAGGCCTGTCCAAAGGATCCCTTTCCCCTCCCCCGCATCGATCAAATCATCGATGCTACCGCAGGACACGATTCATTGTGTTTTCTCGACGCATACTCCGGCTACCATCAAATTAAAATGGCAGAGCCAGACCAAGCCGCAACGGCATTCATCACACCGTACGACCCATTCTGCTTCAACACAATGCCCTTCGGGCTCAAAAACGCCGGCGCAACATATCAGCGCATGATTCAGACATGTCTGGCAAACCAGATCGGCAAAACAGTGGAGGCATACATAGATGCCGTGGTCGTCAAAACCAAGCATGTCGAATCTCTAGTAGATGACTTGAGGCTCACATTCGATAACCTCCGAACATACGACATCAAGCTCAACCCGGAAAAATGCGTTTTCGGCGTACCAGCCAGAAAGCTCTTGGGCTTCATTGTATCCGGTAGAGGAATTGAAGCAAATCCAGACAAGATCCGAGCTCTGTCACAATTGGACATCCCAAAGGACCTCAAACAAATACAAAAATTGACCGGATGTGTGGCGGCTCTAAGCCGCTTCATCTCCCGCTTGGGAGAAAAGGCATTACCCCTTTATCGCCTCCTCCGGCGCACCGAACACTTCGAGTGGACGGATGCCGCCACGGCCGGACTCGACGAAATAAAAGCCATATTGGCAACAAACCCAGTCCTGGCCGCGCCAAACATTGGCGAACCAATGCTATTATACATTGCGGCAACTCATCAAGTAGTAAGCGCAGTGCTCGTCGTTGAACGAGAAACGGACGGACACAAATTCCCCCTTCAAAAGCCGGTTTACTATGTGTCCACTGTCCTTACTCCATGCAAGTCGCGGTACCCTCATTATTAAAAGATAGCGTACGCGGTATTTATGGCATCCCGGAAGCTGCGACACTACTTTCAAGAGTGTTCGATAACGGTAGCCTCAGAAGTACCACTTAGCGATATTATAAACAACCGCGATGCGACGGGCCGGATTGCCAAATGGGCCATTGAGCTCCTCCCGTTCGACATAACTTACAAGCCACAGCGAGCTATTAAGTCGCAAGTTTTGGCCGACTTCGTCGCCGAGTGGACGGAAGCCGAACTCCCTAAAGAGTACGGCACATATTCAAACTGGATCATGCACTTCGACGGCTCCAAAATGTTGGCTGGTCTGGGGGCTGGCGTCGTTTTGACGTCCCCAACAGAAGATACAGTTCAATACGTACTAAATATAATGTATACGGACTCCAACAATGCAGCCGAATATGAGGCCCTTCTACATGGTCTCCGGATGGCAGTATCCATGGGCATTCAACGCCTAGAGGTGCGCGGGGATCCGAACCTCGTGATATCCCAAATAAATGGAGACTTTGATGCCAAGAATCCGAAAATGGCAGCTTATCGCAATGCCGTCCTAAAAATGTCAGCTCGGTTCGAGGGGCTCGAATTTCACCATATAGCCCGGGAAAACAATCAGGCAGCAGACGTCCTGGCATGCATCGGCGCAAAACGCGATGCTGTCCCTCCAAACATCTTCTTGGAGAGGCTGTTCAAGCCATCCGTAGTATGGGAAGGGGAACCCGGAAATAACAGCCCGGACCCAACCGCACTGCCTGACATCGACTATTCTGACATAATTGGAGGCTCTGCCAACAAAATAACATCTTCAGCCCACGTAATAATGGCAGTCATCGTCCCGTGGACAGAACCATTCCTAGCCTACCTAACTAAGCAGGAACTTCCTGCGGACCAAAACGAGGCACGCTGCATAGTGCGGCGATCTAAAGCCTATAAAGTGCATGAGGAAGAGCTTTATAAGAAAAGCACCACCGGAGTCTTTCAAAGGTGCATCTCCGAAGAGGAAGGGCGGAATCTTCTGGCTGAAATTCATGCCGGACTCGGTGGTCACCACGCGGCGGCCCGGGACCTTGTAAGCAAGGCTTTCCGTACAGGCTTCTATTGGCCGACGGCCCGGGCAGACGCTCAGGACTTAGTCCAACGATGTGTTGGTTGCCAGCTTTTTGCTAACCAAAGCCATATGCCACCCACCGCCCTCCAAACTATCCCCATCACCTGGCCCTTCGTGGTCTGAGGGCTTGACATGGTTGGACCCCTTAAAGGAGGAACCCACAAGCAAAAATACTTACTGATCATGGTGGATAAGTTCACCAAATGGATAGAAGCCAAGCCTGTTAAGACGGCCGAATCCGGACCGGTGATAGACTTCATATCCGGGGTCGTACACCGTTATGGCATCCCCCACAACATCATCACTGATAATGGCACAAACTTTACGGCAGACGAGGTAAAACTCTGCTGCAAAAACATGGGCATCAAGCTTGATTATGATTCAGTCTATCACCCACAAACTAACGGTCAGGTCGAGCGAGCAAATGGTCTTATCATGAGCGGCATCAAACCTAGATTAGTGCGGTCCCTCAAGGAATCTAACACACATTGGGTAGAGGAACTCGACTCCGTACTCCGGGGGCTGCGGACCACGCTGAATCGCACTACCGGATACACACCATTCTTTATGGTATACGGCGTAGAGGCGGTTCTGCCCTGCGACATTATTCATGACTCACCTCAAGTGCACATGTACGAAGAAAGAGAAGCCGAGCTCGATCGGCACGGCCGTTTGGACGCCTTGGAGGAGGAGCGTGACGTGGCAAAAGCCCGTTCCGCATTCTATCAACAGCAGGCTCGAATATACCAAAGCAGAGAAGTACGGACCAAAACTTACAATATTGGCGAGTTAGTTCTACGCCTGCCGGATAAGAAAAAGGACAAACTCAAGCCCAAATGGGAAGGTCCCTTCATCATTGACCAAGTCCTGACTGGTGGAGCGTACCGTCTGCGGGATGCATCGGATAATCGACTCGAGCCGAACCCATGGAACGCAACCCGACTTCGAAGATTCTACGCCAAACGCCGGACTCCATGTTTGTCTCCTTCCTCTGTCCATTTTTATACACTATCTGTCTTATATTTTTCTCCTTCTCTTTTTCTTTTCTCTCACAGCCTTTAGGGGCCCATTCGTGCCTTGTTTGCACGCAACTGACGCGCTATCCATGCTCATCATACCTGGGGGCTTCTTTAACAAAAGCTTATTCATACGGGCTTTATGCCCAACACATGTGTTATCCTTCCGCATGTACCCTTTATTCACCATTATATGCATCAATATGACTTAAGTTTTGGCCAAGCTGGGTTGCCTGGCTCTTGTATTTATGCCCTACGTTCCCGTTAATTTGGCTAGGGCATAAGGGGAGCACCTCTGCGATTGTTACTGCCGGGTCAGCCGGATGTGTACCTCAGACTGGGTGAAGCCGAAAACTAGCGTTCTTAAGGAAATATTCGATCGGTGAACTAAAGATGATTTTTCACTTATTTATTTATGCGCCCTCAGATGTTTTTTCTGCATCTCTTCTCGCAGTCCGGACATGCACTTTAGGGCATGCCTCCCAGGGAAAGGAACCCCTAACAGAACTATTCTTTCTGGAAGATATTTCTTACTAACCATGTAATATAACATAACTAGTTGGGCACTTGTCCGTTAAAGCACTAATAACCCCTACGCCTGGTCTCCACGCATGCCCCGGTTCTTACATAACCGAGAGGGTATTCGGATACACTCCGGACCGTCGGGTCCCGAGGTTGAAGCGAAAAGGTCTGCCACGACAAATGATCTACAATCCGGCTAGAAGGCATTACACATGTCACTTTAAATTACATAAATTTGACTGGTTGAATTCCTCTTCAGTATCATCCAATAGGCTGTCTAGTCTACAGTCCTGTTAGGAATACTTTGCGGCCAATTCTACTTGGCCGTACACTAAGATCACATGGATCTCCTTCCCATCGGGCCCCACAGGTCCGACCTCGGCCATGTGGTTCGGGTCAGCCTTCGTGTACCGCGTCTTCACCATTGCCCAGGCTTTTCTGGCGCCCTGACGGCAGGCCGATATCTTCCATAATCGGAAGCGCCGCCGTGCTCCCTTCAGCTTCTCTGCAAGCTCTCCAAGGCCTTCGGGCATGGAGACGGATGGCCACAAGGCCTGGGCGACGCCTTGCATCACCTGCCGAACTCGTTCGTGCAGTTGTGAGAGCTCGGGAAGAAGGTCACCCATAGAACCGGGCATTTCCTCTGTAGGACGACCTGTTAGCATACCTACAGACATAACTCTGTCAGCCAACTTCCTCGCCGAACTCTTTTTCAAAGTTCGTTCAAGCACTTACTAAATATGCCGCGTCGAAGCCGCTGATTCTCCTTAACAGAGTCCGACAGTTGGGCACAAACATCTTTTAGTTCCACGCCCAGCTTGGTGTTGGCATCTAGGAGATCATTCTTCTCCTGCCTCACCCTCGTAAGCACGCTCTCACCGGCCTTCAGCTGGCGTAGGAGCTGTTGCTTATCCGGATTTACTCCAGCGTCATCTGCAATTTTATCGTCAGATCTGCATATACGCCGCACTCTATATGATACTTATCATTCGAAGGATATATTACCAGAGGGGGTCTCTTTGGGCTCCCCTGCTGCGGCCAGTGCGGCCTGAAGTTGGGCTTTGCACTCTTCTAGCTCCTGGGACAGTTGGGTATTCTTTTCTGTAAGAACCTGCATAACAAATGATCCTTAAATCAGTTATTCTAACTGTTTCAAGTCTCAGGGGCTACTGATATATATAACCACCAAATTTTCTCACCCGTATGTCTTTTACATACTGCTCTGTGGCTCTGGCTAGACCATTTTGAGAGGCACGGAGGTACGCATCTCCCGAGTTGAAGGCATCCAATGCCTCTTGGGAGAACAAGCGTCACGAAGAACAGTCCTACGACGCCTGTGGTTCATGGCACTTTCCACCTCGGAATTGGTGGCGGACAGTCTATCCGCATCCTCTGTCGGAGGAGCGCCCGACGCACGCCTCGTATTCGTTCCCGCCTCCGAATCCGGCCTTGGAGCCTGGCTGATGGAGGCGCGATTAGTAGCCTCTCCGGGTATAGTCCGGCGAGCGCTCTTTTTCCTAAAAAGAAGGCATGGGCGTTAGTATGCCTCTGAGAATAATGTCTTGGAATAAAGACGGCGCGCCGTACCGCTTCGCCGGTGTCTCAATCCAGACCGCGTGTCTTTTCAGCCCGCCTGGCCTCGCGGCCCCTTGTTGGCTAGTCGCCGCAGGCTCGGCCTTCCACCTCGAGGACCTCCCCTGCAAAACACGGTTGTTATACGGTAATCAAAAACACGCAGGGACGGATCCCTTTTCAAAGTATTGGGACTTCGGTCTCAGTTACCTGTGAGGCTGGAAGTAGCCCAGAGTAATCGGCCGTAATGGCCACCAAGGCGTTGTCATTGCTCAATTGGTAAAATACCCTATTGATCAGCTCCACAGATATGTCCGGATCCTCCTGGGAGGCCGGGTCAAGGGACCGTTCCGGGTCCTCGGGCTGTGGAGGGGGGTTGTTTATCTCCCTTACAGCCTGGCGTAGCTCCTGCATTGAAATCGCTAGGCTGAATACTTAACTATGGGAATATGAAACGGATGGGCGAGAAAAAGTCTCCGCTTACCCAGCTCGGAGGATTGTACATAGAAAATCCGCCCTGCGGGTTGACACGGAGAAATTCCTCCTCTTCTCCCTTGTACAAAGTGGATAAGATCTTTATTAAATCAGCAACCGATCCCGGCCTTTTACAACCGTAGCGGGTGGCGTCATCCTCCCCGTTGAAATCCCACATGGGGTGGCCTCTATACTGAAGCGGCTGCACCCCCCGCATAATACATGTGGCCATGACCTTGATCATGGTCAATTCGGATCGAGCTAACAAACTTATCCGACTCATCATGTAAAGAACGTCCATGTCGTCTTCCTCCAGGGAGCTCCGTGGACGCCAGCTTCGGCGCTTCTTCAAAGGAGCGTTGCCGAACTCAGGGAGGCCGATTCGAATAGGATCCAGGAGGGGGACGTCTTCTATATAAAACCATTCTAAAGGCCAGTCTTCGGACGTCTTCTTTGGGGTTCCAGACAGATATTCGGTCCCGGCAATACGCCACACTTCGGCTCTGCCCACTTGATATATTGACCCCTTCTGAGAACGGGGCACAAGGCAGAACAGCTTCTTCCACAGCGCGCAATGAGCCTCATAGCCCAAAGACAGCTCGCAAAGGGCTATGAATCCCGCGATATGCAATATGGAGGCAGGCGTAAGGTTGTGCAACTGGAGGCCGTAGAACTCCAGGAGCCCCCGGAGAAACGGATGAATTGGAAATCCGAGCCCTCTTACCAAATGAGGGACAAGGCATACCCGCTCTCCCTTGGAGGGATTGGGAAGGCTCTCCGCTTGCTCTCCGCCATTATAGGTGGCGAGCCCGGCTCGAACCGGGACGATGTACGCTGGGGGAAGAAATCCCTTAGTTTGAAGCATCACTAATTTGCTGTGCGGGACGGAATATCTCTCCCAATCTCCAGGATTGGGGCTAGGGGAGCGAGAGGAGGAGCTGCATCGACCGGCCATGATGGAATGGATCTCTGTCGGATGCGCTCCGATGAAGGCTCGCCAAGGGAGTATGGTGTGATTTGGATCTGAATTCTCGTCTTTTTAATAGGCAGCTCATTCACACAGCTAGGGGGGTAAATGTAAACACACCCTGGCTCTTCACATTCGCTCAACACGTGGAAAGTGGCCATTATTGGGCGTGGAGGCCAAGGAGCGCAACATTCACAAGAGGCCGAACACTATTTCAACAGGTACACGGAATTTGGAGAGGAACCCGCCTTGCAATGCCGAAGACAATACTACGCGCCGGACTCATTGTCATTGAAGCCTGGTTCAGGGGCTACTGAGGGAGTCCTGGATTAGGGGGTCTCCGGACAGCCGGACTATATCCTTTGGCCGGACTGTTGGACTATGAAGGTACAAGATTGAAGACTTCGTGTCGTGTCCGGATAGGACTCTACTTGGCGTGGAAGGCAAGCTAGGCAATATGGATATGGATATCTCCTCCTTTGTAACCGACCTTGTGTAACCCTAACCCTCTCCGGTGTCTATATAAATCGGAGGGTTTTAGTCCGTAGGACAACAGACAATCATACCATAGGCTAGCTTCTAGGGTTTAGCCTCTCTGATCTGGTGGTAGATCTACTCTTGTACTACCCATATCATCAATATTAATCAAGCAGGACGTAGGGTTTTACCTCCATCAAGAGGGCCCGAACCTGGGTAAAACATTGTGTCCCCTGCCTCCTGTTATCATCCGGCCTAGACGCACAATTCGGGACCCCCTACCCGAGATCCGCCGGTTTTGACACCGACAACAAGTAATTATCATTGTCAAGTTCTCGTGATTTTTTGGGACAATTGCCAAGATTCATTTTGAACAGGTTTTTGCATTTGTGTTTTTTGTAATATAGTTGCTTTGTTTTGGTAGACAATTGCTTGGATTATTTTGCTAGAAAATTTTTCATTTTGTGTCTTCTTTGTAATTAACTTGTTTTGGATTTTTGTTAGAATAGATAAGTTGCATGGGGAGGGGAGGGGGGGTAAGATAGCTGTCCACAAAGGATATTCAAGTTGGCCATACGTTTTTTCTGCCTAAAGTAGACAATCTAAATAGGAATGCTAGGGACAGTTGCTTGGTTTTGCTAGGACATTTTTTTCATGGTTGTTATTTAGTAATGCAGTTGCTTGAATTGGATGGTATAGTTGCTTGGTTTTGTAGGATAGTTGCTCGGTTATGCTAGAATAATTTTGCATTGCTGTTTGGTAATACATTTGCTTGGTTTTGCTATAAACAATTTTGCATTGCATTTTGGTATTACAATTGCTTGGATTTGCTAGGACAATTGCTTGGATTTTTTGCTAGGAATAGTGGCTTGGGATCTTGCTAGACCAGTTGTGTGGATTTCTGCTAGGGGGGCAGTTGCTTAGAGTTTGCTAGAACAATTGCTATATGCAGATGTATATAGTTTCATACACACACAAGATGAGTTGGACTTGCACACATTTTCTTGATTTTCTCATTTTACACAAACCAACCAATAGGAAACACACATGAGTTGCTTGTTGAATGCACTAGAATTGCACAAAAACACCCCAAAAATTGCTAATTTATTTATGTGAGACCCAAGTGCATAACAATATGAAAGTTATTGTCCTTGTTTTGCCTCCAATAGCCCCACCAGTGGTGAACTTAGACTTTTACATATGTAGCACTAAAGGTGCATCATGTTGTGTCTGTGGTTTTCTCATTTTTTACACAAACCAACCTAATAGGCAGTCTTACTGGGAAGAAATGAAATTGCTTTTCTATAACACTAAAGTTGCCTCCATCGTATCCAAAGTTGCCTCAAAAAAAGTTCGACGAAATCTATCTATATGAGATCTAGTTTCAAAGAACTTGTCGCGAGAAAGCCAACTGTGAAAACAAAATTGAATTTCGACACTTAAATCAGAAGTTAAAGTTTTTTAAACCTTTTGGATCCCTAAATAAATACACGCGAGGACATGGTTTCTTTTTTAGTGAATTGCGGCCGTCTGCGTCAGCTGTTCTTTTCCATATTTGGATGAATGCTAATTCCTACCAGTGGACGCTCGGGCGCTCGCTAGCCATATCCTATGTATACTAGTAGAATGTCCGTGCGTTGCTACGGGCGACAATCGAATCAAATAAATGATTAAGGTCATCTTCAAGGTTGAAGCAAATTTCTCCCTTATACGTCCAGGCGTGTTCGGAAATCAAACGAGCACCCAACGAGTTCCCCAAAATTCAACGGACAGTCTGAGCTCACCTAAATCTAGCCCATAGGTGGGGGACAAATGTGGTTGTCTAGACTATATGTCATGTTATCTCCAACATGCGGTCCCAGAAGAAAAACCCCACCCCACGACCCATCATTCCCTTTTCCCGGCGGAACCTTCCCTTTCCTCTAGATTTCCTACCGTAGCGGCATGTTTCTCGCTGGAGGCCTCTCTTTTAAGAATGGATGACGGCCACCTCACCTTTGCTATGACGCCCTCTATCCTTCGCACCGTACTTCCCCACAGACCACCAAGGAGGAGTCCACCGCCAACTGCCCCACTCTACACCCTGACCCCCTCCTCTGGTGTTCATACTGCTCTGCCACCACCATCAAGGAGGAGGAGGCATGGGCCACCCGTGATGCCCCCGCCCCCAATCAAGAAGGCAGATCAAATGCCCTAAAAACATGTGAAACCTAATAGACAAAAATCTAGCTGAAATATAGATATGAAAATCAAGAAAATATAACGAACAAAGAGAAAATTTAAATCGCACACCCGAGGGAATCAGGCTTCATGAGGCTGACATGACGACTTAAGCTTATCATTGTTATTCTAATATCTTAGAAATGGACGTTTTAAATGTCACACATCAAGAAATAGGAGTTCAGAATCCAGTTTATCCTTATAGTTGCATGTCATATAAGGATCGATAACCACCGAAAGATAAATATCAGGCGTAATTTACTAAAGTTGTCAATAATTAATCTGTATAGTGCGCAATATCTTGATAAGATCATGAAAAATAGCCAAACTGGACCCATTTATGAAACAACCACAACCAACTATCAAGAGCACAGAAACAACAAAAAAAGATTTGTATGCCATAAAGCTCATATAGGATATTTGCTCGATTTCTCCTCTCATAGTATGACCATGACATGCATTTACACTTCCATGTATCATGAATACTGTTCTACCACAGCTAGAGGCATCATTCAAAACACAACAACACCAATTTCTCTAGGGTATCCACTGAAGGCGAGAGCTATTTTATTATCTGAGGCATTTTGCTGAATATTCCGCATGGAAACATTAGACAGGTTGGGAGTTGAAGATCACTATGTTGTTAGGCACAATGATGATATCCAGTCACTTCCTTTCATCCGCACCAGAAATGACTTTCATAACGACATCAAGCAGGCCTTGATAGAATATCAATATGTAATTCTTATCTATATGCAGTGCATAGTTATAGAAGTTTCAAAAGCAGCAAACCATATGCAGAAAAATCATGGATGAGAAACCTTTCCAACAAACAACAATATCGAACTATAGATTTCATATTCCATTTTTAATGCCATTGATGCTATATATTTTTATTGCTTTCATCTAGACCAATTTTTTTCATAACAACATCCAAGCAGGTCGGGATAGAATATCAATACATAGTTTTTATCTATATTACATATCAGAGCATAGCTATACAAGTTACCAAAGAAACAAACCATATGCTAAAAAAATTCACGGATGAGAACCCACGGAAATTGCACCTCTGGTGCACCCACGATCGAAAACTTAGCAACACATTTTAAAAAAAATTCTGAAACTTTGTGGATGCGATTTTGACCAAATGTTTAGGTCCCTGCAAAATTTGGTGGCGAAATGATATCCGAGTAGCTCTACAAAAAAAAACAAAGTTTATGGTGAAAAAATGTGATCAGTAACCTCGGTGCAGAGTATCATCTGTATTTTGTTTTGTATGGAGATCATTTCTTGTTTTTTGGTGACCAAACTTTGCAAGCTAC
This sequence comes from Triticum aestivum, assembly GCF_018294505.1. Lineage (NCBI taxonomy): Eukaryota > Viridiplantae > Streptophyta > Magnoliopsida > Poales > Poaceae > Triticum > Triticum aestivum. Next base: position 20,877,625 of record NC_057803.1, on the reverse strand, counting down.
TAAAATATTAGCTTGTAATCACATCCACGAAGTTGGGTGCCACTACTTTCCCTTTTTGGTGCAAAATATGAATATTATGGCAAACCTCACCTGATCGGCCCATTCATGCTGCCGATCAATAATACATTGGGACGTTCAAGTTCAGCGGTACAAATACTGCTCCCATTATAAAAGGACGCGGCAGTGCAACCTAACACTGCACGCCTCTCTCTTGCATTTTCTTCTCATTCTTGGAACCTCTAGGGACATTGTGATCTTCCTAGAAATCTTCCTCACGACTCTCTGACTCGTCATCTGCAAATGCACAACCGAAATCATCAGAGACCCAGCTAGCAGGGTTAATACATATTAAATTTCATTAAGGGAAGATATAAGTCCTCTCCGCAGTCCCACTACCAACAACACGACTGGTGCACGCTACTGATGAACTCGCTGCAGCCGGCTCCGCAATGCAACCACAAAGCACCCGTTCGTCCCGGAGGGAACGAGATTAGCAATGCAAGATTAGTGTTTAAAAAGCTACTGAGAGGGTTAGGATGGGTAAAGATGGAAACCTACAAGAGCGGAGGGCGGCGGTACCTGGAGTGACTCAGATGGGAGGCGATGGTCGTCGCCCAAGGCCCAAGGCGGCACCAGAGGAGAAGGTCGAAGATGGCAAAAACCAGTAGCGAGCACACAACGTACCGGGGCGTCACAAGAGATCTCCTAGCGGGGGCGTACATGGCGTAGGAACCGACGCTCCTGTCCTTGCAGCAGCAAACGATCGTCTCCTCACCCGTGCGGACGCAATCCTCTAGGTTACTCCCTGCATCTGCAGGGCTTCACACACTCGTAGCCGTCCTATTCTCTCGCCGATCTCGACCATAGGCGCCGCCAAGTGAGGGTTGGCGGCAGGAGAGCAACACAATCTAAACGGCGCCGGCCATAAGTAGGAGCGCACCCAGCCGCATCGCCTCCTTCCTCCTTCCTCAGTCATGCTGTAGCCACCTCCACCACATGCTCTCATTTACACAACGGCGACTCCTGAGATCGTAGTTCAGATCGATCACATGCCCTTCCAACTCCTGGGCTCCATCACGGATGACGGATCGGTGGCAGGTTTAGGTCTAGATTGTCCAGGACTCCAGAGGAACAAGAAGAGAGGCTAGAGAGTCTAGCGCTAAGATATTTCAGGATTTTGGATCGAGGAGATTGATTAGATGGGATTTCATGCAAATGCGTCTTTTAATTGCGCGATCTGGCCTCTACATGCATGATTTTTTTTGAACCTTCTACATGCATGATATAGATTGGTATGGCTAAGGAAACAGGTATTAAGAACCAGATACGGGAGGAGATCTCGGTTAGAAAAAAAATCGTGTGGGATTTTTTTTTTGAAATTAAAAATCGCGTGGGATTGAAGCCATTCGTTTGATCGATGGGAGGGGCTGCTAACGAACCAAACGACTTTGATTGATTGTCGGTTTATTTTTGGGCATTGTAGGTGCAAGATGGAAAGAGCGAAAAGATTGATTAATTGTCATTGTATATCTAATTGCAAGGCGATTTGATTGATGTTGTTTATGGAAACTATTTTTGGGCATGGAGATGTGAGATGGAAAGGATCCTATCGTATGTAAGTTTTTTTTTTATGCAAGGGAGGTGTGGCATGGAAAGGATGCTATAGTTTGGTCTTTATGGGGTTTTTTTGGGCATTGCTCGGTTAGTAAAAAAATTAGGGAGAATCGCTGGTAGTGGGATGGGATCAAGGGGTGGTCCTCTTGTTCGATGGATGGGGAGGGAACAAGCGAACGAAACACTGAGAAATTAGGAGTAGAAATAGCCGTGTAGTCAGCTTAACCTGAGTAGTTTGTCCTGTCCAAATTGACTTTTCAATAGGAGGTCCGGTTTGAACTATAGCGTGTGTTGGTTCGAAGTGACTTTACAGCGGAGTAGAATCCGATTCGAAGCTGCTTAATCGCCTATGCCCCATGTTGCTGTCTCTCAGGTTTATCTGTCTACCGGTCTACGGAAAAAAACCATCATTGAGTAAACTGACATAAAACCGTGTTAGATGATAAAACATATCCAAACCATGCAGTTTGAGGGTCGGGGTTTGAAGGTGCCCAAAGATCATTTTTCATGGTGTATCCGGCTGGAACACTTTATTGCTTAAGAGCACAAACGCGGCAAACTCGTCTCAAACGCCCAAAAGAACAGGCCTTAAATGTCTGAAGTGACCGGCATGGCTTATATCCGGCTTAAATATGAGCCGCCCTGACGGACGTCCGCCATATCGAAGCCGTCTACGCTGGCATACCTGACCCACATATATTCCTCTTCGTTCGCTTTCTAGATCAAACTCTAACCACTTTACTTCACTTCACTTCTCTTCATCACCCTAGCCGTTTTTGAAAACAGGCCCATGCGAGACAGTGCTAGGACTCCTTCCGCCGAAAATTCGTTGTGTCCGTCCAAATGTTGCATGAATCCGGCGCTAGATGTGTCGTTGATGCCTCACCGAGATGATGTGTCCGTCTAACGTTTGAACATGGTGACGAACGCGCAACCCCTCCCACCGAGGCCATGGACGCATCATGAGCGTCGTCCGAACATGACACACGTACCCGCCGTGCGAGGCAGCGGGCGTGGGAGGCAACGACAGCCTTCACAACGGTGGACGTCAACGAGGCGGATTTGCATTTTCCAGCGTCCCGTATGATGAAGCAGTTCGGACGCCGTAATCGCGTCATGGTGAATGTCATTAGCTCATCCCAAAACGGATCCATAATCGATCTGACTCCTCCAGCATTGTTCGGGGTCCGGGCTATGATAAGAAAGAGTAGGACATGTAAGACGGCGGCGCTTTAAGTCTCCTGAACCGGCACATGTCCCGTGCCCTACTCTATCTTGCCGGTGACCAAACCAACATTCTGAGGAGCATAACCGACCACCAGACATGGACACGGCGAAACCGGATGTGCTGAGGTTTCTAATTTAAGTTATCTAATTATAAAATCAAATACTTGAGACGTTAATGTCCGCATACGCGCAGGGACGGATTTGTCTAAGTCCGGCCTCGGTGTGTGTCGGTTCGATGTGACTTTTCAGCGGAGTAGAATCCGATTCGAAGCCGCTTAATAGCCCCCAAGTTGCTTACGGCCGATGGGAGCAAAGGTGATCCGGTCGGTGGGAGCACATCTGCACATGAACCGATCCTTTTTTTTTTTTTGAAATGGCACATGAACCGATTTGGTCCAGCGCAGCATATGCGGCAGGGGAGCAGGGGCGAGCAAGACCTTCACACCCACCCAAACGAAACGATCCGCGAAGTGCGCAAAGGGAGTGACAAGACCTACTGGTGCAAGCTACGGGCAGACTCTGAAGGTAACCGGGAGGAGTTCAGTACAACTGCACAGTGCACGCAGCAGAGCTGGAATGGGTTCTTGTTCTTTAGCTTATATTCTGAATGACGTGCGTTCGTTCAGGTAACTCGAACACACAACTTTCTCCAAGGAAGAAGAAAGATACAGTATGATTTGAAGAAGAGCAGCGTGAAAAAGATGGATAAATTAACATGTCCAAGGTTAACTCAAGAGAGGAATCACAAGGGCAACGGCAGCAGCAACACCAGCCAGCCTTTCTGGATAAATTTTCATCCCAGAGACGGAGAGCGCCATGCCACTGGCAGCCATCTCAAACGAAATCCCAGCCAGGCAAACAACAAACCATATTTGTTTCTCTGGCCACCTAAATGAAGAAGACAATAATAGAAGGTACCCACTACACAGTAAGTACAATACAAGCGGTAATAGTAAGAGAAGCCGCCTCCGGGACAGCAAAGCTTCATAGGCACGCACGGCGGAGATGTGCGGCGAAGAGGAGTGGGTGTGGGGTCTAGCCGGCGTAGATGTGGACCCCGATGGCGATGAGGAAGATGGTGATGAGGGCGAAGTAGATGACGGCGTGGATGAGGATGGCGAGGCCGCCGGTGTGCATGCTGCCGAAGGCCACGATCCGGCCCTGCGCCGGCAGCTGGAACAGCAGCCCCGGCGTCAGCAGCACGAAGAGCACCGTCGCGACCACGACCGGCCCCCAGTCCGCCATCTCCGCTCCGCTCTGCTCCTCCTGGATCTGCTTGCTTGCTCCTAGCTACTAGCTGCACCCAACACCTCTCTCTCTCTCTCTCTCTCGATTCAAAACTGGGAGCGAGGAGAAGAGTAATGAACTGGCAGGGAGGCAGAGGATGAGTAGCGCTGGGTTTTAATAGGCAGGCTTGGGCTTGGGCTTGGGCTTGGGGAAAGGAGTAAACGGTCGGCGGGCCACGCGGAGCGCTCACGGAGGCACACAGCGGCACGCGAACCTGCTCCAGTGAGCCGCGCGGGCTCCCGTAGTGTCATACACGTCGTGTAGATGCAGTGGGTGGAAAGGCTCTCTATCTCTATCTCTCGCGGGGGGAAAGGGCGGTGCGCACCGCCACGTGAACATCTCCGGTGAGTAGGATCCAAATCCGCCAGTCGTCGGCTTGGATCCAAGCGCTAGTACGCAGCACTACACTATTTTGCTTCTCGACGATCTGACCTCGGACCTCGCGCAAACAAGGCTGTAGATTCACGTGATGGTGGTAGTAGAAGTAGTATCTGCCATCACTGTCCACTAGTTCTCGTGTGCTGTCGAGTCGGCGAAATCCAAAATCTGTCGCTCGTGCACGTTCTCTGCTTGGTAACAGGCAGGGGAGTTCGATAAAGAAAAGGATCACAAGAAGAAGAGGGGTCTGACAATGAAGCCATGAACGAGCAGAAATGTTTTCTTTTCTTTTCTTTTCATTGTGCGGTGCTTTTGCAGGGGATGTGAAGAAAGCGGGAAGTTTCCGTGCGGAAAGAGGAAAAAAAAAACACATACACACACACATATACTTCCCGTTTCTCTACACAATGCAGGAAAGAATATCTTTCCCAACAGAAGCACGAAAGGAATGACTGGGACATGTTACCATACCGACACCATTTGTTCCGCAAAGAAAGGACCGACACCATCTGGCATTTTTAGTTACCTCATGCCGTGGCTACTCATGTTGTTTTTTTTGGGTAGCACTAGCAACCATGCACATCGGAACCACCTATCCATTGATCCATAAACTGTTCGCCAGATTTTGGATGGTCATACCTTGATGTTGTCTGTTGAAATTTGATACTTTGGTGAACATGGGTCCACTCACACCCAATTGACAAAAAAAAAACCTCCACTCAATTCATCAAACATCATTACGGTAAAAAACACACACCAAAAATACAATAAATTACATTCATATATGTAAAGCACACAACGACGACTACAAGCACCAAAGCGAGCTCGCTAAGTGCCAATATGCAGTTGGTAACTTGCCCAATTTGGAAAAACGAAGAAGGTGTGTCGTCGTCATAGCGCCCCCTCTTTCATCAGAGTCGGGCAAATCTTGTTGTAGTAGACAGTTGAAAAGCGGTTATGTTAGGGTCCAGGGCCGGTCCTGAGTTTTCGGGGGCCCGGGGCGAATCTAGAACTCGGGGCCCTTTAGTATCAACAGGGACATAATAATCAATATGTCTATATATGAGATGTACCAAACATTATTTCATGTGCACTGAAAGGCAGTACTCATATCAAATTACGTATGCACATCTTAGAAATTTCTTACAACATTCTGCGATGCATCATTATCAATCTCATCTAGTAATTGTAGTTGCTGGATGCATGCCTTTTACTAGGCGACATGAGGTGCTGAAATTTAAAGAAATAATTGGTAATTCAAAACTAGCTGGAAACTACAAAAATACTAAATCAGTTAATAAAATCTTACCGATTGTAAAGTCGAGCGCTCACAAATTACAAGTGCATAAAGCCCAATAATATGTCACTTAACAGTGTCCAATCAGTCGATGATCGTCAATGTCCTGTTGTAATAATGATAACACGGTCATGATCTGTAACTTTGTAGAAATCACTAAGGCATAGGCTTGTAGGCTACCTTTTCTACTGGGATTCGTGTGTGGCCGCGTGGACAGCGGAGACTGCCGATTGCCACTGGCCGTTCCCGTGGCCTCCTTGCTGTTGTTCGATCTGTTCCTAGCGGCCGCAGCGGTTGCAGGCGCTACGAGGACAAGAGGTGATGAAGTCAAGGTTAGGGATAAGTCCATGCGGTTGTCAAAGGCGATGGCGTCGCTAGGTGATCTGGGATTAGGTAAAACTGAAGGCAATCAGACCAATCAGGCGAGAAATCATTCTGTCCCGTGCCATCTGCGAGCGTCGTGCGACTCGTACGCGCGTGATGGGGCTGGAATCTTGGACGTTCAGTTATATCCAATTGCTATTTTGACCAGGCCAGGTTCAACACGACAACACATACAACATTGCATTATTTTTCTTCTCTAACAGGCTTAATCTATATTAAGTGCACGTACCTGGGGGCCCCTCTGTTCTTGGGGCCCGCGGCGGTCGCCCCCCTGCCCCCCATCAGGACCGGGCCTGTTAAGGTCCCAAAGGACCAGCACCCCTGAACAACAACCGTCACCAAAAAGGAGACACGTAGATCGGAAGGATCCAACATCTGGACACACGAAAGCAGACGAACAAAAACTGAATCAAATCAGATCCATTGTAGACAAACACCGCCCGAAATCGACGTGATCCTCGAGAGACTCACCTTCACCCGCCCTCTAACGATGCTACACAAACCATCGAGACGGTGCTTAGGCAGGGAGAATTTTATTCCATCTTCAGGGAGCCGCTTCCGCCTCATCTTCCTGAGCATGACACAAATTATAAACAAACTAAAAAATAACTAAAAAGGGAGCAATAGCCTTTCCCTGGCAAGAATCAAGATCTACCGCGCCTCCATGGCTGATATGGACATGACTATCGCGGATGTGACCCAAAGTATTTCAAGAATATATATTTTCCAGGTGATTTCAAATAATAATAATAATTTATATAATTTTGTTATTCAAGAAGAAAGTACAACACTTTGTTTTATTATCTGCAGAATCATCCAATATTTTTCCAAGGCACGTGTGAAGATGAAGTATATGCAACCATTGACAGAGCCTAGAAGAAAATCACTTTTCAACCCAACACCATGTCACGTGCACATGGGCCAAAGGAACTTCTTTTTACTCAATGGTTCAAGATCAGCCACGTGGGCCATATGATTTGGGCTGCACCAAGTATTTCTCATGAAGCGTACTCAAGGCCTGGGACTCTGCCCACGTAACGGCGTACTCGGCCGCCGATCGTTCCGCCGACGTACTCGGCCGTATTGACTGTTAATAAATAGTCGTCATCTATTAGGTTTAGATGCGGGTTTTGTTTAAAGAAGTTTAGCTATTGCTGTTTTTATTTGTCTTTGCTCGTAGCGGCTAGTGCGACCGTCAAGACATCTTATTGGAATCCTAATTTGTGAGATTTATTTATCTAGCATATCCGCAATTTTTAGATTGCTTGACTATTATTTTCTTACATGTTCTTCTATTTGCTTGTAGGAAAAATCCTTCGTGGATAGGTCGATCACGCCGTTGGCTCGGTCGATAACACTGTGGAGTTGGTTCAGCGATTGCCGTGGATATCAGCCGTGTATGGTTCTTCTTGTACGGTTGGTAGCCGGATCGTAAGGATCAAATCCCATCTAAAATCGTAGTTATTTCCCTTCCATCAAAAGACCGGGCCCTAGTTCATATCAATGGCCCTTAGGACACAGAAGATGAGGTAGGTCGATAGCAGCGCCGACAGATGCCAAGAGAACTAGTTAAATCTATGACCAGACAACCCATTGCATCAAAAAGTGCATGCAAATTTGGGTTAAACAGAACGTGGCAAAAAAGTGTTAAGCGGAGAAAATTGCCATGCTAGAAAACAAAAAGATCGCCATGATACACACAGAAAAAATTGGCACGCATGTCTAGAAAATTTACCATGCTCAAATATAGAAAACTGCCACTCTACAAGACGGTGATTTGCCCCGCTACAAATAGAGAATTGCATTGTTTCAAAAAAATATAAAATAGATAATTGCTAGCGGACTGAGCCTAATTTAGATGGTTAGGTTTTCTTTGGTGGAACCAGCCCACTAGGGTAAGTCCTAAACTTGGCACAAGTGCTTGCTATTGTTGAATTTATTTTAGGCTTTCTGATAATGTTCGTTCATTGAGAGGTGATGTTCTGATATTGCCACAAATGACTAACTAGTAGAATGATCGTGCATTGCTATGGGTTACAATGCATATAAATGAATCAAACAAACGATAAAGGTCGTCTCCAAGGTTGAAAACTCATTTCTTCCTCACATTAATTGGATCTTGCGTACATATTCAAAATCTTCTTGCACACCAGACTGCCTTGGTTGCTTCTTTTTTACCGGTAAATCACACTCCTTTTTTTCTCCCAACAAAAATGTTTCTCATGGTGATGAATGGATATAACTACAACCATAATTAAATATCAAGAGCTAAAAAATCTTTAATCAAAGATGTTAAGAATGTCCGTGTTGAGAAATGTTGTAGAAAACAAAAAAAAGTCGCCCTATGATCACCCAAGAACAATATGAAGATGCATAACGGGTTGTGATCAACAATCGTTACCGACTCCGGGAGTGCAGCGGAAGTAGACGAGTCGGTGTAGATCGTACTTGGAGTCCCTTGAACTTCGATGACGATCCCGCGTACCGCCCTCGTACGGAAGACCAAAATCACGGCCTCTCTAGCTACTTGGTTGCAAGTGTACGGTCTTCACTATCTGACAGCGCTTCATCAACCAGAGCTAATCGTCGCCAGAGAATTAGAGGGAGGATATAAGAACAACACGGGGTTTATAATTATGAAGATTAGAGGTGGCTAGGGCTCTCTCTAATTGGTCAACTAGGACTAGCTAGAACGTGCACTAGATCAACTAGAGGAGGCTCCAAAACTTGTATATCCATAGTGTGAAAATCCTCTAGTATATATAGGTCAGAGGGGAGAGAGAGGCCAACCACCAAGGGGGAAAGTCCCCCTTGGGGTGTTGGCCTAGGGAGAGGGAGTAGGACTCCATCCCCTAGTCCAATCCGCCCCCCTCCCCACAAGGAAAGTGTGTGCCTTCCTACTTGGGCCCTTGTGGCCCAAGTTGCCTTCCACCTCTTGGCCTTTTAAGGCCCACTAATATTTAAATTAAATATAAAATGTTCTACACATTTCCAGAGCATTATATATATAATTTAACATCCCTGAAAACATTTTTCACCTATATATATATTTAATCAGTAATGCCCAATATTACCCGATATTCACCAAACCCTTCCGGTGACCCCAAAACGCTTCCGAAACCTCTTGGAACTATTCCGGATATTAATGAAACAATTCCACAAATATATTCTTATCATCCCGTCCCACTAACACTCAGTAGATCGTGATTACCTTAAGCTTGTGACCCCGTAGGTTCGATGAACCATATACATGAACGAAACCCCTTCGTTCAATGACCGATAGCGGAACCGTGTACATCCATATCGGTCCCTATGATTACACGAATGATATTCGAGTGAACCTTTGGTTATCATGTGATGTTCCCTTTGCTTTGCAATACTTTACAAAACCCGGTGTACATCGGTATCCTCCTGAGTCATCACCATGATCACTATACCGTTGGTCCCGTTACCGGTTTTGTTCTTCTTTCTTCTTGACGTGTTCCGGCATCCCTGTGACGTAGTCACCTGTGTCTGGCCAGATGATGATGGATGCCATCACACCGAGAGGTCCCTAAGAATATCTCTCCATCGTCGGAGGAGCAAATCCCACTCTCGAGTTGTCCGGTCACTTGTCAAACTTTCTGGTGAGCTTGAAAGTTGTCATTATGATCACCTTTGTTACAGATGGCATTTGAGAAATCCCAAAGCCCACCATCCATTTGTACTGACCAAGACACTCTCATGGTCTAAGGAACTAAAACACATGCTAACACTCCATGTTATACAAGATGATTTCAGACGATATAATAGCATAGTATGTATAACAGACAAGTATTGTGTCGATTCAATATGGTCGTTCTTCTAACGTCATACCCTCAATGTTGTTTTAGGACTATTGTTACGCTTAACGATATCCTAAGATCTGGAAAACATGATCACCAACAACCCTTGAGCCGGTCTTAGAGGCGAGACCGGGAACCTATTCTTTACTGTTTATCATTCCACATGTGCATATGAGTTGTCGACTGAATCACATATTCCAGAATCATAGCAGTTATAGCATGAAATATAAACACTTAACTATGAATATGGAAAAATAATAATATAATATTATTGCCTCCAGGGCATATTTCGGACAGTCTCCCACTTGCACTAGAGTCAATAATCTAGTTAGAACTTTTCACTTTTACACCAATGGCAATCCGGTGTCAGTCCATGCTTTGCTTGTGGTATAGACTTCGTCCTATCAAATCTGACAGATTCAAATCCGCGTGTATCATTTGCATTTCTATGCATCTATCATGCTTTCACAAGAATTCATAATTTGTGTGAAACCGGTTTTGTATATATATTGAATCACTGGTAGAACCTTTGATTCTTTAGACTGAGTTATGGAACCACTATTAAGAATAGTGTTCCAATGATACAATCGTCTAGAAACCATACCAAGCTCATAAATGAATTTTTGATTCATCACCCTTCATTTTTGCTTCTGAAGCAATAATATACTCAACCTTCTGTTATAGAATTCACCATAGTAACTTTCTTGGACCAATTCCAACTTACTGTGCCACCATAAATCACTTTTAATTTGAAATCAAAAATCACTTGGAGCACATATGAAGATTTTATCGATGTACTACCTACAACGAGCCTTCATTGATGTAACTCCTTACAACAATCTCTTCATTTTTCTTCGTGTGTGAGAAACATGTCGTTAATCTTTAACGACATTTTCATTGTTGTCCTATGATCAACAATTTGACCATACTAGTAAGTTTTACTTACAACTAACTTAGAGTATTGAAAATATCTGGTTTTTTTACATACCATGAAACACAAGTTTGGTTGAAATCATATTTCGCTCATTATTAGTTCAGTATACCGACTCCTTCCATGTGACATTGATAAGAAAATCTTCTTGACATTTTTATTACTAAACTACTTTAGTACTTTTCTAAATATGTATTTTGGCTAAGCTCGATTAGACACTACTATCCCATAGATTATTATGTCTAATACAATGACTATATTGCCTGAGTACTTTACTAAAAAACTATTTTCAATAAAGTCTTAATCCATGTCAAGAAATTTACATAACTTCCAATCAACAATATGTCATGTACATATAGTGTTTAGAAATATTATCATGCTCCCACTTACTTTCTTTTAAATACAAGCATCTTCACTTTACTCAATGAAGTCAATTTATTTGACAATTTCATCAGTACAAAGATTCCAACTCCACTATGCTTGCTTCAGACCATTATAGGATCTCTTGAAGTTTGTATACTTACTAGCATCCTATGGATCGACAAAATTCCCTTGGATCATATCAAACATACAACCTTTGTTCTATTTCCATCTCATTGGAATCATTTTGACATCCATCTTTATCTCATAATTGAAATATTTAATAATTTCTATTTAACCTGAACTGACTTTAAGTATTGCTATGATGAGACAATCTCGTCATAGTCAATTCTTTGATCTCGTCATAAATTATTCGTAACAAGTCAAGTATTATAAAGCATTTTTTATCTTTGTTAGTTTATAGATGATTACTAGTCTTTAGACTCTAAGTATTTCGAAGGGTTCATCTATTTCTAAGCTTGAATTATGTGAATGGATACTATCTCGGATTATGTTGGCATATAGCCAATTTCTGGAGTCAGGGCCCATCAACGCTTCTCTGTGATTTATAGGTTCATTGTTTTCCCAACAATATTTTGCCTGCGTACCAGAAAGGTCTGCACGAATTTTCCCAACCTATATAGTTCAGCTGCAAGTTTGACCATGCCTTTATATCTCATGTAGAGGATTTTGTATCAATCGGAGTAAGAAATTCTAGAATTACTTCCAGTGTTTCTTTTCTTTGAGCTGATTACGAAGATTATGCAATCTTGTCGAGTTGCACTGTCCTCCCACTCACTCTTTTGTAGAAAATATTTTTCTTCAAAACTTCCGCACTTTGTGGCAACACTTTGCCTCGGCGTAGTGATAGAGGAATATCCAACTATTTGGAATAACCTACAAAGTAGCACGTATTTCAATAAATTTGATGGCGCTCCTTTTTCATTGTCAAAGCCACGGTCCCTAAAGCATCACTTTTGAAAGCATATTGGTGAAATAATTAATGTCATCTTTAATCTCATCATGTCATACATAGTTTGATTGCATCTACTTAAAACAATCTACTCTCAGTAGTGTTTCTAGGAGGTGCAAGCTATAAAATTCTTTTATAGCTCATTAGACATTCGCTAAATTTGTAACTCAAATATTCTTTTCTGCAATCCAACTGTAGAAACATAATATCTTGTTACAATAATTTCTACTTCATTCTGAAAACTTTTGAAACAGTTCAAAAGATCTAGATTTATGTCTCAATTAGTAAATATAAATATCTACTAGAGTCATCTTGAAGATAGATAAATCCACTGCTTGCAACAACACTTATTGGATTACATACATCAATATGCATACCTCCAATTATTTTTGTTACTCGTTCTTTATGTCCTGTGAACGGTATTTTAGTTTACTTCACTAATTGGATGAAACTTGCAAGTGTCAGATGATTCTCAATCAGATGACTTCAAAATTCATCACTATGAAATTTCTCCATGCTGGTTTCTCCAATGTGACTAAATGGAGTGTCACACAGATGTGGTATTCTTTTAGTCTTACGACATTTACCGTTAGTGTTATGTATGTTCAATTTATTATCCATATTCATAATATACATCTTATTCAAAATAAGAGTATGCCCTTTTGTTCATAACATCGAACAAGTATTGTTCTCTCATGAACAACCTCCTTCATAACATCGAACAACTATTGTTGTTTCATGAACAACCTCCTTGCAACTTCTATGCAATGGGCTAGAGTGTACAAAAACTCTAAAATGAATTATGATAATAAATACAGAGAAAATACACCGATATAAATACTATAACCTTTTATAGTCCATCAAAATATTTTAACCTCATTATATGTTGGTCTTTTAGGTTGTTCGAAGTTTCTTTGCAATGATTTGCAATAATATGTAATTGAGTCGATATCCTTGTGATTAACCTTTTAACCACAATACCAAAGAATCAGTGATCAACAAATTGATCATGTTTCCCAAGAACTACACTTTACTTGACCAACCACCTATACATCTCATAACTTGTATGACATTCATACCCGAGCTAGACATTCCAATCTTCTTTTCTTTCTGGCTTTTACTTATAGTTTTACTTCAATATTTCTCTTACTCTTAGAAGAAACAACAACTTTAAGAGTGGCGTGAGCCCTGAACTTCCCTACGTCTGTAAGTCTCATTACATCCTTTGGTTTTGTTCTTTCTCTACAAGTTTTCACCATCAACGCATGACTGGCTTTCTTCTGGATCTTAAGCATTCCAGTCTTAAACATAGTTGAAAACTTCACTAGAATTTGCAAATAAAACACTTATTTAGATATCGCATATCCTTTTAGCCTTTGTTTGTTTCTGAAAACAATTTTTAGTTCCAAGAATATCACATAACTATCCCAAACATTATGAAGTTTAGGTTTCTTGGAAGCAAGCAGACCGTAATGAAATTCTAGCTTTTGGATCAAAGGACGCGAGTCTCGTCATCCACAACATCAGCGAGAAAGTATTGTAGACATGCAGTAGGACAAAAATACTTCATGGCACTTTTAGAGGATGATCCTCTCAAACATAAAGTTTCAACTAGATAAATTACAGTCAATCAATTTCAACAACAAAGGTGAAACCATGAGCCATAATTGTACAACTATAATGCAAAGTACACATAGTCATTGTTCATAATTAATCTGAACTAGTTATTAAACTTAATTAATACATTAATTATGCTCCCGCTCAAATCAATATCTCTCATAATTGATAGTGAGTGATCCAAGATCCAAATCTAGTTCTCAGCCACTGATGAAAATAATTTTGACCGGTCGGCAAATTTTTGCCGATCATCTCCATATGACTCCTGTTCATCTTTCAATGCTTTGTGATCCGAGCTCAGAATGATTCTCCTAGAACTTCAAGACAACCAAGTGCTATCTGCATACATGGCCTGACCATGTCCATCTTATACCTCATGTCCCATTTGTACTCATGTGGACATGACACACTCCGGAACGCTGCGTGTTATAGACGGTTGCAACATTGAGAAGAGCACCTTTTAACTTGATATTTACTATGAGATATCACCCTAATAATTGAATACCGTGCAATCAAAGGGTGCAAACAATAAAGGGATAAACATCTAAGGCAATTCATAATAGCATGATATGGTATAGCTCTGGGCGCCGGGAGTTTTCCGTGATCGTCTTCAATCTCCAGTTGAAGCGACATGATGGCCAATATTCCGTTCTTGTGGCAACTGTTTCAAAAAAGGTACCTGGCGGCAATCTCGGAAAATGTTGCCACGACGACCGTCTCAGGAAAGGTTGCCGTGACACCAGAAATCTGAAATTCCATCATGACACGAAATTATTGCTCCTTGTCCTGCACCTTGGTACACCTTCTCCTCGGGGTCCTCCGTGTACGTCTTGCCACTATCACATGTAACCTATATCTACGATATTTACATTAAGGTGTCAATCTTGTTGTCGGATTCGAGGTTCCGCAGACCCTTGAGACGTTCGAACTCTGGGGTGCGTGCAACGAACTCCCTCTTCCCAGTCTGCCTGCTCAACGATTCCATGTCCTAGCTCGACGAACCAAAGGGACAAGAGACACAACAATTTATCCTGGTTCGGGCCACCTTGCGGTGTAATACCCTACTCCAGCTTTGTGGTGGATTGCCTCGAGGGGCTGAGGATGAACTAATACAGTGGATGAACAACCTCAGGAGGTGAGGTGTTCTTGAGCTCGATGAGCTGGTGGGTGTGTGGATGATCTGAACGATCCGTCGCCCTCTATGGTGGTGGCTAAGTCCTATTTATAGTGGCCTTGGTCCTCTTCCAAAATGTAGGCGGGAAGGGATCCAACGGCCAAATTTAAAGGGGGACAACTAGTACAAGCTTTCCTGACAAAAGTAGTCTTCGCCTGCAAAAGGCTCTAGTGATGACGCTGCAGTGGGATCCGTGATGACCTCCGTCCTGTCGTCTTGATGGTCTTGGTCTTGTTGCACCGATATGGAAACATTAGTTGATTCCTAGGACCCTTCGCCTGCGCTTGCCTCCTTAGCACCAAAGAGGAAACTGGTACACTGCGCCCGCTGGCGCCCGCCTGGCCTTGGTCGTCATGGCTCAAGTCATGTGAACCTCGTGAGGTGCACCTTGCATTGATATCTCTGCTTCTCGGGAGCCAGCCTAGTGAAGCCGCCCCAGGGAGGTCTTGGTGTCATCCGCCTCGCGAAGCTTGGCCCCTCGCGAGGGTCTTGGGTTGTTGTTGCTGAAGCTGGACCATACCGGGCCGTCAACGGAGCCACGCCGTGGGTCGCAGGCAAGCAAGTCTGGGCACCCCCGTTCCCAGGACACCGACAGTAGCCCCCGGGCCCAAGGCATGCTCGAACTTGGCTTCGAGGCAAAGCCAAAGGGCAAGGATGGAGCGCTACAGGCCCCAACCGCATGCGGCCTCGGTCGACGCGTGGTGATTGATGGGGCATGGGTGCCTCCGCTTCCCCATGTTGCTTCGACAACCGTTCGACTTGACGAGACTCTACTGCATGCAAAGATAAGCCATCATTACGTGCGATCGTGGAGGCTGGCGGTTGGCCTCCGCCTGGCTATAAATGAGGAGAGGGGCAGATCCCCCCTTGCTCATCTCCTTCTTCCCGTCGCCCGCTGTCGGTGTCAAAACCGGCAGATCTCGGGTAGGGGGTCCCGAACTGTGCGTCTAAGGCGGATGGTAACAGGAGGCAGAGGACACAATGTTTTACCTAGGTCCGGGCCCTCTTGATGGAGGTAAAACCCTACGTCCTGCTTGATTAATATTGATGATATGGGTAGTACAAGAGTAGATCTACCACGAGATCAGAGAGGCTAAACCCTAGAAGCTAGCCTATGGTATGATTGTATGTTGTCCTACGGACTAAACCCTCCGGTTTATACAGACACCGGAGGGGGCTAGGGTTACACAAGGTCGGTTACAAAGGAGGAGATATACATATCCGTATTGCCTAGCTTGCCTTCCACGCCAAGTAGAGTCCCATCCGGACATAGGACAAAGTCTTCAATCTTGTATCTTCATAGTCCAACAGTCCGGCCAAAGGATATAGTCCGGATGTCCGGAGACCCCCTAATCCAGGACTCCCTCAGTAGCCCCTGAACCAGGCTTTCAATGACGATGAGTCCGGTGCGCAGTGTTGTCTTCGGCATTGCAAGGCGGGTTCCTCCTCTGAATACACCACGGAAGAATTTGAATACAAGGATAGTGTCCGACCCTGCAAAATAAGTTCCACATACCACCATAGAGAGAATAGTATTTCCACAAATCTAATTTGCTGACTTGTTTTGGCAAGACGACATTATGTCACGGCCACATAATGCGAGGCGGTTTTTTGACACGTCTTGTCAAAGCAGAGATTGTTTCCCCTTATCACGGGATTCTCATCAATACAGGTGTGGGTAACCCAACCGCGCCATCGATTGCGGCGCTTGCGGGACAAGCAAGTTTTACCAGGCTAGTGGGGACGCATAGTTTCGTCCGTCCATATAAAGGGATAATGATTTACCTTCTCATCCACGCCTTCTTCCTCCTTTGCTCATCCACCTTCGCACACTCGAGCCCCAACGCCCAAGTTCGCATTCCCCACCTCGACCTTCTCCAACCATGTCCTGAGCGGGAGGCAGGTGGATGGTCTCCTCCGTCATGGAGGGACACGTCAAGAAGCTGAGGAGAGCGGAGTACTTGCCCGACGACATCACGCACTGGCTCCCAGAGGAGGGGCAGCTCATCCCCACCCCCAGGCCCCATGAGAGGGTGGTGTTCCTTACACATTTCCTCCGCGGACTGGGATTTCCTCTCCACCCATTTGTCCAGGGGCTCATGTTCTACTACGGCCTGGATTTTCACGATCTGGCCCCGAACTTCATCCTCAACATCTTGGCGTTTATCGTCGTGTGCGAGGCCTTCCTCCGCATCAAGCCCCACTTCGGCTTATGGCTGAAGACTTTCAATGTCAAGCCGAAGGTAGTGAGCGGCCGCTAGGCGGAGTGCGGAGGCGCCATGGTGGGCAAGATGCCCAACGTCACATGGCTTGAGGGCTCCTTCTTGGAGACAATAAAGGGGTGGCAGTCGGGGTGGTTCTACATCACCGAGCCGCGTGACCCTACATGGGTAGCGGCCCCCGAGTTCCGATCTGGCTTCCCCACATGGCTCACCTCCTGGCAAGAGAAGGGCCTGTCCTGGGGTAGTTTGGGAGAGCTGACCGGACTCCAAACATGTATTCAAAACATGGTCAACAAGAAGCTCAAACTCATCAACATAGTACATGTCATGCTCATCCGCCGGATCCTCCCGTGCCAACAACGGGCCTTCAACTTGTGGGAGTTCGACCCGGTGCAGCACCGAACTCTGAACAGGCTCTTCGACACAACTCACGAAGATGCCTGGAGGGTGCTTTTCAAGAGCGCCGAGGTCCCCCTCCCACTACCGAGGATCGCGGATTCAGCGCGAAGCGCCAAGCCAGTGCGGTAAGCTGCTTTACCTCTTACAGGATACTTGTCTTTCATAGCTTTACTCCATGCGGGATCTAAACTCCCGTACCTTTGACAGGACTGGCAGGAGACGGCCGGACAGATCGACTGTCCGTCTCCTTTGCCCGAAGGCCCAGCAAATGCTCTTCTAATGAAGATGCTGACCCCGGCTCCTTATACGGTGCCAGAGAAGACCAAGAAGGCCAAGGGAACCCGAAAGAGTTCCCGGCGCCAGGCGTCATCGGACTCACCCTCCGAGGACTCCACGGCGCAATCCTCCCCCGAAGACGAGGGGGCAGAAGAAGATGCTCCCCCTCCAGACGGGGGAGACAAGAAAAGGAAGGCCGCCCCAACTGGGGAGGCCGAAGGGTCCAAGAAGGGAAGGACTCTCCTTCCGGACAGCTCTACCACCGCCGCCGACGGTGAAGACGAGTGGCTGCCCAGGGTCAAACCGTAGAGGAAGTCGTAAGTATTCGGATACCAGAGTCACTCATAGCACCCCTTTTTCGCACTACTTTACCTAACACCGAATGTGATAATGCATGCCGCCCCGAGCCCGTATCGATGTATCATCGGACGGCTCCCTGGGATCGTCCGATATGGATAGCGATCCAGTTCCGACTGCCACCTCCCCCCATACCGCGGACAACACCGAGGTGCTATCTCAAGAGGCACCGGGTTGAGGGGAGACAGTCCCGGAGGCGCCTCAAGGCGGCCTCCCGGACTCCGGGAGCAGAGGGGACAAGGCCCCTGAGGGCTCTGAGTTCGGCCCTCAACCGAACACCGTGCCGTAACCTCGAGTGGTTCCGGACTCGGGCAGGCGGCCTCCTTCTAAGAGGGGCGAGATGCCTGCACCGGTGACCTCTGTCCATCCAGAGGCACCGGACAATCTGCTGGAAGCGCTTCACAGCGCTTCCATCGATGAGGAGCACCGCACTATTATGAGTGCGGTGATCCAGAAGGTTCAGTCCGCTAAGAGCGGATTGAATAAAGCCTGTGCCAGCCTTCTAATAGGCTTTGAGGTAAGTATTTAAAATACAGGAAAAATATTACCGCATAGACAGTAGCCCCTGATGCTCTGTTCGGTGTTCATAAAGAAAAGCCGGACAGAGGATCAAACAATATCGCAGGAGTCTAATATAAGATGTCAATATGCATATGCAGGCTTCGCTGCTGGCGTCTGCCGTACTGACTGCGGAGGTCGCCGTACTGAAGCAGGACCTTAAAGGGTCCCAGGAGCTCGGCCTTGCCAAGAGGCAGCTCGAGGAGAACAAAGGTAAGTAGTACCTAGTCTATGGGTATGTATGAAAAGGAATGCGATTGCAAAATGACAGGATCATCATAAATTTACCAGGGGCCATGACCGAAGTGGCGACCCTAAAGCAAGCGTTGTCCGAGGCCGAAGATAAAGCGGCCAAGGAGCGCACCGAGCAAGAAAAGCAAGAGGCTTGGGTGGGCGAGGTGCAGCAAGAGCTCCAGGCTCTCATGATGAAGCACGAGGCGTTGGAGCTTGACTCGAAGACGCGAGAGTCTGAGCTTGCCGCGGCCCTTGAGAGCTCAAAAAGTGCCAAGGCCGAAGCCCAAAAGGCCCTCCAGGAGATCGATGCAATGAAGAAGATAGCGGCAGGTAAGGCATTCTATATGCAAAGCAAGCATGCAAAAGTAAATTATCGATACTTACCCGAATTCGGAGCTCTCCAGGAGCATTCGCAGATTTGCCCCGCAGCGTGTCCGATGCCGCGAAGTTTTACTGGGCCGAGGATGGAAGCTCGACGGAGAAGTTGTTCTGGGCCCAGTATACTGGGACCGAACACCCAGTGTTTGTGAGCGAGCAGCTGAAGCAGCTGGTCGAACTACACAAGGTGGCCGAACAGGCCACGAAGGGCTTTATAGTTCGGCTGTGGCCTGGCGACGTCCTTCCGAACAGCTACTTCGGCCCGGTGAGGTGGCTTGTGGATGCCTGCCCACGGCTGGAGGTCGTCAAGCGGTCCGTCTACATCGAAGGTGCACGCCGAGCTTTCGCCCGTGTGAAGGCGCAATGGGCCAAGCTAGACGCCGTGAAGCTGATCAAGGAAGGACCGCCGCAGGGCAAGGAGCATCGCACCCCCGAAATTTATTACGAGGGTGTCCTGAAGGGTGCCCGTCTTGTAGTGGACGAGTGTTCCAAGGATGTAATGTTTGAATGAACTTGCTCGTGTGATCATGTATGATGAAAACTTGTTTCATATGCGCTATGCAACGCTTGTTTGAATTTAAAATATTACCTTCTGTTTGGCTGTTTATCCAATCCGAGAGATGGCTAGTCCTCGGCTTCTGCCCCCATGCCGCGAGTGCTGGGGTGTTCGGGATAAACCTGAGCACTCTTGTTCCCATTTTTGGGTCCTTCGAGGGAGGTGCTCAGCACAACGAACAAGGCAACCGGACTAATAATGCTTTATCACTCTCACTTAGCCATAGAATTCTATAATTTTAAATTTCGGTGAATCCCCTGGTATTCGGAAGGCCGAATTCGGGGCGCGATACACGCCTTTAAGCCGGATAGGGCCGGCCCCTCGCTCTAAGTGGCATAAGTCTTTAGGGACTCGAAACCTCGCCGAACAGCGACCAGTCTCTCGCCTTATCATGACAGTCAGTTTTAGCTTTCTCTACTGAGGTGCTTAACCCAGCAGAACCGGGGCACAATCGCAGTAGTTCTCCTAGCGCTACCTTAGCTGATAGAGCGGAACGTAAGGTACCAAAACATAGGAGCCGGGCAAACCCAACATTTGACCAAAGACATGATTCAGAGCTGATGCATATAATGCTATAAGTTCGGGGTGCCGCACTTGTGAAAGTGTTCAGACTTTTCACACCATATTGTGGGGTATGTAAGCCCCTGGTGTATTGGGCGTACCAAAGTGTACGGTTGCAAGGCGTCATTAATGAACACATGTATAAAACATGAATGCAATAATAGTTGTAATGTTATGCATTGTTTATTCAAAAAGGTGCGTTAAAGCAGAATGATACAGATAGTGCGATAAGCAAAGAGTAGGACTATGTCCCTTCCAAGGGCAAGCTGAGGAATAGTGTTAAATCAAATATTTCGCTCGTTACTGTAATCCACCTGGGAATTCCATGGTGTGACATAGCTTTCTACCTCCTTGGTTGCTGCATCATGTGTTCGGCAATAGTGCTGCCGGACAGTGTTTCTAGAGATTAATGTCCTGAAAAAGAGAAAAATAACCAAGCGGGAAGCCCCTAGTGCGGTTTAAGCCGCGTCTTGGGGCGTGCCGTAGTTGTGCCCCCTCCCTGCCTGTGCCCATGGTATTTTTAATGCGTAATTATCTACGCGTGGCACGAGTTTCACCGCTTGGCTAGGACTGGGGTGGGGGCCGCATTGCTACGCGAGCTCAGATCATGCTAGGCGGTCTAGTTGCCGATTGCTCCGAGCGCGCTTGAAGGTGTCTGGGTCTTGAAACACCGAACTGGTGGATTGCCTTGAGAGGCTGCTTTGCGCTTCTGCTGCGAGGGCCGCAGTGTACTCCTCCGTTCGGAGAGAGCGCTCTGTGTTTCCATTGACTATAATAACCCCACGGGGTCCTGGCATCTTGAGATTGAGGTATGCATAATGCGGTAACGCATTGAATCTCGCAAATGCAGTTCGCCCGAGGAGTGCATGATAACCACTGCGGAACGGGACTATATCGAAGATTAACTCTTCGCTTCGGAAGTTATCCGGGGATCCGAAGACCACTTCCAGTGTAATTGAGCCTATGCAATGGGCCTCTACACCTAGAATAACGCCTTTAAAGGTCGTTTTTGTGGGTTTGATCCTTGAGGGGTCGATACCCATTTTGCGCACTGTGTCCTAATAAAGCAGGTTTAGGCTGCTGCCGCCATCCATAAGGACTCGAGTGAGGTGAAATCCGTCAATGATTGGGTCTAGAACCAGTGCAGCGAATCCGCCATGACGGATACTAGTGGGGTGGTCCCTGCGATCGAAAGTGATCGGATAGGAGGACCATGGGTTGATCTTTGGGGCGACTGGCTCCAACGCATATACGTCCCTGAGCGCACGCTCCGCTCCCTCTTAGGGATGTGGGTTGCGTATATCATGTTCACCGTCCGCACTTGTGAGGGAAACCTCTTCTGTCCTCCGGTGTGTGGCTGCCGGGGCTCCTCCTCGTCATTGCTATATGACCCCTTATCCTTGTTTTCGGCAATTAACTTGCCGGCCTGCTTGAACACCCAACAATCCCTGTTGGTGTGATTGGCTGGCTTGTCTGGGGTGCCGTGTATTTGACACGAGCGATCGAGAATGCGGTCCAAACTAGACGGGCCCAGCGTACTTTGTTTAGATGGCTTTTTCTGCTGACCAGGTTTAGAGCCTTTGAATCTGGCATTGACTGCTGTATCCTCAGTATTATCGCTGTTAATGCGGCGCTTATGTTTGTTGCGACGGGACCTGCTATTACCGTCCTTGGTATCCGAGGTACCATGGTTCTTTGACATATTGTTACTGCGAGCCAGCCAGCTGTCTTCTCCCGCACAAAAGCGGGTCATGAGTGTTGTGAGGGCTGCCATAGATTTCGGCTTTTCCTGACCAAGGTGCCGGGCTAGCCACTTGTCGCGGATGTTATGTTTGAAAGCCGCTAGGGCCTCTGCATCCGGACAGTCGACGATTTGATTTTTCTTTGTTAGGAACCGAGTCCAGAATTGCCTGGCCGATTCTTCTGGCTGCTGAATTATGTGGCTCAAGTCATCGGCATCTGGTGGTCGCACATAAGTGCCCTGAAAGTTGTCGAGGAATGCGGCCTCCAGATCTTCCCAACAGCTGATGGACTCTGCTGGCAAGCTGTTAAGCCAATGCCGCGCTGGTCCTTTGAGCTTTAGTGGGAGGTATTTGATGGTGTGTTAGTCATCACCGCGGTCCATGTGGATGTGGAGGAGGAAATCCTCGATCCATACCACCGGATCTGTTGTGCCGTCGTATGATTCAATATTTACAGGTTTGAAACCTTCTGGGATTTGATGATCCATTACTTCGTCTGTGAAGCATAAGGGGTGTGCGACACCTGTGTATTGGGCTATATCGCGACATAGCTCAAATGGGTCTTGCCCGTTGTGTTCGGCCCGGCCGGATTTACTTTTACTGTATCCGGCGTGATGTTTATCGTCTCGCATAGTGGCGCGCCCTCGTGATCCGTAGATCAATCTTGCATGTTTTGCTTTGTCCTCCAATACTTCTCGCAGGTCTGGCGTGTTTCCCCATGCTTTTTTATTTGAATGGCGTCGGGGTGTGGGCTGAGCTTTTGGCTGGAATGCCTCTCTATCACGGCCATGAGGTGGCCGATCAGCCGCATCATACGCTTCTTCCTCCAGTCGAGGTAGCAGCCTGCATTTTGGGTAACTCTTGGAGGGGCGCTCGAGTTTATATTCCTCGACCGCGAGGACTTCAGTCCATCTGTCAGCTAGCAGATCTTGATCAGCTTGAAGTTGCTGCTGCTTTTTCTTAAGGCTATTTGTCGTGGCCATAAGCTGGCGCTTGAAGCGCTCTTGTTCGACGGGATCCTCTAGCACGGCGAATTCGTCATCGCCGAGGCTTGCCTCGTCTTCGGAGGGGGCGTGTAATTATCATCCTCCGCCTCTCCGTATGCCGCTCTCTTAGGAGGGCTAGCTCCTCCGTCCTCCTGCTCTAAATCTTGCTGGAGGGGGCTGTTGTTGTCTTCGGCACTATCCGGAGTGTTATTACCTCCTGTGCCGGTATCACCACTTTTGCTTTGGCGGGATTTAGAGCGGCGCCGCTAACGTCGGCGGTTGGGTTGCTTCTTGGAGGGGTCATCCTCCACTATCTCGTCGCCATTGCCTTCTTTGGGTGTATCCACCATGTGTATATCGTATGATGAGGTGGCTGTCCAGTGCCCTGTGGGCAGTGGTTCCTCTTTGTCTCCCGCATCGTCGTCCATACCGTCGATGTCTTCGGAGTCGAAGTCGAGCATGTCGGTTAAGTCATCGACAGTGGCTACTAAGTGGGTGGTGGGTGGGCCGCGAATTTCTTCGTCGTCCGCATCCCAGTCCTGCCGGACATAGTTCGGCCAGGATCCTCCTGACAAGGAGAGAGACCTTAATGAGTTCAGTATGTCGCCAAAGGGTGAGTGCTGAAAAATATCCGTGGAGGTAAACTCCATGATCGGCGCCCAATCGGATTCGATAGGAACGGGCGCAGGCGGTTCGGAGTCCGCGGCCGGAGAAGGATCCAACAGTTTAACAACACGGCTCTCGTGCAAGGTAAGGTCGACGTTCTGCTCAATCGCCGCTAAGGATGAGGCCTCTGTGGCGGGGTCCATCCACCCGTCCGCGGAAGGCGCAGCTGGCCCCGAATTGAGGCTCGGAGCGGCTGCCGGTGCGATCTCAACACTGTCCGATGGTAGAGCTAAATCGTACTCATCGTGACCGCGTGACGCACAAGGCAGAGGCTCGAATCTGTCGAAGATCAAGTCTCCGCGGATATCGGCCGTGTAGTCTAAGCTTCCAAACCTGACCTGGGGGCCAGGGGCGTAACTTTCAATCTTCTCCAGATGGCCAATCGAATTGGTCCGCAGTGCAAAGCCGCCAAACACGAAGATCTGTCCGGGGAGAAAAGTCTCACCCTGGACTGCATCGCTATTGATGATAGTAGGAGCCATCAAGCCTAACGGCGACGACATAGAGGAACTCTCAATGAAAGCACCAATGTCGGTGTCAAAACCGGCGGATCTCGGGTAGGGGGTCCCGAACTGTGCGTCTAAGGCGGATGGTAACAGGAGGCAGGGGACACAATGTTTTACCCAGGTTCGGGCCCTCTTGATGGAGGTAAAACCCTACGTCCTGCTTGATTAATATTGATGATATGGGTAGTACAAGAGTAGATCTACCACGAGATCAGGGAGGCTAAACCCTAGAAGCTAGCCTATGGTATGATTGTATGTTGTCCTACGGACTAAACCCTCCAGTTTATATAGACATCAGAGGGGGCTAGGGTTACACAAGGTCGGTTACAAAGGAGGAGATATACATATCTGTATTGCCTAGCTTGCCTTCCACGCCAAGTAGAGTCCCATCCGGACACAGGACAAAGTCTTCAATCTTGTATCTTCATAGTCCAACAGTCCGGCCAAAGGATATAGTCCGGATGTCCGGAGACCCCCTAATCCAGGACTCCCTCACCCGCTCTCTCTTCTCCCTCTTTGCCTCGCCATCTTTCTGTAGCTTCCATGGTGCCGATTAGGAGGTTTTCCGCGGCGGAGAAGGGGAAGGCCCCCCGCGAGGAGCATGAACCGCTCCCATCGAAGAAAAGGTCCAGGCGTCCTCATGATGCCGGGGAGAGGCAGGAAGTGACGCGACCCTGGTACGAGCGGCCACCGCCTGGTTTTCCACTCCCTCTGTATGCCCAGGCGCAAGGCTGAGGAGAGGGCGGTAGCGCCCCACACCACGCGAGCCACGACCGTGGCGACCAGGCTGGGGCTATGCGGCCGACCGGCCCATGAACCCACGCCGAAGGCTCCTCACGTGAGTTTGTGATGTGGGCGACGATGCCGCCGCGCACTTGGATCCGGTTCCCGCGGTTCTTCGCCGAGGAGATGCCGCCGAGGGGGCCACTTGAGCTTTGGCTGCAACACGCCGGGTTCTGCAGTCTGGCCACGGGGGCGGAGGTTGACATCGTCTCCCCGGGTAAAATCTTTATGACCCGAGGATGGGGTGAGGTTGCCCGCACTTGCCGCGCGGAGGGGGCCCTCACCATCCATTCCGAGTATGACGGCGCCTCCATGCTGTTCTTCAAGGTCTTCGACGAGGAAGGCCGCCGCCTGGAGTGCTGCCCCGGAGGAAGCCGCCAACATGGCGCGATAATGGGCATTGAGCCTACTCCCGGTCCTGCCGCTAGCTTCTCCATTAGCAGCAACGACTCCTGGGAGTTCAGTGACTCTCCCGAGCCTAGCGAGTCCCTAGAGTCAAGCGACAACAGCTATGTGCCTCCGAGCTCCCGTCGTGCCCGGAGCGCGGTTGTGACATCCGCTCGGCATCGTCGATGACCTGGACGGGGTTGGCATCAGCCTCTCTGTGATGGCCTGGCTTATTAGGGATGATAGACTACTCATATCAATAAGGAATTCCTTCTTTTCTGGTAGCCCATTCGGACAGAACTCCAAAGTTAAGTGCGCTCAGCTTGCAGTAGTGTCAGGATGGGTGACCGACCGAGAAGTTGCTTCCGGGTGCGCACGAGTGAGGACAAAGTGCACAGAAAAGACTAGTATTGATCTGTGGGGCCAGTCTAGATCCCGCCAGGAGTAACGACCACCGGCGGGTGTGTCCGGGGCGTTACAAGTTGGTATCAGAGCCGACCCTTGCGGTTACACGGATGTTTGCGGACAGGTGCGCGGTCATGTTGTTCATGACGTTTGTGACCCGTCGTGGCACACGGCATGGTACATGTACCAGACTAGATGCACAGACGTTTGTGCCAAGAGGAAATGTTCCTGTGGCCCGACGAGGACGTCGGTTCCTCTGAGTGGGGGTGTATGTGATGGCCTGGCTTATTAGGGATGATAGACTAGCCATATCAATAAGGAATTCCTTCTTTTCTGGTAGCCCATTCGGACAGAAATCCAAAGTTAAGCGTGCTCAGCTTGGAGTAGTGTCAGGATGGGTGACCGACCGAGAAGTTGCTTCCGGGTGCGCATGAGTGAGGACAAAGTGCGCAGAAAAGACTAGTATTGATCTGTGGGGCCAGTCTAGATCCCGCCAGGAGTAACGACCACCGGCGGGTGTGTTCGGGGCGTTACACTCTCGTGGCCCAATGTCGATGATGGTGTCGATGGCGATGCCCGTAGTTAGGGCCCCTTGAGGTTTTTCTTCTTTTGTTCCCTGCGAGGAATTGAGACACAACCCCATGGGGGTATGTAAAGAACCTGTAATGCTTTTGCTCCAATGTTTATTATTCCCGTTATAACATTGCGGCTGCGTATCTTGCTTCAACATTGTCCCCCTTTTCATCCTCGCGGTAGCTTAGCGTTCTACGCCGGCAGGTCCCAGTCCACAGGCAAGCTTCGACCGTCCCTGGTATGCCAGGTCGCGATGCCGTGGTCAAGGCTAGGAGGTGAGCGGCCAAAGGTCTGGTAAGAGCTCCTGAGGTGCGATGCTCAAGAGGTCCCCTTTGGCGTGCAAGTAGCTTCCTGAAGGCTGGAAAGGAACGCGGCATTGCCGGAGCAAGGCTGCAAGAGTCAAAAATTCCAGACAATGGCGTCGCATTAACATGAACAGCTGACTTATCTTAACTAGCCCGAGGCGATTCCTTGTGCATCGCCCGATTTGCGTTTCAGTGATAGTGCTACCAGGTAGGCTTACGCCAACGTCCCCTTTACTCGCTCATCTAAGTGCTCTACGTCCATGGGTCCCGACCCTCGAGCGAATCTCTACCGCCGCTGGTATGCTAGGTCACGATGCGGTGGTCAAGGCCAGGGGTGAGGGCTGGAGAGTCAGTAGGAGCTCCTGAGGTGCGATGCTCGGGAGCCCCCCTTTAACGTGCAAGCGAATCGCGTGAAAAAGGGGCAGCTGGCGGGGCCACCTGTAGCTAAGCTCTGGAGGTTCCTATGGGTTAGTCCGGAGGGAGATCATAACTCATAATCGCATTTGCTGCCCTACCTCCGATCTTTCTACAAGAAGATGAAGGCACCGAGGATCTGGTGAGGTGACGTGCGCGAGACGGGCCGCGAGCCAAAGCTCGATCTCTCAGGTTTATCAGAGTTGTAGGGATGGACCCGAGCACAAGCGTCGTGCCAGCATGTGCAACCCCCATTGCAGGATGAGCAGGATGTCCGACCAGCAACGCGGGAGGCCGTGAAGGGTGACAGGAGAGCAGGTGACAACATAAATCATCTTATGGGAGGAGGTAAAGCTAGTTCAGATAGATGCAAGAACGATACATACTGTAGGGTAGATCAACGCGGCCTGGGGATGATGCAGCCCAAGGGGCACCCCCAATAGAGCGGCTGGAAGATGCAAGAAATATAAATGCCGCAGGGACAGGCCCATGCGCTCTGGGGATAATGCAGCCCGAGGGGCGCCCCTGATAACCCACAAGTATAGGGGATCAATTGTAGCCTCTTTCGATAATAAGAGTGTCGAACCCAACAAGGAGCTAAAGGTAGAACAAATATTCCCTCAAGTTCTATCGACCACCGATACAACTCTACGCACGCTTGACGTTCGCTTTACCTAGAACAAGTATAAAACTAGAAGTACTTTGTAGGTGTAACGGGGTAGGTTTGCAAGAATATAAAGAGCACGTAAATAAAAACTAGGGGCTGTTTTAGGTAAAGAAGCAATAGAGTTAGTATAGCGAGTGTGGAAAAGTGGTGGTAGGAGTTGTGAAATTGTCCTTAAGCAATTGACTACTTTACTAGACCGATAGCAAGTTTTATGTGGGAGAGGCCAATGCTAGCATGTCATCCCTGACTTGGAATTCTATGCACTTATGATTGGAACTATTAGCAAGCATCTGCAACTACTAACGTTCATTAAGGTAAAACCCAACCATAGCATTAAGATATATTGACCCCCCTTCAATCCCGTATGCATCAATTTCTATGCTAGGTTGAAGCTTCTATCACTCTTGCCCTCCAATACATAGTCCTATCAACATACAACTAACCCAATGGGGTGATCCACGTGCACACTCATATGATGGGCACCAAAGGACAGCAACATAACCACAAGCAAATTAAATCAATCGTAGCAATTCACGAATTACCGATAGGACAATGAAAATCTACTCAGATATCATAGGATGGCAACACATCATTGGATAATAATATGAAGTATAAAGGACCATGTTCAAGTAGAGGGTACAACGGGTTGCGGGAGAGTGGACCGCTGTAGATAGATGGGGGAAGGTGATGAAGATGTTGGTGAAGATGATGGAGGTGTTGGTGTAGATCGCCGTCACACGATGATGGCCCCGGCGGCGTTCCGGCGCCACCGGGAGAGAGGGGGAGAGGGCCCCCTTCTTCTTCTTCTTCTTCTTCTTCCTTGACCTTCTCCCTAGATGGGAGAAGGGTTTCCCCTCTGGTCCATGACCTCCATGGCAGCGGATGGGTGAGAGCCCCTCCGAGATTGGATCTGTCTCTCTGTCTCTCTCTGTTTTTGTGTTTCAGATTCTGCCCTTTCACCGTTTCTGAAATTCCTGGAGATTCATAACTCTGATTGGGCTGAAATTTGGACACGATTTTAATCCGGATATTAGCTTTCTGGCGGCAAAAGAAGGGCAAAACCGCCTTACGGGGTGGCCACAAGGGCCCAGGGCACGCCTGACCCCCTGGGGCGTGCCCCCTGCCTCGTGGCCCCCTCGGGCATCGTCTCACGTTGATTCTTCTTCCCAAAATTCACATATATTCCAAAAAAAATCCCTGTCATTTTTATCCTATTTGGACTCCGTTTGATATGGATTTTCTGCGAAACAAAAAACATGCAACAAACAGGAACTGGCACTGGGCACTGGATCAATATGTTAGTCCCAAAAATAGTATAAAAAGTTGCCAAAAGTATATGAAAGTTGTATAATATTGGCATGGAACAATCAAAAATTATAGATACGACGAAGACGTATCAGCATCCCGAAGCTTAATTCCTGCTCGTCCTCGAGTAGGTAAATGATAAAATAGATAATTTTTGATGTGGAATGCTACCTAGCATAATCTTGATCATGTAATCTAATCATGGCATGAATATTAAGACACAAGTGATTCAAAGCAATAGTCTATCATTTGACATTAGGATAATAATACTTCAAGCATACTAATAAAGTAATCATGTCTTTTCAAAATAACATGGCCAAAGAAAGTTATCCCTACAAAATCATATGGTCTGGCTATGCTCCATCTTCACCACACAAAATATTCAAATTATGCACAACCCCAATGACAAGCCAAGCAATTGTTTCATACTTTTGATGTTCTCAAACCTTTTCAACTTTCACGCAATACATGAGCGTGAGCCATGGACATAACACTATAGGTGGAATAGAATATGATGGTGGAGGTTGTGTGGAGAAGACAAAAAGGAGAAAGTCTCACATCGACGTAACTAATCAATGGGCTATGGAGATGCTCATCAATTGATGTCAATGCGAGGAGTAGGGATTGCCATGCAATGGATGCACTAAGAGCTATAAGTGTATGAAAGCTCAAAATGAAACTAAGTGGGTGTGCATCCAACTTGCTTGCTCATGAAGACCTAGGGCATTTGAGGAAGACCATCGTTGGAATATACAAGCCAAGTTCTATAATGAAAATTCCCACTAGTATATGAAAGTGATAACTCAAGAGACTCTCTATATGAAGAACATGGTGCTACTCTAAAGCACAAGTGTGCTAAAAGGATAGTAACATTGTCCCTTCTCTCTTTTCTCTCATTTTTTTTCTTTTTTTCTCTTTTTTTTATTTTTTTTGTAGGCTTCTTTGGCCGCTCTCTCTTTTTTTGGGGGGGGGGGCTTATTTGGCCACTTTTATTTTGATAACCTCACATGGGACAATGTTCTAATAATGATGATCATCACACTTTTATTTACATACAAATCAATACTAGAAGAAAGTATGACTCTATGTGAACGCCTCCGGCGGTGTACCGGGATGTGCAATGATCTAGCGTAGCAATGACATAAAAAAACAGACAAGCCATGAAAACATCATGCTAGCTATCTTACAATCATGCAAATCAATATGACAATAAATACTCAAATCATGTATATGATGATGATGGAAGTTGCATGGAAATATATCTCAGAATGGCTATGGAAATGACATGATAGGTAGGTATGGTGGCTGCTTTGAGGAAGATATAAGGAGGCTTATGTGTGATAGAGCGTATCATATCACGGGGTTTGGATGCACCGGCGAAGTTTGCACCAACTCTCGAGGTGAGAAAGGGCAATGCACGGTACCGAAGAGGCTAGCAATGATGGAAGGGTGAGAGTGCGTATAATCCATGGACTCAACATTAGTCATAAAGAACTCACATACTTATTGCAAAAATCTATTAGTCATCGAAACAAAGTACTACGCGCATGCTCCTAGGGGGATAGGTTGGTAGGAAAATACCATCGCTCGTCCCCGACCGCCACTCATAAGGAAGACAATCAATAAATACCTCATGCTCCAACTTCGTTACATAACGGTTCACCATACGTGCATGCTACGGGAATCACAAACTTCAACACAAGTATTTCTACAATCCACAACTACCCACTAGCATGACTCTAATATCACCATCTTTATATCGCAAAACTATTGCAAGGAATCAAACATATCATATTCACTGATCTACAAGTTCTATGTAGGATTTTATGACTAACCATGTGAATGACCAATTCATGTCATCTCTCTAAATAGATATAAGTGAAGTAAGAGAGCTTTATTGTTTCTACAAAAGATATGCCCATGCTCTAACAAATATAAGTGAAGCAAAAGAGCATTCTACAAATGGCGGTTTTCTGTGTGAAGAGAAACATGCAATCCAAACTTCAAATGATATAAGTGAAGCACATGAAGCGTTCTATAAAGCCATACTCAAAAGATATAAGTGAAGTGTAATGAGCATTCTATAAATCAACCAAGGACTATCTCATAACAGCATGGTGCATCACAGAAAAGTGAAAATTAAATGCAAAAGACGCTCCAAGATTTGCACATATCGCATGAACGAAATGAATCCGAAAACATACCGATACTTGTTGAAGAAAGATGGGATGCCTTCCGGGGCATCCCCAAGCTTAGACGCTTGAGTCTCCTTGAATATTTATTTGGGGTGCCTTGGGCATCCCCAAGCTTGAGCTCTTGCCCCTCCTCCTTCTCCTCACATCAAGACCTCCTCGATCTTCGAACACTTCATCCACACAAAACTCAACAGAAAGCTCGGTAAGATCCGTTAGTATAATGAAGCAAATCACTACTCTAAGTACTGTTGCAAACCAATTCATATTTTATTTTTGCACTGTAGATAATTTAATATAACTTTTCCATGGCTTAATTCAGTGATAGAAATCGATAGTTTCATCAAAACAAGCAAACTATGCATCAAAAACAGAATCTGTCTTAAACAGGATAGTCTGTAGTAATCTGAACATTCACCATACCTATGGTACTCCAAAAATTCTGAAACAATTAGGAAAAAATAAAAATTTGTATAGAAAGATAGTGCAAAATGTTTCAGAACCGTTTGACATTTTAGTAAAAAATGTAAAATCATGCACTACAGCCAAAGTTTCTGTCTTGCACCGCACAAACCAACAAGCAATGTAAACATCCTAAAGGCAAATCTTGGAACATTATTCTTGTAATACAATGGAATTGTACAAGGGGGTAATTATTTTTGATGAAAAGTTTCTGTAATCAAGATTCACAAAGTTTCCATGAGCATGAACAAAGTTCAAGGAGCTCCCCCACTTTCAACAATGCTTGTCTCTCTCACTTTCACTTTCCTTTTTGAAAAGTTTTGGGTTCCCCTATTTTTTTAAACTATATAAAAGCACTCAACAGAAATAAATGAGTCTCTAAAACTTCCAGGTTGTCTCCCTGGCAGCGCTTTCTTTAAAGCCATTAAGCTAGGTATAAGGTGCTTAAGTAATGAATCCACCCGGATCCCAAGGTATATCAAAGCCAATTTTAATTAACAATGATTTGTGATTTAGTAGTGAGCACAAAGCAACATATATCATGTAATGACGAAGTCTAACTCTCTTCCTATCCATCGGCATGTCATAAAAGAACAATTCATGCACACATAGTAAATGCCAATGCATAGTATAAACAATTTCTTGCAATTTTATAATATTGGAAACATGGAAAGGCGGAGATGTAGTTCCTCTCTCATAATAATTGCAAGTAGGAGCAGAAAGCACATGCATATTATATCTATCAAAATCATCATGTGTAGTAGTGAAACGCAACCCATCAATATAATCCTTAATAAGGGCAAACTTCTGCGATATAGTGTAGTCGGGAGAATTCAAATAGATAATAGGACTATCATGCGTGGGTGCAATAGTAATAATTTCATGTTTAACATAAGGAACTATAGCAAGTTAATCTCCATAAGCATAATTCATATTGGCATCTTGGCCACAAGCATAGCAAGCATCATCAAAAAGGGATATTTCAAAAGAATCAATGGGATCATAACAACCATCCTTCGGTAAGAATGAAGGGAAATTAAACAATGTATGAGTTGAAGAGTTACTCTCAATAGAAGGTGGGCACGGGTAGCTAATCCGATCTTCCTCCTTTTGTTCTTCGCTCTCCTCATCATCTTTTTCATCCAATGAGCTCATAGTTTCATCAATTTCTTCGTCCATAGACTCATGCAAAATATTAGTCTCTTCTCGGACAGCGGATACTTTCTCAATAAATTCATCAATATCATAATTGTATTTATAGTTCTCATAGCAATATTTAAGGATGGCTAAATTTTTAGGTCTATAAACTGAATCATCAAAATCTTCAACCTCTTTAAACAAAGATTCAATTTCATAAGCACCCATAAAAGCAACGAATTCTTCTATTTGTTCCACATCATAATAATTATATATACCATTAGCATAAGAAGCCAAGGTTTCATAATCATTAAATTCACATGAAAAGGGAAGGTGTGGAGCCTTCATCCTAGAGCAACAAGTATAATCATATCTCAAGCATAGTTGCCGAGCATACCAATGCAACATATAAATTTGATCCCATAATAGTTTCCCTTTTTGAGTCAAGTGATAATCCCTAAAGTATTCACGTTTATCCAACGTTACTCCCATTATAAAGTTGAATGGGGTTTTCTCAGGATTATCAAAGTAGTACATAATATCTTTCACATAATGAGCATCGAGGGTTTTAGGAGGTTCCCCATCTCCATGAGTAGCAAGTGAACCTAATTTTTTGGGTATTTCGTGTTCCATATCCATAACTAAAGATAGAGAACAACTTAGAACAACAAATAAAAATTACTTAGTGATAAAGCAAACAAGCACACACAAGAATATTCACCCCACACTATAACTCCCGGGAAACGGCGCCAGGAAAAGGTCTTGATGACCCACAAGTATAGGGGATCAATTGTAGCCTCTTTAGATAAGTAAGAGTGTCGAACCCAACAAGGAGCTAAAGGTAGAACAAATATTCCCTTAAGTTCTATCGACCACCGATACAACTCTACGCACGCTTGACGTTCGCTTTACCTAGAACAAGTATAAAACTAGAAGTACTTTGTAGGTGTAACGGGATAGGTTTGCAAGAATATAAAGAGCACGTAAATAAAAACTAGGGGCTGTTTTAGGTAAAGAAGCAATAAAGTTAGTATCGCGAGTGTGGAAAAGTGGTGGTAGGAGTTGTGAAATTGTCCTTAAGCAATTGACTACTTTACTAGACCGATAGCAAGTTTTATGTGGGAGAGGCCACTGCTAGCATGTCACTCCTGACTTGGAATTCTATGCACTTATGATTGGAACTATTAGCAAGCATCCACAACTACTAACGTTCATTAAGGTAAAACCCAACCATAGCATTAAGATATATCGGCCCCCCTTCAACCCCGTATGCATCAATTTCTATGCTAGGTTGAAGTTTCTGTCACTCTTGCACTCCAATGCATAGTCCTATCAACACACAACTAACCCTATGGTGTGATCCACGCGCGCGCTCATATGATGGGCACCAAAGGACAACAACATATGCACAAGCAAATTAAATCAATCATAGCAATTCACCAATTACCGATAGGACAGTGAAAATCTACTCATACATCATAGGATGGCAACACATCATTGGATAATAATATGAAGCATAAAGCACCATGTTCAAGTAGAGGGTACAGCGGGTTGCGGGAGAGTGGACCACTATAGATAGATGCGGAAAGGTGATGAAGATGTTGGTGAAGATGACGGAGGTGTTGGTGTAGATCGCCGTCACACGATGATGGCCCCGGTGGCGTTCCGGCGCCACCGGGAGAGAGGGGGAGAGGGCCCCCTTCTTCTTCTTCTTCTTCCTTGACCTTCTCCCTAGATGGGAGAAGGG
Source organism: Triticum aestivum (assembly GCF_018294505.1). Classification (NCBI taxonomy): domain Eukaryota; kingdom Viridiplantae; phylum Streptophyta; class Magnoliopsida; order Poales; family Poaceae; genus Triticum; species Triticum aestivum. The sequence goes on along the minus strand of NC_057803.1, from coordinate 20,842,741 downwards.
TTTCCACTCTGGTCCAAGGCCTCAATGGCGGCGGAGGGGCGAGAGCCCCTCCAAAATTGGATTTGTCTCTCTATCTCTCTCTGTTTCCGCGTTTCAGATTCTGCCCTTTCACCGTTTCTTAAATTCCCGAAGATCCATAACTCCGATTAGGCTGAAATTTGGACATGATTTTTATCCAAATATTAGCTTTCTTGCGGCGAAATAAGGGCACCAACTGCCTTACGGGGTGGCCACGAGGGCCCAGTGCACGCCTGACCCCCTGGGGCGTGCACCTGCCTCGCGGCCCCCTCGGGCATCGTCTCTCGTTGATTCTTCTTCCCAAAATTCACATATATTCCAAAAAAATCTCCATCAGTTTTATCCCATTTGGACTCCATTTGATATGGATTTTCTGCGAAACAAAAAACATGCAACAAATAGGAACTGGCACTGGGCACTGGATCAATATGTTAGTCCCAAAAAATAGTATAAAAAGTTGCCAAAAGTATATGAAAGTTGTATAATAATGGCATGGCACAATCAAAAATGATAGATACGACAGAGACGTATCAGCCCCCAACTGAATAAACCGGAAAATATTACCTGGCACCATTGCTGAAGAGATGTTGAAGTAGCTAAAGATGCGTGCTAAAGAGGTTCCTCCTCATGAGCCGCGTGGGTCCTGAACCTTGGGAGGCTCTGGAATCTCTGGAGGCTCGTGAAGAACCGTCGCCATATCCGCCAGGACCGCGTGGTGCCTGGCCTCCTGAGCCGCCATGACGCTTCGTAGGTGGCGCTATAAGGTAGCAGCCGTGCTCGGCATGCCAAAGGGCATGCGAACGCAGCTGTGAGGTGGACCCTCACACCGACCAACGCGTGAAGGCCGGAAGCACTCCTGGGATGTGGCTCTGTTGAGCCCTGGAATGTTGACGCAGACACATAGCTCATTGTCCTCGCCAGGACAAGGGGCCGTGCCAGGTGGTAGGTGGCGGTCGCCGCGCATGGCTCTCGCCTCTTGAAGATCCTCGATCGCCTTGGTGATGAACTCCTGAGCACCTGGCACCCCGTGCCTTGTGCCCTTGTGAGGGAAGCGTGCGATGAAGCATGCCTCCATGTGGTGCCCGAGCGCCTCCCTCGTGACATTGGCTAAGTCAGAGGCCCTCTAGAAGAGAGCCCCCGAGCCCAGCCTGAGGAGGGTGCCAGGCACACCTTCCTATGCAAGGGAGGGAGGCGCCCCATCCGTGGGCGTAGGTCCTAAGGTGGTGCGGCTGGAGACACCGCTCTCCTGAGGCTCTTGGCGGAGCAACTACTTCTTCTTCTTGGGACAGCCTCAAGAGGGTAGATGGCGCCTTCGTTGTCTGGGTCTTCGACCATCGCAGCCTGGTAGGCGCGCTCAAGGGAGCACACCGCGTCCTTCTCCTCACAGGCGATCGTGATGATGTCGCAGTTCCCTGGCATCTTGAGGACGTTGTAGCCATGGTGGGTCACCGCCATGAACTTTGCCAGGGCCAGATATCCAGGGATGGCATTGTACGGAAGGCGGATGTGGGCGACGTCAAAGTCGATGAGCTTGGTGCGATAGTTGTCGTGTTGAAAGAAGGTGATAGGGAGGCGGATCTGCCCTATCAGGGTGGTGGAGCCGTCGGTCACTCCTGAGAAAGGCTTGGTGGGCTGCAGCTGATCGTATGGCACTTGGAGGCGGTCGAACGTCTCGATGGAAAGAACATTGAGCCCCGATCCGCCATCGATGAGGGTCTTGGTGACAAGGACGTTGCTGATGACGGACGAGAAAAGCATCAGGAGGGCGCCGGCAGTTGCTGCGCACTTGAGCTGGTCGGACGAGCTAAAGGTGATAGTGCACTTGGACCACGTGAGCAGACGCGTGGCCTCGAGCCTGGGGAGGGCCGCGTTCACCTCACGAGCAAACTGCTTGAAGATGCGCTGGGAGGCTGGGGCCTAAGTGCCACCCAAGATGCGGGTGATGCTGCGAGGCTCCTGGAAGCCCCAAGCCCCCTCGACCTGGTGGTGGTCGTCGTTCCTTCTTGGTGGTGAAGGTAGCAGAGGGAGGCCTGCTGTCACGCCCAATATGCGACACTATCCTAAAGATACACGAAGGTCCCACCAAGGATAGAACCGCATATTGACACGCTTTTGCATGGTGGATATCATTACATCGATCAATTACATAATAGATGGGGATACATACAAGACATACAATATGCCACAAGAATACATCAATACATCATACATAGAATGACATCAGACTACGAATGAAACACAAAACAAAAGCTTAAACGATATCCACCCTGCTAGGCCAGGCTGCCGATCAGGAACCTAACCCAAGATCGACGAAGAAGAAGAACTCCAAGGCAAGCAAAACATCGCTCTCGCGTCATGAACATCACGTTACCTGTACCTGCAACTGTTGGTGTAGTAATTTGTGATCCATTAGGACTCGGCAATCCCATTACCATGGGTATGAAGACTAGCAAAGCTTAATGGGTAAGGAAGGGGTAAAGTGGTGAGGTTGCATCAGCTACTAAGCAAAGTAAGGTGGCTAACTTACGAATACAAGAGTAAGATGAGAAACTACGCAAATGGTCGCAAACTAGAAATGATCAAGAAGTGATCCTGAACTACTTATGTCCAAACATAACTCAACCATGTTCTCTTCTCGAACTTCCCCGAAAAGAGACCTTCATAGTTACGCAACGCGGTTGGTGTATTTTGAAAGATTTTACTTCAAGTCTTCTACAACCGGATATTAAAAAATTCCCATCTGCCCCATAAACGCGGGCAGGGCTCTCGAAACTTTAAACCCTGCAGGGGTGTCCCAACTTAGCCCATGACAAGCTCACGATCCGTAGAGACAATCCTCCATCGTGGGACACCCGATCAGACTCGAAATCCAGGTGCACAAGACATTTCGATAATGGTAAAACAAAACTAGCAAGACCGCCCGAATGTGCCAACAAATCCTGATAGGAGCAGCGCATATCTCGTTCTCAGGGCACACTGGATGAAACATCCTATGAGTAAAACCAACCCTCAAGTTTCCCCGAGGTGGCCCCGCAGTCTACTCGGTTCGAACCAACACTTAGAGGAGCACTGGCCGGGGGGGGGGGGGGCTAATAAAAATCCATGGGGGCCGGCAAGTCCCTATGCAAGTTTTAGGTGGTGTTAGGCAAATGGTAAAACCAATGTTGGGCCTTGCTAGAAGAGTTTTATTCAAAGCGAACTGTCAAGAGGGTCCCATACCCCTCATTGTATTAGGGACGCAAAATCAAGGAACATAACACTGGTATGATGGAAACTAGGGCGACAAGAGTGGAACAAAACACCATGCATAAGGCCGAGCCTTCCACCCTTTACCAAGTATATAGATGCATTAATTAAATAAGATATATTGTGATATCCCATGATATCCATGAAATCCATGTCCCAACATGGAACAACCTGCAACTGCACCTGCAAGTAGCAATGCTATAAGAGAGGCTGATCAAAGCGGTAACGTAGCAAAACAACGGTGTTGCTAGGAAGGGTGAAAAGGGTTAGAGGCTATCATGGCAATTTTGGAGGCTTGATAAACAAGTGGTAGGTAGCGTGACATAGCGATAGCATCGAGACAACTAGCACAACAAAGATAGTAGTGAGATCCAAGGTGACGGTCATCTTGCCTGAAATCCCGCTAGGAAGAGAACGATTGCATGAAGAAGACAAAGCCATGTAGACGAACGAATCCTCACAATTGCAACAAAACAGGAACTCTCGAGAAGGAGCACAACCGGAAAGAAGCAAACAACAAGGTAAACACACAAGCATGGACAAGACATGATGCTCAACCAAGTATGATGCATGACAATGCTACGTGATGCTACTCATGGCAAGAGATGATGCATACAAGAGCCACACATCAAAGCAAGTTTAAATGAGGCCGACAACAACATATAACAAATCCGGTAAGTCCTCATATGCAAATTTCGAAATTGGTAGATATTTGATTAGAACACAATGTTGAAGTTGTTAAACATCAAGTCAAAATGCACCAAGATGATCTACATGGTTTCTAGTCAAGTTACATATAAAGTTCATTTAATACGGAGCTACGGCCTAGAAGATATGAGCACAACAAGTTAAACATGGCATTGATGCAAAAGGCATACAAACATCAAGCAAACACACTCAAAATATGGATGCAACAAGGTAACATGAAACTATATGCAAAACTAAGCAAGTTTCATATAGAGCATGCTCAAAATGGAGCAACAGTTCAACACATACAGTCAACACAAGATTCAAACACAATCTGCCCAAAACAGCAACTAAGCACTTTGCAAACAAGGAAACAACATGCTACAAGAAACATATAAGCACAAACTTGACATGCACTTAAAGTAAAGACACCATGCTTCAAAATATCTTAAAGGTTCAAGTTCATAGTCATCAAGATTAATCCAAGATGATCAAGGCAAAAAGCAACTTGATAACACAGATTATGACTTAGTGAAAAACATGGCATACATGTGAGCAGGAATAACATATTGACATGTTGGAGACATGAAAACAGAGATGATATAGTGCAAGAACATAACAAGCAAGCGCATGGCACTCAAGCACAGATTAAACATGGCAAAACATTATTACTAAGCATCTCCATATGACCCATAGATCAATAGCAATCAACAAGACAAGATGCAACATGATATAAGTTGATTCTCAGACTTTGAAGAAATTTGGGAATGCAAAACATAACATTATGATGCTGACTTTGGAGGCACATAACAGCAAGCATAGCAACTTTAATAAACATGCAAAAGACATGGACATTTAGTAGACGTAATATACTTCAACTTAGTCCATGGGCACAAGTTCATATGAAGCATGGAGTAATCACAATGATTCATGCAAAAAGGAACATGTTGTCAACAGGATGACAGATTTAGCATGAAGGCAACTTGAGAGCAAGAAAGAGACAAGCTACAACAAGTTATAATTATAACCAAGGGCATGGAACCAAAGTACACATAACGAAGAGAAAATATTATCAATGCATCATATACATATGACTCATGGACTAGTGGGAACCATCAAGACAAAATTGAATGTTATAACAGTTGCAGCAAGTGTAAATCAGCAACAACAACATAACATGTTTGCAAGCTTGGAACAGAGGTCATAGGAAGTCTAAAATTAACAAACTTGGCATGTGGACAAAGTACTTATATCATACTACAAAACATGTAATTGGAGAAACTCCAAAAGAGGCATACATCAATCAATAACAAGCTCACAACATGGCATCATGAAGTTAACAGAAAACTGGAACATCATTTAGGCATGTTCATGGCAATGAAAACATATGCTACAGGACATATATGAGGCATCCAAAGGCATGGCATGATCGATCATAACAAGGAAATCAAAACATGTCAAGTAGGCACCTCTAGATTATGCATGTAAATGATATTAGCTTCAAGTTAACAAGGCATCACAATGTAACAGTTACACACTTGACAAAGATCACCTAGTCTCAGAAATCAGCAACATTAAGTAGCACACTTCACAAGCTTGTGCTAGTTACCACAAGGCACATAAAAATACATGGATTGCACCACTGTAAAGATGGCATGAAAATTCTCCTAAAACATATAGACTTGATGCATAAAAGACGCACACACAAAATGCAATGAAAAAGACAAAACAACAAGTTATGACAAGTTTCAGCAGTTAACATCATATAACACTTTTGCAACGATGATTAAGACATCAATATAAACTCTAATATGAATGCAACCACTACCATCATGAAGTTTACGAAGAGTACAACAAATTGCATATATGGATCATATCATTCGGACAAGCATGCACAACGTTACATGTCTCACAAAATGCAATATGATGCTAAAAAAAGGACTTAGTGGAAAAACTACCCAGCGCAGAAATGAGATCTAGATCGGGCCAACAGCACTCCTCGTACAGGACGGCTCCGACAGAAGTCAACGACGATGGTGGGGTGGCGTGGGACTCCGGTAGGCGTCGGGGAGGCCGGGAATGGGTGTATCCGGGCATGGGGACCCCGGATCCGGCCGCGGTGGTCGACGGTGGTGCTCGTGGAGGCGAGATGCGGTCGCGGTGACGGCGGGACGACCATGGCAGGAGCTCCAGCAGGAGAGGACGAGGAAGGTGAGGGAGAGAAGAATGAGCGGAGGGAGGAAGGTGACGACGGGCAGGGCGGCGGAGAACTCATCTCCGGCGAGGTCCGGTCGCTGGAGGCGGGCAGCGACGAGGCGGCGGGGTCGGGCGCTCGGGAGCGAGCTCAGGCGGGAGCTGCGAGGAGCCGAGCGCTCGGGCGCCAGGGAGGCTCGGGCTCGCGCGGGCTGGCGGCCTGTCCGGGGCCCGGCGGGCCGCAGCGGTGAAGTGGGACGCGGCGCGGACATGTGTCGCGACACGAGTGGCTGAGGGGCAGTGGCGAACATGTCCGACGGGGGAGCAGACACGTCCGGCGGCGCGAGGAGGAAGAAGACTAGGGTTTGGACCGCGAGTTTGGACGGGGGAGGTGTTTAAACAGGTAGAGGGAGTTAGGAGAGTCCAAATGAGGTGCGGTTTTTGCCCACACGATCGTGATCCAACGATGGAGAGCATGGATGGGGTTTAGATGGGCTAGTGGGATGTTATGAAGGGGTGCTGGGCTGCAAAGAGAAGGGGGTTTTGCGGTTACATGGTTAACCGTTGGGGTATGAAGCGACCTCCAAATGGAACAAAATTTGACAGGCGGTCTACCGGTGATATACCAAGGCCACTCGACAAATCTCGGCCAATTCCGAGAACATTTTTCTCCTGCTCATGAAACAAGATCTGGAAGGTGCAACGGGTGCGAGAGAGAGTGTCGGATGGCGAAACGGACAACGAAGAAAGTGACCGGATGCAAGTTTGAAGAACATGATGATGCAATGCACATGATGACATGGCAAAGATGCGACACGCAAGCAAATGACATGGCAACGACAGCGAATACCTGGAAGACACCTGGCGCATCAGGCTCAGGGCATTATAACTCTCCTCCACTAACAAGAGATCTTGTCTCGAGATCTTAGGAACGAGACGGAATAAAAAAGGGGATGAGGTGAAACAAGAGCTGAATAGAGAAGGAGAACAAAGTCGATAACACTCGAGTAGAAAGGAGGAACGGCGAATATGATGAGAACCAAAAGCTCAAGGAAAAAAGATAGACTCCAAAAGTTTTGGGAATATAGCTAACCGGTAAAGACCCGCCCAGGAGGGGCCGGGTCAACCCCAACGACGGGTTACAAAAGGAGCCCAGTAGTATTCAAGGTGATAGTTATTAAGACTTGTAGAAGGCCTAAGCCCAGAGGCGGCTTAAGGCCCAATATTGTAAACCGCCGTGTGTAAGGAAAGACTTGTAATGAAAGGCATGTAAAGAAGTCACCAAGCCAGACACGTTTTATGAGCCGTCCGGGACTCTGTAGGCCGCCAGGCGTCAACCCGTGTATATAAGGGGACGACCCGGTAGCGGCTTAGGGCAAGAAACAAGAGATCGATAACCAAGCCGACGGATTAGCCTCTTGGTGATCGAAACCCCAACAATTCCAACACAACTAGACGTAGGCTTTTACCTTCATCGTAAGGGGCCGAACTAGTATAAAACCTCTCGTGTCCTTTGTCCTGATTAACCCCTTTAAGCATCCTAGTTGCGATGGCCCTACGACTAAGTCCTTTTGCTAGGACATCCGCCGTGACAATTCCACGACAGTTGGCGCCCACCGTGGGGCCAGCGCACGGTGGATTTGAGTTCTTGAAGGGAAACTTCGAAGGGCTCAAGGGATACATTGTGGGCCAGATGACCAAGAGTCGTCGCGGCAAGCTCTACATCAACGACGAAGGCTGGGGCCCCGAGGCCGGCTCAATTGAGTACGGGTACCGGGTCCCCTTCGGTGGGATTCATGTCTTCATTGGCCAGATCGGTGAATCGGGCCCTGAGCCAGACATCTGCACCAACATCATCGAGACGGCTCAGCGCGCGAGGCCCGCCCGGGCCCGACCCGCCATAAAGCATGCCTTCGTGGATTGCATCCATGGAGGTGAATACTCGGAAGGATCAGTGGATGGAGACGACCATCTGTTCCGATGCTACGTCATCAATAGGTGAGACAGATTCTTTGTATCAGCTACAGGATGGCATGCTTGGGGGCTGTTCCGATGGCAGCAGTATTCCGGACCCCTTTGAGCCACCGAATCGAGTCGGAGTCTTCATGGTAGGCACTCAGCCCGGGCAAAACTCCAGGGCAGCAGCAGCAGCAACCACCACCGGGTCGGCAGCGGCCGGGTCAGGAGACCCCGTGCGCCCCCAGGCTCAGATACTAATGGACCTCACAGATAAGCTGACAGCTTTGTTGACAACCGTGCTGGAGTCGGCGAATAATGTTCAGCATGACGCGGAGGTGGCACGGGTACGCGAAGAGATGGCACAAGCCGAGGAAAATTTAGCAGCATAAGAGGTCATGATGGCCGTGGAGCGGGTGGCTTTGGACGCTCGTGCTCAGCAGCTTCAAGCAGAGACTTTCCGGCTCTCGGTGGATCTGAACGCGTCAAACGAGGTCATGAGGAGAAGGCATCAGAAAACTCAGTCACGTCTACCTCTGACGCTCGATCCTAGGAACCTTTTTCATACACCCGGGGCTGGCCCAAGTAACCCGCCGGAGGCAAATCGGATCACGAGACCCGGAGCACCGGTTCAGCCGCGGGCCATGGAACCACCTCGCATGTATACCGCTCCGCCTCATTATGCGCCAACACCACCGGGTCACTTATCCAATCCTTTGGAAAACCTCATTGCTGCGTCGGCTCGTTTGGCGGCTCTCCCGATGGAAGGTGACTCTCCGACAGCAATCGAAACACGAAGGGTGAGAGAACTTCTTTAGACGGCTCTGGCACAGCAGGATGCGTACTCTTACAGTCGAGATAGAATCCATTCAACCCCTCGCCCGAGCCGGAGCCCGAGCTACAACATGCATATGGACTCAGCTGATATGTCAAGCAACGCTCAACGCCGCAACCAACCGCGCAGGCATGAGCCGGTACATGATAGAGTCCTTAACTTAGTGGATCATGAGAGGATCCAACAAGAAGCTGAGCGGGCGGTTCAACTGGCAGCTGAGCAGGCGGCTCATCAAACTTTTCCATCTTATCCAGCAACCTCTGTTGAGGCAGGAGTAGCCACAAGAACATGAGGTGTCCCTTGCCTAGTGCCGGCCATACGTAATGAGCGCTTGCCAAAAGACTTCAAGGGTCCTTGTAAGGTGCCTAATTACACGACCGATTTGCAGCCTAGGGCCTGATTGAGAGTTATGAGATGGCAATGGAGCTGTTGGAGGTCAGCGATGCAGCAATGGCTAAGTATTTCACTATGATGTTGGATGGAATGGCTCACACTTGGTTAAAAGGATTGCCCCCAATTCCATCAGCTCATGGGCGGAATTAAAAGCCCGGTTCATTCAGAACTTCAAGGACACATGCAAACAACCTATGTCAATCATGGACCTGACAAATTGTAAGCAAGAGGAAGGTGAGTCCACAATCCATTGGGTGCGCCGGAGATAATACACTCATCTGATAAGATGGATGTTGGCTCGACAGTCTTAATGTTGGAGAAAAATTGCCGTTTTGAACCTCTGAAGCAGAAGCTGGGGCGGCTCAATTATGCTGATTCTGATAGTACCAAGGACCCCGTGTCTGATGAAGAAAAGACAGGGAAGGGAAAGAAGAATGACAATGACAAGGGTCACCAGCATAACCTGGCGAATCAAGGAGGTAATAAACGTAAGGATGACGAATTTGTGGCTAACACCAATGCACAGGGCAACAATCAACGGCGCAAGGGTAGGCAACCCCCTTGGTCCGGTGGGTCAGGTCCCACCCTTGAGAAACTATTGAATGAACCTTGCCCAAGACACGACACCTGGGAGAAGCCAGCCACCCATTTGTGGAAGGATTGTACAATCATGAAGGCATTTAAAAATTCAAACACATTTGATGGAAATCACGGGCCTGGCGGCGGTTCAGGTGGAGGCAGCTTTCATGGCCCGGGCACCGGTTCAGGTGGAGGCGGTTTTCACGGTCAGGGCCATACGGGTAACCAGGGAGGTTATAATCCACAACCTGGCCAAGGTAATCAGCAGCAATAGTCCGAATATCAGAGCAACCCAAAACAGTTGAATAGTGGGCAATACCATGTATTTACCACTAGTTTATGCAAGAGGGACCAGAAGCTTCATAAGAGGGTTGTCAATGCCGTTGAGACGATGATTCCATGTTATTTAAGGTGGTTAGAACAGCCTATTGTGTGGAGCAGAGAAGATCATCCTCCTCGGGTTGATAATCCGGGTCACTTAGCCTTGGTGGTGGTACCTCAGGTTGGTGGATATAAATTCACTAAAGTGCTCATGGATTGAGGCAGTAGCATCAACATCCTCTACTATGAGACGTTCCGTCGGATGGGGTTGACTGATAAGAGTCTTAAGCAATCCAACACCGTTTTTCACGGTGTTGTCCCTGGCAAGTCGGCATACCCAGTTGGTAAGATTGAACTGAAAGTAGCCTTTGGGGATGAATATGATTCCAAAGCTGAGAAGTTAACTTTTGAGGTGGTTAAGATCAAAAGCCCGTATCATGCTTTGTTTGGACGGCCGGCTTACGCCAAGTTCATGGCTCGGCCGTGTTATGTATATCTACAGCTCAAGATGCCGGGTTATAAAGGCACCATACAGTTCACGGAAGCCGGAAAATAGCCCTGGAATGTGAAGAAGGAGATGCCGCTTATGCTGAGTCTGTTTGTGCAACAGAGGAGTTAAAGTTTTATAAAGATAATGTTGACCCGGCAGACATGATGTCCTTAAAAAAGCCAACAACGGAGCATGAACCGGTGTTGAAATTCAAGTCAGCTGATGACACCAAAACGATTGATTTTGTGCTTGGTGACTCATCCAAGAAGTTCATCATCAGTGCCAACTTGGATCCAAAATAGGAAAGCGCGCTCATCGAGTTCATCCGTGAGAACCGGGACATCTTTGCATGGAAACCTTCTGACATGCCGGGTGTCCAGAGAGAACTCGCTGAGCACACTCTTAATATTGATCCAAAGTTTAAGCCGGTCAGGCAGTTTCTCCGATGGTTTAACGAGGAAAGGCGCAATGCCATTGGAGAAGAGGTGGCCCGGCTCTTGGCGGCCGAGTTCATTGTGGAAGTTTTTCACCCAGAGTGGTTGGCTAACCCGGTGCTTGTACTCAAGAAGAACGGCACCTGGCGTATGTGTGTGGATTACACCGATTTAAACAAAGCTTGTCCAGCTGACCCTTTTGCGCTCCCTCGTATTGATTAGATCATTGATGCTACGGCGGGTTGTGAGCGTTTGAGTTTTCTGGATGCTTATTCGGGTTATCATCAGATTAAGATGGCAGTCAAGGACCAGGAGAAGATAGCTTTCATCACTCCGTTTGGAGCCTTCTGCTATGTGTCTATGCCTTTCGGGCTTAAGAGTGCCCAGGCGACTTATCAACGGTGTGTGCAGAATTTCCTTCACAATCAGATTGGGCGTAATGTTCATGCTTATGTGGATGATATAGTGATGAAGTCCAGAAAAGAGGAAACCTTGGTAACTGATCTGAAGGAGACCTTTGATAACCTTCGGGTCTACAAGATGATGCTTAACCCGGCCAAGTGTGTTTTCAGAGTCCCAGCTGGCAAACTCTTCGGTTTTTTGGTGTCCAACCGAGGTATTGAAGCTAAACCGGAGAAAATTAAGGCAATCACATCCTTGGCCAAACCAGCATGCATCAATGACGTTCAACGGCTGGCGGGTCGTGTTGCTGCTCTGAGCCGGTTCATAAGCCGGTTAGGAGAGAAGGTGATGCCTTTGTATCAGATGATGAAAAATACAGATGACTTTGTTTGGAGTGAAGCTGCAAATTCTTCCTTTGAGGATCTGAAGAAACAGCTTGCTGAGCCGCCGGTTCTTGCTGCTCTGGTTGAGAAGGAACCGCTATTGTTATATGTAGCCGCTAACTCATGTGCTGTTAGTGTGGCGATTGTGGTGGAACGCAAGGAGGCTGGCAAGGAACATCCGGTCCAACGGCTGGTTTACTACGTCAGTGAGGTGTTGATTGAATCTAAACAAAGATATCCACATTGGCAGAAGCTCGTTTATGGGGTATTCATGGCAAGCCAGAAGCTCAAACATTACTTTCAGGGTCACCCAATCACTATGGTTAGCTCTGCTCCTTTGGGAGACATCATTCAAAATAGAGAAGCTACTGGACGAGTCGCCAAGTGGGCCATTGAACTTGGGTCTCATGGGTTGAAGTATGTACCATGTATTGCGATCAAATCTCAAGCGCTGGTTGACTTTATTAATGACTGGACAGAGATGCAGATGCCAGAGGAGAAACCAGACAACACATATTGGATGATTCACTTTGATGGGTCCAGACAGTTGGAAGGCTCGGGGGCTGGAGTTGTGTTAACTTCCCCTCGAGGTGACAAATTTTGTTATGTGTTGCAATTGACGTTTCCTTGTACTGACAGTGCAGCAGAATATGAAGCCTTAATCCATGGTCTTCGAATGGCGAAAGAAATGAGTCAAAGCCGGGTTCGGTGCCTTGGCGACTTAGATTTGGTGGCTCAACAGGTGTCAGGCAAGTGGGATTCCAAGGACCCTCTCATGGCGGCTTATCACCGTGAAGTCGATGCTGTTGCAGGACATTTTAAAGGTTATCAGGTGGAACACATTGACCGTAGGAAGAACGAAGCGGCCAATGCTTTAAGCCGGTTGGGATCTCAACATAAGCTGGTGCCACTGATAACCCACAAGTATAGGGGATCGCAACAGTTTTCGAGGGTAGAGTATTCAACCCAAATTTATTGATTCGACACAAGGGGAGCCAAAGAATATTCTCAAGTATTAGCAGCTGAGTTGTCAATTCAACCACACCTGGAAACTTAGTATCTGCAGCAAAGTATTTAGTAGCAAAGTAATATGATAGTAGTGGTAGCGGTAGCAAAAGGTAATAGTAGTAAAAGTAATGTTTTTGGTATTTTGTAGTGATGATAGCAATAGCAACGGGAAAGTAAATAGGCGAAGAACAATATATGAAAAGCTCATAGGCAATGGATCAGTGATGGAGAATTATGCCAGATGCGGTTCATCATGTAACAGTCATAACCTAGGGTGACACAGAACTAGCTCCAGTTCATTGATATAATGTAGGCATGTATTCTAAACATAGTCATACGTGCTTATGGAAAAGAACTTGCATGACATCTTTTGTCCTACCCTCCCGTGGCAGCGGGGTCCTTACGGAAACTAAGGGATATTAAGGCCTCCTTTTAATAGAGAACCGGAACAAAGCATTAACACATAGTGAGTACATGAACTCCTCAAACTACGATCATCACCGGTAAGTATCCCGATTATTGTCACTTCGGGGTTAACGGATCATAACACATAATAGGTGACTATAGACTTGCAAGATAGGATCAAGAACACTCATATATTGATGAAAACATAATAGGTTCAGATCTGAAATCATGGCACTCGGGCCCTAGTGACAAGCATTAAGCATAGCAAAGTCATAGCAACATCAATCTCAGAACATAGTGGACACTAGGGATCAAACCCTAACAAAACTAACTCGATTACATGATAGATCCCATCCAACCCATCACCGTCCAGCAAGCCTACGATGGAATTACTCACGCACGGCGGTGAGAATCATGAAATTGGTGATGGAGGATGGTTGATGATGACGATGGATTCCCCTCTCTAGAGCCTCGAACGGACTCCAGATTAGCCCTCCCGAGAGGTTTTAGGGCTTGGCGGCGGCTCTGTATCGTAAAATGCGATGATTTCTTCTCTCTGATTTTTCTCTCCCTGAAACTCAATATATGGAGTTGGAGTTGGTGTCGGAGAGGCAACAGGGGGCCCACAAGGTAGGGGGGCGCGCCCTAGGGGGGCAGGCATGCCCCCCACCCTCGCGGAGAGACGGTGGGCCCCCTGGCCTTCATCTTTGGCAGGTATTTTTCTTATTTTCTGAAAAGTGGCTCCATGAAGTTTCACGTCATTCCGAGAACGTTTGCTCCTGCACATAAATAACACCATGGTAATTCTGCTGAAATCAGTGTCTGTTCGGGTTAGTTCCATTCAAATCATGCAAGTTAGAGTCCAAAATAAGGGCAAAAGTGTTTGGAAAAGTAGATACGTTGGAGACATATCAACTCCCCCAAGCTTAAACCTTTGCTGGTCCTCAAGCAATTCAGTTGACAAACTGAAAGTGATAAAGAAAAACTTTTACAAACTCTGTTTGCTCTTGTTGTTGTAAATATGTAAAGCCAGCATTCATGTTTTCAGCAAAGATTATAACTAACCACATTTGCAATAACGCATAGGTCTCAAGTTTACTCATATCAATAGCATAACCAACTAGAGAGCCATAATAATAAATCTCGGATGACAACACTTTCTCAAAACAATCATAATATGATATAACAATATGGTATCTCGCTAGCCCTTTCTGAGACCGCAAAACATAAATGCAGAGCACCTTTAAATACCAAGGACTGGCTAGACATTGTAATTCATGGTAAAAGAGATCCAGTCAAGTCATACTCAATGTAAACTAACAATAATGAATGCAAATGACAGCGGTGCTCTCCAACTGGTGCTTTTTAATAAGAGGATGATGACTCCGCATAAAAGTAAATGGATAGGCCCTTCATAGAGGGAAGCAGGGATTTGTAGAGGTGCCAGAACTCGGTTTTGAAATAGAGGTGAATAATATTTTGAGCGGTATACTTTCATTGTCAACATAACAACCAAGAGATGGTGATATCTTCCATGCTACACACATTATAGGCGGTTCCCAAACAGAATGGTAAAGTTTATACTCCCCCTTCCACCAACAAGCATCAATCCATGGCTTGCTTGAAACAAATTTACTTGGAACGGCAGGTAGATACCGTATATAGGTAGGTATAGTGGACTCATGTGGAATAACTTTGGGGTTTAAGGGATTTGCACAAGCAGTATTCCCGCTTAGTACAGGCGAATGCTAGCAAAAGAGTGGGGAGCGACCAACTAGAGAGCGACAACAGTCATGAATATGCATTAAAATTAATCAACACCGAATGCAAGCATGAGTAGGATATAATCCACCATGAACATAAATATCGTGAAGGCTATGTTGATTTTGTTTCAACTACATGCGTGGACATGCGCCAAGTCAAGTCACTTAAATCATTCAGAGGAGGATACCACCCTATCATACCACATCATAACCATTTTAATAGCATGTTGGCACGCAAGGTAAACCATTATAACTCATAGCTAATCAAGCAAGGCATAAGAAACTATGATCTCTAGTTGTCATTGCAAACATGTTTATTCATAATAGGATGAATCAGGAACGATGAACTAATCATATTTACAAAAACAAAAGAGGTCGAGTTCACACCAGCTTTTCTTATCTCAGTCAGTCCATCATATATCATCATAATTGCCTTTCACTTGCACGACCAAACGATGTGAATAATAATAATAGTGCACGTGCATTGGACTAAGCTAGAATCTGCAAGCATTCAATAAACAGGAGAAGACAAGGCAATATGGGCTCTTTTGTCAGATAAACAATAATGCATATAAGAGCCATTTCAACAATTTAATTATGATCTTCTCCTATCGACCCCCAAAGAAAAGAAATAAAACTATTTACACGGAAAGCTCCCAACAAGCAAAAGAAGAACATGAAATCTTTTTGGGTTTTCTTTTTAATTACTACTACAAGCATGGAAATTAAACTGATTAAAAGCTACAACTAAATTTTTTGTTTTTCTTAAGGTTTATCAAACACACAAGAAGAAAGCATAAAAAGGAAATTAAATTAGCATGGATGATACAATGAAAAAGTATGAGCACCGACATCTAGCAATGAGTGTGTGAACATAAGTGTAATGTCGGTGGGAAATACGTACTCCCCCAAGCTTAGGCTTTTGGCCTAAGTTGGTCTATGGCCACGGCTAGCCTGGCGGATATCCATAATAGTAGCTGGGGTCGTACTGTGATGCAGCAGCTATCGCCCGCTGAGCTGCAGCGTGGCGACGAGAGGCGTCCGCTCTCCTCTCGTACTCATCTGCCTCCTCTCTAGTAATAGTATATCTTCCTTTTGCCTGATGATCAAAGAAGGTAGGAGCAGGGAGAGTAATATGGACAGCACGGCATCTGTCAAAGATTAGTCGATACTGGAGAGGTGATTCATTGCTCTCGACAAACTGGTGGTGAACCATAGCATTAAAGTCTAGGTAAGCAGGAGGTAATTCAATATCATCTTCGCGTATGGCTATACCAAGAAAATTAGCTATGCGGGTTGCATAAATTCCACCAAAGAAATCTCCATTAAATCTATTAAGATGCAACCTACGTGCAACAATGGCTCCCAAATTATAAGATTTGTCTCCTAACACAGCACTCCGAAGAATACTGAGGTCAGGGACACACATGTGACATGCCTCATCTTTACCATTAATGCATCTACCTATGAAGAGAGCAAAATAATGTATAGCTGGAAAGTGAATGCTCCCTATGGTAGCTTGTGTTATATCTCTAGATTCTCCCACAGTTATACTAGCAAGAAAATCTCTAAATTCAGATTTGCGAGGATCCCTTATACTCCCCCATTGTGGAAGTTTACAAGCAGTGGTAAAATCCTCTAAGTCCATAGTGTAAGAATTATCATAAAGATCAAACAGGATAGTTGGAGAATTACGTGAAGTTGAAATTCAAACCTCCTCATGAAGGTACTGGTGCGGTTGTGATACTAGCTACAGTTCTCTTCCTGGAAGCTCACGAGATCAGCGTTACGCAAATATGCGTTGAATTCTTCCTTAATTACCACTCGATCCATAAAGTTCTCAGAAGGCCATTCACAAGGACGCACTGGAGCGTCTCTTGGTGGCTCGTCATCAGCATCACGCATTGCAAGCCAGGGTCCTTGCTTCCTTGAAGAACTACCTTGGAAAATTTTCCTAAGCATATTTCTTCCTCTGAAAAATTCTGAATTTTTTTAGTAACTTCAAAATAAAAGTAAACCAAACTCAATAATATTCATAGCAACTACTCCTACAAGTGCCTAGAGCCTATATCATGCATCAAAACTACTTTTGACCATATAAATTTGACATGCAAGCTCAAGAACAGGGTCACCTAAGCAACAAAAATTTGCAATGAATAAAGCACTAGAACAAAAACTAATTAGACCAATGGAGGAGTCACATACCAAGGAACAATCTCCCCAAGCAGTTTTGTGAGAGGTGCTTTAAGCAAGGAGATCGAAAATGGCAGCAAAATGAGCTTGGACTCGGGTTTGAGCTGGATATTCGTGTTTGTGGGAGGAAGAAGAAGTGTATGGGTGCATGAATAAGTGGAGGAGGATCACCGTGGGACCACGAGGCAGGGGGGCGCGCCCAGGGGGGTAGGGCGCGCCCTCCACCCTCGTGGGTAGGTGGTTGACCCCCCTGCTGTGTTCTCAGTGCCAAATATTCTCCAATATTCTAGAAAAAAATCATATTTAAATTTCGGAGCATTTGGAGAACTTTTATTTTCGGGGTATTTTTATATTGCACGGATAATCAGATAACAGACAGAAAAATATTTATTTTTATTTTATTTAATATAAATAACAGAAAGTAAAAGTGGGGTACAGAAGGTTGTGCCTTCTAGTTTCATCCATCTCATGATCATCAAAAGGAATCGTCTAACAAGGTAGATCAAGTCTTGTTAACGAACTCATTCTGAATAACATGGAACCGGAGAAATTTCAAATAACACTGTGTTACCTCAACGGGGATATGCACATCCCCAATAATAAGAATATCATATTTCTTCTTGACAGTAGGAAGAGGAAATTCAAAACCTCCAAATATAATCGATGGAATTTTTCCAATAGAGTTGATACTATGAACTTGAGGTTGTTTCCTCGGAAAGTGTACCATATGCTCATTACCATTAACATGAAAAGTGACATTGCCTTTAGTGCAATCAATAACAGCCCCCGCAGTATTCAAAAAGGGTCTTCCAAGAATAATAGACATACTATCGTCCTCGGGAATATCAAGAATAACAAAGTCCGTTAAAATAGTAACGTTTGCAACTACAACATGCACATCCTCACAAATACCGACAGGTATAGCAGTTGATTTATCAGCCATTTGCAAGGATATTTCAGTAGGTGTCAACTTATTCAAATCAAGTCTACGATATAAAGAGAGAGGCATAACACTATCATCGGCTCCAAGATCACATAAAACAGTTTTAACATAGTTTCTTTTAATAGAGCATGGTATAGTGGGTACACCGGGATCTCCAAGTTTCTTTGGTATTCCACCCTTAAAAGTATAATTAGCAAGCATGGTGGAAATTTCAGCTTCCGGTATCTTTCTTTTATTTGTAATAATATCTTTCACGTACTTAGCATAAGGATTGGTTTTAAGCATATCAGTTAATCGCATACGCAAAAAGATAGGTCTGATCATTTCAACAAAGCGCTCAAAATCCTCAGCATCCTTTTTCTTGGATGGTTTGAGAGGAAAAGGCATGGGTTTCTGAACCCAAGGCTCTCTTTCTCTACCATGTTTCCTAGCAACAAAGTCTTTCTTATCATAACGTTGATTCTTTGTTTGTGGGTTATCAAGATCAACAACAATTTCAATTTCTATATCATTATGATTACTAGGTTGAGCATCATCATGAACATTATCATTAGCATTACCACTAGTTTCAGGTTCATTACTAGATTGAGTTTCAGCATCAGAAATAGAAATATCATTTGGATTCTCAGGTGTTTCAACAATAGGATCACTAGAAGCATGCAAAGTCCTATCTTTTTTCTTTTTCTTCTTTTTAGAAGAACTAGGTACATCTATATTATTTCTTTGGGAATCTTGCTCAATTCTCTTAGGATGGCCTTCAGGATACAAAGGTTCCTGAGTCATTCTACCAGTTCTAGTAGCCACTCTAACATCATTATCATTATATTTACTATTCAATTCATTGAGCAAATCATTTTGAGCTTTAAGTACTTGTTCTACTTGAGTGGTAACCATAGAAGCATGTTTACTAATAAGTTTAAGTTCACCTTTAACATTAGCCATATAATCACCCAAGTGTTCAAGCATATTTGAATTGTATTTCAATTGTCTACCAAAATAAGCATTAAAATCTTCTTGCTTAGCCATAAATTTATCAAACTCATCTAAGCATGGGCTAGAAAATTTAGTAAATGGGATTTCAGCTTTATCATATCTATAGAGAGAATTTACCTTTACTACCCGTGTCGGGTTATCAAGACCATGAGTTTCCTCAATAGGTAATGGATTTGGATTATATGTTTCTTCAATAGAAGGTAAATTAAGACCATGTATTTCTTCAATAGGAGGTAAATTCTTAACATCTTCAACTTTAATACCTTTTTTGTTCATAGAT
Organism: Triticum aestivum; assembly: GCF_018294505.1. NCBI lineage: Eukaryota > Viridiplantae > Streptophyta > Magnoliopsida > Poales > Poaceae > Triticum > Triticum aestivum. Next base: position 20,823,219 of record NC_057803.1, on the reverse strand, counting down.
TTCTTTGCCTCTTGCATATCTTCAGGACTGAGAAATAGAATACCCCTCTTCTTCGGAGTTGGTTTAGGAATAGGCTCAGGAATTGGCTCCGGAGGTGTCCAATTATTTTCATTTGCCAACATATTATTCAATAAAATTTCAGCTTCATCCGCTGTTCTTTCACTGAAAACAGAACCAACACAACTATCCAGGTAATCTCTGGAAGCATCAGTTAGTCCATTATAAAAGATATCAAGTATTTCATTGTAACATCCCAAATTTTTCAATTTGGAATGTTATACATAGTCATCCATGCATATCATATTTTATTTGCATTTCGTCTAGCGATCCTCAAAATCCTAAGCAACTCAAGGACCCTCGGAGAGAGTTGTGGATTTTCCCGCTTTTCAAATTTGATCTTATCAAATTTTGAAACGAGGATTTTGGTTTTAATTATTTTCTTTTCAAAAATATTTCATACTAAAATATATGAGAGGAGATAATATGACTTCTCCAAGATAATTGAAATATTGGAGGAAAAATATTAAAATCAAATATTTGTTTTATTTGTTTTTATTGCAATTTTGTTTGCATTAGAAAAATTGCATGTTTTAAAATTGCATTTTGGGCCCAAGAAAATGTTCATCTCGTTCTAAATATTTTATTTAGACGGTGAAAATTTGTTTTGGCATTTTTTGATTTTTATTTATTTTTCTAGGATTTTTTTTTCTGTCGGTGAAATTATTTAAAAAAGAAGAAGTTCCGCGCTCGACTGGGCCTAAGGCCCAGCCGAGCCAGGCCGCCGCCTCCTCCTGCGCGCGCGCCGCCGCCGCCGCTCGGACCGGAGTCCGAGTCAAACTCCGCCTCCGCCGCGCCATGCCCCCTCCTCCAAGTCGCGCCGCTCCCGCCCTTTATATACGCCCGCCGCCGAGCCCCAACACCCCACCGCCACCGCCGTAGCCCCGCCGCCCCGCAGCGCCGCCGCCCGCGCTAGCCGCCGCCGCTGCTTGCCGCCACCGCCGCCGCAGCCCCGCGCCGCCGCTTGCCGCCACAGCCCCGCGAGCTGCCGCCCCACCGCTGCCCCGCCTCACCGGAGCCCCCTCGCCGGAGGTAGCCGCCGGACCCGCCGCCATTTTTTTTATAAAAACCGTTCGGTTTTTTAGAAAACCCTAGATCCATGTTTTTGGATTCACCGGTTTTTTTTCGGTTCTTCTAGTTAGTGGACGTTCGTCTGTACGCTCGTTTTAACAAATGGTTTTCGTCCGTTAGATCCAGCTAACGAGCGTTCGTTAGTCTGTTCGCCAGTTTTCTTTATCGGATTTATTCCGCGATTTTTCTGATGGCGATTTCTGATCCGATCTTAGTTTCTGTTTTTCTTTTCGCTCGTTAGTCGGAATCAGGCGATGCAAGCGCCTAGAGTTTCATCTTGAAACCCTCTTTCCATTTAACCAACTCAAATAAGTTTTTGCTACTGTAAAATTTGACCTAGGTTCAGATTAGTAAATGAAGCTTCTTTCTTTCGCTGTTTGAGTTTCGTTGCTCCGTTTGATTTGATTCTTTTTGCAAACCGGAGTTCTTAAGTTGAACCTTCTGGTCAACCCCTCTTATTTGAGATTTACCCGTGTTTATTTGCTTGTTGCTTATGTAAGTTATTGTTTGTTTGCGATAGAACACCAGAAGTGCGATGCGTGCTACTACGAGTCCCTAGGTTTCGCAGACCGTCGGCAAGGCAAGTAACACTTTGATCATATCCCTTTTATCACCCAGTTTTTATGCATTAGTTCCAATCCCCAAACATTGCATGATTAGGATGTCATTAACATGTGGGTTGGGAAGTAGTTGTTGAGGTAGAACCTATTACCCTGTTACATTCAAACCCTTGGGAGTTACTCTATGTGTTGCTTATATTACCCTGTTACATCTGGGTGGATTGAGGCACCTGGAGTACCCAGTGTTGCCTGTATTTTTTTGGAAATCCTGGAGTACCCCTGTGATCTTCCTATGGACCGCCACCCAGGGTCAAAGGGAATTGAGATGATTCATGCTAGAAACATCCGTGTGCAGCCACAAGCTATTATGGGCTCTAGCATAGTTGAGTAAGCTACGTGAAGCTCTTGAAGAGGCAGATCAACAGGTATTGGGATGTAGGTTTGGTATGGTTTGTCCGGAGTAAAGAGTTAATGTTTCTAAAAGACTGTGTCTCGGTCATCCGTTTCTCAGACACCTTGTAGTGCGAGAAAACCAACGGAGGTGATCGAGTCTTGTGGGGAAAAGTGCGCAAACCTCTGGAGAGTGTATAATCTAATCATGGTTAGCTGTGTCCTCGGTTATGGACAATTTTTGAGTATCTAGTATTTGAGTTATCACATGTATCTCATCATTTCTTAATTAATATTGTTGGGATGTTAATTACTTTAATTGGGATTGAGTTGGAGGAACCTTCTCAATGATGTTTCAACTACCATGATAGTAAAATTAAAATCTATTCCTTTGTTGTAGGGAAAAATTGGCTTTACGCAAAAACTATAACCATAGAGCTTTCCACCAACCAAATATGCATGTAGTGATAGCATTATTCTGTTCTTGCTCTACTGTGTTATTTTGCCAGCATATTCCATGTGCTGACCCGTTTTCGGGTTATGTTGCAGACTTTTCAGACGAGGAGTAAGGTCGTTAGGTCGTTGCTGTGCAGCTCAGTTATGCCATTGGAATTGATGGACTCACTTTACCTTCCAAGCCTTCCGCTGTTATCGTATTAGATGGCCTTAAGCCATATTATTGTAATAAGTTCTCTTTTGAGACATTCGATGTAATAAGTGTGTGATTGCCACTCTGTTATAAATCCTTCGAGTACTGTGTGTGTCAGCATTACCGATCCAGGGATGACACTGAAGCACAGAGACTTGACCATCTGAGGTCGGGTCGCTACAAGATGGTATCAGAGCACACGCTGAGTGTAGGACACGACCACTAAGATAAACCCTAGGTCACACTTCTCTACTCATTTCTGACTCCTCTCCATTTTCTACTTTTTAGGATGACGAAGATGAAGAACAAGTTTGCACAACCGGATGAAGACACACCTTTTGGACGCCACTTGAAGGAAGTCACTAGGTACTTGAACATTGGAATACCAAGCTTCACCGGAACGTACAACGCCACTTTACCTGAAGAGGAGCGCTGGATGGTTCAAGTACAAGTTCCAGGAAGGACGTTCTCGCCAACTTCTAAACCCATAGAGTTTTCTTTTGAAGCACCCACCTGGAGTCTAGGCAAGAGCATGGCAGCCCACATTACCATGGGACGCATTGGAGAAGTCTACAACAGGGAGCTTAAGGACACTATCTACCAAATATGTGGGCGCCGAGACGAGCAATGGGAAGTAATCAACACCAGGAAGGATAGATCCATTGCAGCTTTCATCCAGGAGTTAAACCAGCACATTCGACGTCAGGAGAACCAGATGTGCGCGGACATGATGGACTTGAAGAAGGCGAAGACTAGAATCATCGAGCTGGAGGAAGAACTCAAGTTTACACGCGATGGATATGAGGAGGAAATCAAGACACTACCGGAGAAGAATGACGACTTAGTCAAGAAGATCGGAGTATTCATGGGAGGACCAGCACCAATAGAAGAAGAAGAAGAACCCAAGGAGATACGCCCCGAGGACTACATCATCATCGACGACACCGATTCCGATCCTAGTGATGATGACTTTGAAGACGAAGCTGGAGCAGACATCATGGAGTCTTCCACCGATCAAAATTTCTAGATGACCACCAAATATTAGTAGTATTCCCCATGTAATTAGTAGTAGATGAGCACTTTGCGATAGTCCTAGACCGTTTGTATGCCCTTGCTTGCTTGATTGAGTGAAATGTTTGTATTTGTCTCATGTGCATATGGGTAGTGCTTTCTCATTAGAACCCTTTTCTATTCTGATCTCTTCCATCTAAACCCATCAGATGCCTCCGAGACGTGACCCCAATTTTTTTCCCACCGGAGGTCATCCAGCTGATCCAGCAGCAGAATACTTTGATGCAATTGCTAGTTCAGAACCAGGGCAACAACAACAACAACCCGCCGCCAGTGGACAACCTAGCCCGTTTTCTAAGGTTACATCCGCCGGTGTTTTCCAGTAGCACCGAGCCTATAGTTGCTGATGATTGGCTACACCATATTGGAAGGGAGTTGACCACCGCAGGTTGCACGGATGCTGAGAGGGTGCACTTTGCCGCACATCAATTGGATGGACCTTCAGCCTCATGGTGGGAGAATTACACAACCACTTTCCCCATAACCAACGTCACTTGGGACCAGTTTCAGCAAGCTTTCCGCACGGCCCATGTCTCAACTGGAGCTATGCAGATGAAGAAGCGGGAGTTCCGCAACCTACGTCAGGGGAACCGTATTGTGGCACAGTACGTGGATAAGTTTAGCAAGTTATGTCGCTATGCCCCTGATGATGTGGCCACCGATGCCGCGAAGCAGGAGAAGTTTATGGAAGGGCTGAATGACGAGATGAGCATGCAGTTGATGGTAGCAACCTTCAACAACTACCAGGAGTTGGTAGATAAGGCTCTTATGATTGAAGGGAAGCAGCAGCAGATTGAGAGCCGCAAGAGAAAGTATGGACAAGTGAAGTATAACTCAGGAGCTCAGCAGAAGCCTCGCCTAACCCCGAACTCGGGAGGACTTGTTCATAACCATGGAGGTCACAACCACACTGGAGGAGGATCACATAACCACAATGGTTCTAAGAATTGGAATGGGAACGGAACCAACAATAATCAGAACCGCCCCAATCCAGCCACACCCACCAAAAGAGATCTAAGTCACGTTACTTGCTTCAAGTGTGGGAAGACTGGACACTACGCCACGGAGTGCCCTGAAGGAAAGAATGGAAACGGAAATGGGAGCGCGGGGAAGAAGCCTAATCCATTCAACAAAGGACAAGTGAACCACGTTAACGTGTAGGAGGTTGAAGAGCAGCCGGACGCGGTAATAGGTAAGTTTTTGGTTAAGTCATTTACCGCTCTTGTTCTTTTCGATACTGGTGCATCGCATTCATACATATCAAGGGGATTTGTGGATAAGTTTAAACTACCAACCCAAACCCTTAGGACCCCTCTGTTAGTAAGCTCACCCGGAGCAGAATACATGGCTAGCCGATGGTGCGACCAGGTACCCTTAACCATTGGCACACATGTTTTTCCGTCCGACCTAATTATCTTGGAGTCACAAGGATTGGATGTGATATTAGGTATGGACTGGATGTCAAAGTTTGGAGGGAGTATTGACTGTGCTAGTAAGTCGATTTATCTTACCACCCCGGAGGGAAAAAGGATTAAGTATGTGTCTAGGCATGTGCCTAGGAGGAGCCAAGTGAATGCCCTTACGGGAGTTGTTCAGGAGGAAGTGCCTGTAGTGAAGGATTATCCGGATGTTTTTCCAGAGGAGTTACCAGGCATGCCACCGGATAGAGACATTGAGTTTCTAATAAAGCTGTTGCCCGGAATAGGACCAATATCCAAGAGACCCTATCGGATGCCCGCAAATGATCTGGAGGAAATTAAGAAACAGATCAAGGAGTTATTGGAAAAAGGATACATTCGAAGAAGTTCATCACCTTGGGGAGCCCCTGTGCTTTTGGTGGAGAAGAAGGACAAATCCCTAAGGATGGTTGTTGATTATCGAGCCTTGAATGAGGTGACGATTAAGAACAAGTACCCACTGCCGATGATCAACGATCTGTTTGATCAGTTGCAAGGAGCTAAGGTGTTTTCAAAGATCGATCTGCGATCAGGATACCATCAGTTGAAGATACGTGAGAAGGATATACCAAAGACAGCGTTCACGACGCGGTATGGATTATACGAGTACACGGTCATGTCATTTGGACTGACTAATGCCCCTGCTTATTTCATGAGCATGATGAACAAGGTGTTCATGGAGTATTTGGACAAGTTTGTTGTGGTGTTTATTGATGATATTATGGTATACTCGAAGAACGAGGAGGAGCACAAGGAGCATTTGCGCTTAGTTCTCGAGAAACTCAGGGAACACCAGTTGTATGCTAAGTTTAGCAAATGCGAGTTTTGGTTGAAGGAAGTCGGATTCCTTGGACATGTTATATCAGGAGAAGGTATAGCAGTAGACCCCAGCAAAATTCAGTCAGTCACTGAATGGTTGGCACCCACCTCAGTTAGCGAGATCCGCAGTTTCCTTGGACTCGCAGGTTACTATCGGAGATTCATTGAGAACTTTTCCAAGATTGCAAAGCCAATGACTGAACTGTTAAAGAAGGATACTAAGTTTAAATGGACAGAAGATTGCGAGGCAAGTTTCCAGGAGTTGAAGGAACGGTTGACTACAGCACCAGTGCTAACACTGCCGGATATACATAAGGAATTCCAAGTGTATTGCGACGCCTCTCACTTAGGACTTGGATGTGTACTTATGCAGGATGGAAGAGTTGTTTCGTATGCCCCACGACAACTAAAACCTCATGAGTTGAACTATGCCACGCATGATTTGGAGTCAGCAGCCGTAGTGCATGCATTGAAGACCTGGAGGCATTACCTTATTGGAAACCGATGTGATGTATACACGGACCATAAGAGTTTGAAGTACATCTTCACCCAGAAGGAACTGAACCTTAGACAGAGAAGATGGTTGGAGCTTATAAAGGATTATGATGTGAAGCTACACTATCACCCCGGAAAGGCCAATGTTGTAGCAGACGCCTTGAGCAGGAAGAGTTATGCTAATATCCTTGAAAGTAAGGGACTGCCGAAGGAGTTACCAGACAATATCATGGAACTTCGATTGGAGATTGTTCCTAGAGGATTCGTTGCAACAATGGAAGTCCAGTCGACATTGCTGGACAAGATTCGAGAAGCTCAGAAGTATGACAAGGATATTGCCGAGATAAAGGAGAAGATGAGCAAAGGAAAGGCCAAAGGTTTTCGTGAAGACGAGCACGATACCTTATGGTTTGAGGACCGAGTTTTTGTGCCCAATAACCAGAAGATCAGGAAGTTAATACTTCAAGAGGTTCATGACTCACCATACTCGATACACCTCGGAAACACCAAGATGTATCTGGATTTGAAGGAACGTTTCTGGTGGACTGGTATTGCCGAGTATGTAGCCGTATGTGATGTATGTCAGCGAGTGAAGGCAGAACATCAAAAGCCAGCAGGATTATTACAGCCTATGCCGATACCCGAATGGAAGTGGGATAAACTTGGCATGGATTTTATCACCGGATTGCCCAAAACTAAAGCAAGATATGATTCCATATGGGTAGTATTTGATCTCTTGACCAAAGTGGCTCACTTCATCCCAGTGAAAACCACTTATACCAGTGCAAAGCTGGCCAAGATTTATATGTCCAGGATCGTATGTCTGCATGGAGTTCCGAGGACCATCGTATCAGATAGAGGAACACAATTTACTTCAAAGTTCTGGCATCAGTTACATCAGACTTTGGGAACAAGGTTAGAGTTCAGTACAACTTCTCACCCGCAGACAGATGGACAGACCGAGAGAGTGAACCAAATTTTGGAGGACATGTTGAGAGCCTGTGCGCTAGATTATGGATCTAGTTGGGATGACAATTTGCCTTACGCAGAGTTCTCGTACAACAATAGCTACCAAGCCAGTTTGAAGATGGCACCGTTTGAAGCCCTGTATGGACGCAGGTGCAGAACACCTTTGATGTGGGACGAGGTAGGAGACCGACAATTGTTTGGACCAGACCTGATCAAAGAGTCTGAGGAGAAGGTTAAATTTATTCGTGACAGATTGAAGATTGCTCAGTCCAGGCAGAAGAGTTATGCGGACTCAAAACGCAAAGAGGTAACCTATGAAATTGGAGACAGAGTATATCTGCGAGTATCTCCCTTGCGAGGAGTGAAACGTTTTGGAGTTAAGGGGAAACTAGCTCCGAGATTTGTAGGACCGTATCGTGTTTTGGAATGGATGGGAGAAGTTGCCTACAAGTTGGAATTACCCGAGGGATTGTCAGGAGTTCATGATGTGTTTCACGTTTCACAGCTGAAGAAGTGTCATGCTGAGATGGCCGATATACCGTTAAGAGATACAGTACCCTTGGAGGCAATTCAGTTGGACAGTGATTTGACTTACGAGGAGAAGCCAGTAAAGATTCTTGAGTTTGTCAGTAGAGTCACTCGCAGTAAGGTTATCAAGTTTTGCAAAGTTCAGTGGAGCCACCATACCGAGGACGAAGCCACCCGGGACCGAGAGGATGATCTTCGCAAAGACCACCCACACTTATTTTCTAGCCAACCCGAATCTCAAGGGCGAGATTCATCTTAAGGGGGGTAGGTTTGTAACATCCCATTTTTTTCAATTTGGAATGTTATACATAGTCATCCATGCATATCATATTTTATTTGCATTTTGTCTAGCGATCCTCGAAATCCTAAGCAACTCAAGGACCCTCGGAGAGAGTTGGGGATTTTCCCAGTTTTCAAATTTGATCTTATCAAATTTTGAAACGAGGATTTTGGTTTTAATTATTTTCTCTCCGAAAATATTTCATACTAAAATATATGAGAGGAGATAATATGACTTCTCCAAGATAATTGAAATATTGGAGGAAAAATATTAAAATCAAATATTTGTTTTATTTGGTTTTTATTGCAATTTTGTTTGCATTAGAAAAATTGCACGTTTTAAAAATTGCATTTTAGGGCCAAGAAAATGTTCATCTCGTTCTAAATATTTTATTTAGACGGTGAAAATTTGTTTTGGCATTTTTAGATTTTTATTTATTTTTCTAGGATTTTTTTTCTGTCGGCGGAAATATTTATAAAAAAAAGAAGTTCAGCGCCCGACTGGGCCTAAGGTCCAGCCGAGCCAGGCCGCCGTCGAATCCTGCGCGCGCGCCGCCGCTGCTCGGACCGGAGTCCGAGTCGGACTCCGCCTCCGTCGCGCCTTGCCCCCTCCTCCAAGTCGCGCCGCCCCCGCCCTTTATATACGCCCGCCCCGAGCCCCAACACCCCACCGCCACCGCCGCAGCCCCGCCGCCCGCGCTAGCCGCCGCCGCCGCAGCCCTGCGCCGCCGCCGCCCCGCGAGCCGCCGCCTCGCCGCTGCCCCCGCCTCGCCGGAGGTAGCCGCCGGACCCGCCGCCGGTTTTTTTATAAAACCTTTCGGTTTTTTAGAAAACCCTAGATCCAGTTTTTTGGATTCACCGTTTTTTTCCGGTTCTTCTAGTTAGCGGACGTTCGTCCGTACGTTCGTTTTAACGAACGGTTTTCATCCGTTAGATCCAGCTAACGAATGCTCATTCGTTAGTCTGTTCGTCAGTTTTCTTTTATCGGATTTATTCAGCGATTTTTCTGATCGCGATTTCTGATCCGATCTTAGTTTCTGTTTTTCTTTTCGCTCGGTAGTCGGAATTAGGCGATTCAAGCGCCTAGAGTTTCTTCTTGAAACCCTCTTTCCGTTTAACCAACTCAAATAAGTTTTTGCTACTATAAACTTTGACCTAGGTTCAGATTAGTAAACGAAGCTTCTTTCTTTCGCCGTTTGAGTTTCGTTGCTCCGTTTGATTTGATTCTTTTCGCAAACCGGAGTTCTTAACTTGAACCTTCTGGTCAACCCATCTTATTTGAGATTTACCCATGTTTCTTTGCTTGTTGCTTATGTAAGTTATTGTTTGTTTGGGATAGGACACTCGGAGTGCGAAGCGTGCTACTACGAGTCCCTAGGTTTCGCAGACCGTCAGCAAGGCAAGTAACACTTTGATCATATCCCTTTTATCACCCAGTTTTTATGCATTAGTTCCAATCCTCAAACATTGCATGATTAGGATGTCATTAACATGTGGGTTGGGAAGTAGTTGTTGAGGTAGAACCTATTACCCTGTTACATTCAAACCCTTGGGAGTTACTCTACACATTGCTTATATTACTATGTTATGCTATGCTCGTAGACGTGGTTTGGGTTTGAGTGAAATCCATGACAGATGTGAGTTTGTTAGTTAATGGTTCAACTTAAGGTGGCAACTTAAATTAACATCTGGGTGGATTGAGGCACCTGGAGTACCCAGTGTTGCCTGTATTTTTTTGGAAATCCTGGAGTACCCGTGTGATCTTCCTATGGACCGCCACCCAGGCTCAAAGGGAACTGAGATGATTCATGCTAGAAACTTCCATGTGCAGCCACAAGCTATTATGAGCTCTAGCATAGTTGAGTAAGCTACGTGAAGCTCTTGAAGAGGCAGATGAGCAGGTAGTGGGATGTAGGTTTGGTATGGTCTGTCCGGAGTAAAGAGTTAATGTTTCTGAAAGACTGTGTCTCGGTCATCCGTTTCTCAAACACCTTGTAGTGCAAGAAAACCAATGGAGGCGATCGAGTCTTGTGGGGAAAAGTGCGCAAACCTCTACAGAGTGTATAATCTAATCATGGTTAGCCGTGTCCCCAGTTATGGACAATTCTTGAGTATCTAGTATTTGAGTTATCACATGTATCTCATCATTTCTTAATTAATATTGTTGGGATGTTAATCAGTTTAATTGGGATTGAGTTGGAGGAACCTTCTCAATGATGTTTCAACTACCATGATAGTAAAATTAAAATCTATTCCTTTGTTGTAGGGAAAATTGGCTTTACGCAAAAACTATAACCATAGAGCTTTCCACCAACCAAATATGCATGTAGTGATAGCATTATTCTGTTCATGCTCTACTGTGTTATTTTGCCAGCATATTCCATGTGCTGACCCATTTTCGGGCTGCAACGTATTATGTTGCAGACTTTTTAGACGAGGAGTAAGGTCGTTAGGTCGTTGCGGTGCAGCTCAGTTATGCCGTTGGAGTTGATGGACTCACTTTACCTTCCAAGCCTTCCGCTGTTATCGTATTAATGGCCTTAAGCCATATTATTGTACTAAGTTCTCTCTCTTGAGACATTCGATGTAATAAGTGTGTGATTGCCACTCTGTTATAAATCCTTTGAGTACTGTGTGTGTCAGCATTACCGATCCAGGGATGACACTAAAGCACAGAGACTTGACCATATGAGGTCGGGTCGCTACATTCATTTTTGTTAAGAGGATGATCAGGCAAAGCATTAAGTAATTGGAGAAGCCTCCCCCAAGCTTGTGGGAGACTCTCTTCTTAAATTTGCACAAAATTATATATAGCCCTTAAAGCAGCTTGTTTCTTATGAGCAGGGAAATATTTAGCAGAGAAGTAATAAATCATATCCTGGGGACTACGCACACAACCAGGATCAAGAGAATTAAACCATATTTTAGCATCACCCTTTAATGAGAATGGAAATATTTTAAGGATGTAAAAGTAACGAGTTCTCTCATCTTTATGAACAGGGTGGCTATATCATTCAATTTAGTAAGATGTGCCACAACAGTTTCAGATTCATAACCATGAAAAGGATCAGATTCAACCAAAGTAATTATATCAGGATCAACAGAGAATTCATAATCCTTATCAGTAACAAAGATAAGTGAAGTAGCAAAAGCAGGGCCAGGTTTCATTCTAGCACTTAGAGATTGCTTACTCCATTTAGCAAATAACCTTTTTAGTTCATTTCTATTTTCGCAAGCTAAAATAGCAAAAGAAGCTTCTTGATAAAAAACATAACCCTTAGGAATAACAAGTGATTCTTCATCATCACTTTCATAAGTATCATCAGATTCAATATTTTCAATTTCTCTAGCCCTAGCAATTTGTTCATCAAGAAAATCACTAAGTGGCATAGTAGTATCAGGCATAGAGGTAGTTTCATCATAAGTATCATGCATAGCAGAAGTGGCATCATCAATAACATGCGACATATCAGAACGAATAGCAGAAGCAGGTGTAGGTGTCGCAAACTTACTCATAACAGAAGGTGAATCAAGTGTAGAGCTAGATGGCAGTTCCTTACCTCCCCTCGTAGTTGATGGATAGATCTTGGTTTTTGGATCTCTCAAGTTCTTCATAATGATAAGCAGATATATATCCCAAGTGACTCAAAGAATAGAGCTATGCTCCCCGACAACGGTGCCAGAAAATAGTCTTGATAACCCACAAGTATAGGGGATTGCAACAGTTTTCGACGGTAGAGTATTCAACCCAAATTTATTGATTCGACACAAGGGGAGCCAAAGAATATTCTCAAGTATTAGCAGCTGAGTTGTCAATTCAACCACACCTGGAAACTTAGTATCTGCAGCAAAGTATTTAGTAGCAAAGTAATATGATAGTAGTTGTAGCGGTAGCAAAAGGTAATAGTAGTAAAAGTAATGTTTTTGGTATTTTGTAGTGATGATAGCAATAGCAACAGGAAAGTAAATAAGCGAAGGACAATATATGAAAAGCTCATAGGCAATGGATCAGTGATGGAGAATTATGCCGGATGCGGTTCATCATGTAACAGTCATAACCTAGGGTGACACAGAACTAGCTCCAGTTCATTGATATAATGTAGGCATGTATTCTGAACATAGTCATACGTGCTTATGGAAAAGAACTTGCATGACATCTTTTGTCCTACCCTCCCATGGCAGCGGGGTCCTTACGGAAACTAAGGGATATTAAGGCCTCCTTTTAATAGAGAACCGAAACAAAGCATTAACACATAGTGAATACATGAACTCCTCAAACTACGGTCATCACCGGTAAGTATCCCGATAATTGTCACTTTGGGGTTAACGGATCATAACACATAATAGGTGACTATAGACTTGCAAGATAGGATCAAGAACACTCATATATTGATGAAAACATAATAGGTTCAGACCTGAAATCATGGCACTCGGGACCTAGTGACAAGAATTAAGCATAGCAAAGTCATAGCAACATCAATCTCAAAACATAGTGGACACTAGGGATCAAACCCTAACAAAACTAACTTGATTACATGATAGATCCCATCCCACCCATCACCGTCCAGCAAGACTACGATGGAATTACTCACGCACGACGGTGAGCATCATGAAATTGGTGATGGAGGATGGTTGATGATGACGATGGCGACGGATTCCCCTCTCTGGAGCCTCGAACAGACTCCAGATCAGCCCTCCCGAGAGGTTTTAGGGCTTGGCGGCGGCTCCGTATCGTAAAACGTGATGATTTCTTCTCTCTAATTTTTTTCTCCCCGAAACTCAATATATGGAGTTGGAGTTGGCGTCGGAGAGGCAACAGGGGGCCCACGAGGTAGGGGCACACCCTAGGGGGGCAGGCGCGCCCCAACCCTTGTGGAGAGACGGCGGGCCCCCTGGCCTTCATCTTTGGCAGGTATTTTTCTTATTTTTTGAAAAGTGGCTCCGTGAAGTTTCAGGTCATTCCGAGAACGTTTGCTCCTGCACATAAATAACACCATGGTAATTCTGCTGAAAACCACGTCAGTCCGGGTTAGTTCCATTCAAATCATGCAAGTTAGAGTCCAAAACAAGGGCAAAAGTGTTTGGAAAGGTAGATACGTTGGAGACGTATCAGCCACCTAACACCTTTTTGGATGTTTTGCATAACCCGTGTGTTAAGTTACCTAGAGAGGAAGATTTAGCTGTTCCTGACCCGGAGGCACAGTTGGTGGCGGCTCTTCACGTCATCCCAGATTGGACATTGCCGTTCTTGGCTTACATGACCCGGGGTGAGTTGCCGACAGATGAGACCCTGGCCCGATAGATAACCCGACGGTCCAAATCAATGACGATTTCTGACGGAGAGTTATACCATCGCAGCATCACTGGAGCGTTTCAGCGGTGTGTTTCTCCTGAAGAAGGCCAAGAAATACTTCGTGAGATACATGAAGGGGATTGTGGTCATCACGCTGTGTCAAAGTCTCTTGTGGCCAAAGCTTTTCGTCATGGTTTTTACTGGTTGACGGCTCACGCTGATGCAGAGGATCTGGTCAGTAGGTATGATGGATGTCAAAAATTTGCACGACGAGTGCATGTGCCGGCTCAAGAGTTGCGGATGATTCCAATCACTTGGCCGTTTGCGGTCTGGGGGCTTGACATGGTTGGACCTTTCAAAAGGTCTAAGGATAAAACGACACATCTTTTAGTGGCAGTTGACAAATTCACAAAGTGGGTTGAGGCAGAGCCAGTGAGTAAGTGTGATGCAGCCACAGTGGTTCAGTTCATGAAAAAGGTGATTTTTCGCTTTGGTTTTCCACACAGCATTATCACTGACAATGGTACTAATTTATCCCAAGGGGCTATGGAGGAGTTTTTTCAACGTGAGCACATCCGGCTTGATGTTCTTCTGTAGCCCACCCTCAATCTAATGGGCAGGCTAAGAGAGCAAATCAGGAAATCTTAAAAGGTCTCAAACCGCGTCTCATGGTTCCCTTACAACGGACGCTGGGTTGTCGGGTAGAGGAGTTACCCTCGGTACTGTGGAGTATCAACACCACTCCTAACAGGTCCATGGGTTATACACCCTTCTTCATAGTTTATGGAGAAGAAGCGGTGCTGCTAGTGACATCCATCATGACTCGCCTCGTGTGGCAGCTTATGTTGAAGCTAATAACGAACAAGCCAGACATGATGCACTTGACTTGTTAGATGAGGAGAGAGACTTCGCAGCGGCCCGATCAGCAATTTATCAACATGACCTGCGTCGTTATCACAGCCGCCGGGTTAATTCCAGGACTTCTCAAGAAGGTGACCTGGTGCTCTGGCTCATCCAGGATCTGTCAGATGCACACAAGCTATTCCCGCCTTGGGAAGGACCCTTTGTGGTCAGCAAGAACTTAAACAACGGGTCATATTACCTCATTGACGTTCGAGAGCACAAAGACTCACGTAAGTCAGAGGAGGAGACCCGCCGGCCGTGGAACATTGCTCAACTTCGGCCATATTACACCTGAGCCACCGGCTCTCGTCATGTACATACTTTGACGTTGTATATACTATGATAAGTAATAAAGCAGGACCTCTGTCCTTTTCCTTTTCAAAGATCATATATCTTTACTTTCTTTTACTATTTAAATGACTATTAAGGAGCTGATCATGTCTGAATCAAGTCTAACCATTTTTGGTCCGGCTTATGATCGTATTAGAATCTAGCTGTAAACCTCATGGTCACTTGGGGGCTTCCTGTTCAAACATAGGTCGTATTCGAACCAAAGAGAACATAGTTGTCGTAACCCTCTTGACCGGCTCATAGCCAAACTCACTAGGGGGCTTCTTGATCGTATCCGAATCATAGCTTAACCCCTTTTGGGTCCGACTTGGATCATATTCGAATCAGGGTCGTTAAAAACCTCTCAAGGTCATTTGGGGGCTTCCTGTTCAAACATAGGTCGTATTCGAACCGAAGAGAACATAGCTGTCGGTACCCTCTTGATCGGCGCAACGCCAAAGCCACTGGGGGCTATATGATCGTATTCGAATCCTAGCTTAACCCCTTTGGTCCGGTTTACTGATCGTATTCGAATCAGAAACCCCCAACCTTTAGTTACAAGGTCAATTTATATTGTTTACCAACTGCATTTGTCTTATTGGTCTTTTATTGTCTCAATTTTAAACAATCAGCACGGTCTTTTCACAGTCTTGACTATTTGACAATAAGCTGCCAAGGCATGATAGTCATCAGGCGTACATAAGCATTGACTTCTCAAAAGGACTGGGTCATCAACCTCATCACCCGGGTCATATAAATCGGTGGTCCAGAGGTAAAAAATACAGGTATGCCTGTTATTTATGAACAATTGTTTTCTGTGTTAATCAAAGGTTGTTTCAACCTTGTTTATTTTTGCATCTGTTTCTTCTACTATGATAAACCATTGGTTATATACCGGGTGTTCTGACCCATTCGGTACTAAGCTGCCAAGCTAGTTTTTTCCTTTTCTACAGGAACAGAGCCGAAATATTACAGAGATAACAATAAATGTGACGCATATATTGACATCAGGAAACAAAGAGTCACACACGGCATCTTATGCACGATGGCATAGGCAAAATATGCAGTTGTTGCAAGCTAATTCTATTACAAGGCTTTTAAGAGCCCACAAAGATGGTTCTCACTCTTCCCTCGCCGGTTCACCTCCTTCTGTTAATTGAAAGCTGGGATTGGACCTGTCAAAGCCATTCACGGCAATGAACTATGATTCATCATCAATCAAGCCAGCCGGATCAACATCTAGAGCAAACGTGTGTTGATGAACCGGCGGGATAAGGTCTGTCACCTTGTAAGAAGGAGTCGCCATCTTATTATTCTCCAAATCAAAACCCGGCTGATATTTGTCAATATTGGTTTCATCTCCAAGAATGGTAGCTTGAGGTCGAACTCCCCTCACGCAAGCAATGAAGTCATCTTGCTCGAATAGAGACCCATCTTCCTTTATAGTCGGGTACCCCCTAGCTACATCCACCGGGTCTAGATCTGGCACCCAGGCTTTGGAGCGGCTCAGGGCAGTCAAGGCTCTAGCTCTGGCACAGGATCGTTTGACTTCTTGAAACCTGGCGGGTAAGATTGATAATTTTTTCGAGACATCACTAAGCCAGTTGGGTCCTTGATTGGCAGGAGAGATAGAAGCAAGTGCTCATTGAGCGCCAGTTTACAACTCCTCCACTAAGGTATAGATCCCCTTCAGTTTAGTCACATTATCTTGGCTCAGATTCTTGCTTCGCGGTCCTGCACATATTTTTTAAAAGATGGGGTCAGCAGGCGGTTTATATTCCGGGTCAAAAGAAGGTGTAAAAGATCAGTACAGATGGCTTACCAAAGATGGCAGAAACCATTTGAGACACCCGGTTCTTTAAGCCGGTCAGCTCCGTAGTAACCTCCTCAAGAGCTGCTTCATCTTTTTTGGCGCGTTGTGTTAGCAGCGTTTCTTCAGCCCAGGTTTTATTTTTGGCAGTCAAGCCGGTTCTCAATTTTTCCATCTCAGCAAGACTTAATTGAAGTTTAGAATCAGCAGACTTGATTTCTGCCTCTTGATCCGCCAGCCGGGTCTTGGCGTCAGTTAATTGCGAACCCAATTCAGATAGGGCGTTCTACAAAACATACACAGGTGTGTCAAGGTTTAAACTAAAGTTCAAGAGTTAAGACTCAAGTCTCAAGTACTTTGCACTGCAAAACCACTTGACACTTGGGGGCTAATGTATGCCAAAACATTTTCTTATGACTCTAATATATTTCAAGTCCCAAGTACCTTACAAAGTAACAACACTTGGCACTTGGGGGCTAATGCATGATATTCAGAAAGTATCTCAAGATTAAGCCAGATTATAATATTTGTTGGGTTCGGCACAAGACAGTTATGAAATTAAGTACCGGCTCATTTATGATCAAGTGAACCGGCCCTTGGGTACTACATGTGAAGTTTATACTACTTTATTGGACTTCAGAAAAATCTAAAGGTAAAGCTTTAGCCTATATCATAAGTCTACAGATCATTCAGGTTTTATCATAATCTAAAGACTTGGGGGCTGGTAGAATATAAGTAAGCCAGAAGAGCATACCTCATACTTCTGCTACAATTGCTTGACCATCTCGATTTCTGAGTCACGGCTGGAGTGCACATGGCTGAGATAGCCGGACAATATGTCATTGGCGTTCAGATGGCTGTAATGAGAAATATCAAAACACACTTTTTGTCTCTCCAGGGCCTCTTGTTTAGCGGTGTGACAAGCCAACACGGTGGGATTCCCCGGCTCAACAAAATGGCTTCCAGTGATCAGAACGTCATGGACAGACGATGATGGCGGGTTGGCCGAGCTGGATGGTCCGGTAGTAGAAGGGTTAATGATGGTATCGTCAGCTGACGGCTCAGGAGGATCTAATCGAGCATTGGCAGCCGGGTCTTCTCGTGCTTCAGTTTGAGGGGGAGAAGGTGGCATGGACGGTTCTGGTGCAAGGACTGACGGGTCTTCCGCCGGCTTAGTCACCTTGGCCTTCTTGGACTTGGCTTGGCCACTAAGAAGAATGTTATGAGACAGTCAGTATAAAGATGCAGTTTGAAAGACATGGAGGAAAGATGATTTTTTCCTTACCCAGGGGCAGTCTTAAAGGCCGGAAATTGAGTCTCAGACGAGTCGCCAGAAGAGCGAGACACCTCCTGCAAAAATAAAATAAAGTTAGTAATGCAAGGAGAAGATCCATTAATGGAAAGTAAAAGACGAAGAAATAAACCTCATTCTGGCGTTTTTGAGGAGTTTGTTAAAGAACGGAAGGCGGTTCATCGTCGTTCCGGGCCTGACGGCGGCTCTCATCTTGCTGCTTTTTCAAAAGAAAATGAGGGTCCAAATAAACCAAAGGGTGTGAAAACCTTACTTTCCGGGTTACCAGTCGAAGTTTTTGTCTTGGCAAATGGGTTGAGTCGAAGGAAATAGTTACCTCTTCTTCCAGGGCCTGACTGGCCCCCGTGTCGTCCTGGCAATGATCAGTGTTAATAAGGTTATTAAAAAATTGTCCAAGGGAGTCAAGGGCTACCTCCGACTCAGAAGTATCATCTTCAAGCTTTAACAGGTCCTCAGCGGTGCTCTTCTTCTTCTTTTTAGTCCTCCGGGTCGTCTTCTTGGCGGTCATGGCGGCGGCTCTAGCCTTCTTGGCGGCTTCATGGTCATACTTGGATTTCCAGAAATCAGATTTGGCCTATAAACAAATAAATAAGATAAAAGGTCAGGCAGGTATTTAAAACGGCTGAGAAAAATACAAAGAGAAAGAGGTCAGAGGTTCTTTACCTCTGGCACCGGGTTAAGTTGGTAGAAGGGGTTTAACCCGACTTTACTACAGTCTTCATATTTGCCATTCACCAGAAGGGTTGACATTGAAACAATATCTTCTTCAGTTAATTGAACGGAGCTGTGATGAAGAGAGTCATCTGGGCCTCCACCATATTCATACATCAATTTGGATTGGCGGCTTAGAGGGATGACCCGCCATGCAACCCATCAACGGGTCAAGTCAACTCTAGTTAAGCCGTTCCCCAATAAAGCGTTAATCCTTTTAATTGATGGAATCAGCTTCTTGCGTTCGGCAGTAGTGAGTTTATCAGGGAGTGCAAACTTGGAATCTAGACGCTCCATGCAGTAACCTGGCAGTGGTTTCTCGTTGGCTGGCAAAGTATCTTGAAAATAGAACCAGGTCTGATTCCAGTCTTTGGGGCGACTCAGCAAAACTATGAGGGGGAAGACGGCGCCCTATCGGTGCTGAATCGAGATGCCTCCAAGTTCCAAGCTAGGGCCATTGGTGCACTCGTTCTGGCGGTTCAGGTAAAAATACTCTCTAAAGAGTTCCACAGTCGGTTCTTCTTGAAGGTACACCTCACAGAGAACTTGGAAATTGCAGATATTGGATATGGAATTGGGCCCGAGATCTTGAGGGTGGAGTTTGAAAAAATGGAGAACATCTTTGAAGAACTTTGAGCTGGGTGGTGAAAAGCCACGGTTCATGTGGTCAGAAAAGACAATGACTTCACCATCTTTGGGATTGGGCCGTTCCTCGTCCGGGTCAGGTGCATGGTAAGACATAACATTCTTCCCTGGCAAAAAAACCTATGGCAAAGAATTCCTTCAGATTGTCCTTAATTACTGTGGAAGGGACCTAGTTGCAGACGGTCGGTGCTTTTGATGGCATAATGATCAAAAGATGAACTGAAAAGAAAGTAACGTGCCGGCTCAATTCAATGGTGAAAATTAATAGTTAAATGATGGCGTAAATAAGTAATGGCGGCTTAAGTAAGGGCTAATGTCATATAAGGAAAAGTAAGCCGACGCAATAAGCCGACATGACTATGGATATTTGAGAAATGTCTGAAATAGATTTGGCTAAGTGTTGAGACAAACAAGTTTCCTAATTGCTTGATATTATTCTAGATCAAATGGCTCTTCAAAATGGAAAATATTCTAGACCTAAAAGTCTAGCACAGATGAGTTCATGATGCCTATTGAGGCCTTTATACCGGTAAAAGGGATCTACTAGTATCAAGAGTAGGCACAAAACAACTACCGCACAAGTATATCTCTTTTTGGATCAAGAAGAGGCTGTAGTGGAAGAACTATGAAAAACTATGATGAACTATGAAGAACACGCAGAAACCTAGAAAGCTCTAATGCATATCTGAGGAGCAAGAAAGGAAATGCTCACAACCACAAATCTTCCGCGGAGAGTCGCCGCCATTCTCTCGACTAATTCCAGTTGATGCAGCGGCCAAGGTCGACGGAGGTGAGGTGCTCTCTAACGGCGACGGAGCTCGAGCAGCGGCGGGGGTTGCGAGAGGAAGGAGACGAAGAAGAAGGAAGGATGAGAAACACCAGGTCGTGCCTATTTATAAGGGTTTAAGTAAACAGGCGGGCGCGAAAATTGAGGAAGACCCGAATAATGATTATCTAACTAAACGGACACCTCGATTCTCGGAAGGCATTAAAGGATAAAGACCCGTTGAGAGATGAAGTCATGGTAGTTTTTCGCGTTTTGAAGAGATGACATCATGGCGGGTACAAAATTTTTTGCGAAGAGAGAAAGATGGATTTCGTCTAAGTATTAAAGATTGACAAAGAGCAAAGTTTAAAGTCAACCTGGGGCCTAATGTTGGGAATATAGCTAACCGGTAAAGACCCGCCCAAGAGGGGCCGGGTCAACCCCAATGGCGGGTTACAAAAGGAGCCCAGTAATATTCAAGGTGATAGTTATTAAGACTTGTAGAAGGCCTAAGCCCAGAGGCAGCTTAAGGCCCAATATTGTAAACCATCGTGTGTGAGGAAAGACTTGTAAAGAAATGCATGTAAAGAAGTCACTGAGCCGGACACATTTTATGAGTCGGCCGGGACTCTGTAGGCCGCCAGGCGTCAACCCGTGTATATAAGGGGACGACTCGGTGGCGGATTAGGGCAAGAAACAAGAGATTGATAACCAAGCCGGCGGATTAGCCTCTTGGTGACCGAAACCCCAGCAATTCCAACACAACTAGACGTAGGCTTTTACCTTCATCGTAAGGGCCGAACTAGTATAAAACCTCTCGTTTCCTTTGTCCCGATTAACCCCTTTAAGCTTCCTAGTTGTGATGGCCCTACGAATAAGTCCTTTTGCTAGGACATCTGCCGTGACAATTCCACGACAGAAACCACTCCGGTTAGAACCCGATAGAAAAGGAATAATAATGAAGGAATTGGGGTAGCAACCCGGTTGAGCATGGAAAGAATAGAACATGAACTTAAGAAGATGGAACGATACTTGACAAGAGGAACAACACAAAGCCTGCGGGAGAATTAAAAGAGAGGAAGGAAAAGAACAAAGAAGAAATGATAACTTCTACCACAATTGAGTTTGAAAAGCATCATTACAAAGAAGGGTTGAACGAAATTGTTGGAAATTCAACAACAAAATAATTGATTTACGTGGGCTTATGTTAAACATCTCAAAATTGTGAGGTGATAACCGGCCACAACGGGAATGATTGAATAGCTGAGAAGAATGATGAAATGCAAAACTCCACTTTAAAAGAATACGGAGAATTAATTGCACTTTGAGACGCAAGAACAAAAGATACTTGAGCTCCTCCAACGAGAACCTTGATGAACGCTTGAAGAACGAATTAAGATGAGGTAGAATTGAAGAATGAAAAGAATAAGATTAAACCCTTGTAGTGATTTAGATGGAGGTTCCGACGAGACAAGCGAGAAAACTTGGAACTCGGAATGATAAAAGATGAACAACTTAGAGCCAAGAGATTATTCATCATGGAAAAAAATCTCCGAAGTAAGGAATTACTTGGCCACGATGAAATGAGAATAAGAATTATGTTATGCTTATCCTTCATCAAATTTAATTGATGATAAGCAATGTGTTGCACACAACTTATTCGCATTGGAAAAGATTAAGGGGGAGATATAGCACAACACTTGGGAAAGTCTTCAAGAACCACCGGTATTATTGGAAAGAGCGAATGCATTGATATGACAACGAAGGAAAAAAAATCTTGATCGAACCACCGTAAGAATTGAAACGAATAAGATAATGAATCGCCGAAAATAGTTGAAAACGAACGAAGATACTTGACTGAATCAAGATGCAAGAGAATGGAGAGATCGTGAACTGATTAAAGAATGCTTGAAGGAAGCACCGATACATATATGGGAACGAACGAAGCTGAAAACTTGGAATGAAGGAATCTTCTTGAATGATAGCCTCTAGATGATCGAAAATAAGGCAACTCCTGAAATACTCAGGATGGTAAAGAAAAGAATCGCACGATTGGAAACAATTTGAGAGGATAACAACAAGCTAGCACCACAAATCTTCGAGAGAATGGACAAGATTTAGTGGAAAACTCTTCTTTAGTCTTCAAATGTTGAGAATGACGACGATGAACACCACCAAAAAATGTTGAGATACTCCGGGAGAATGAAAAGCGAAGAGGTTGAACTAGCAATGAAATAACTTGAAATCGATCTTAGAGAAGGCGTATGACTAATGGGATCCATACTTACGTCATACTTTGGAAATAATTTGAGAATAACTCCGAGAAAATTAGAAGAGTCAGGTAAGATCCTGGGAAAAGTCCTGTGGGTTAGGCCCCACTGAAGAGAAACACTGTTGGAAAGGATTGTTGGAGAGAGAGAGAGAGACGATGCACCGAAATGACTGAAAGACTTGAATGAGATGATAACCTCGAAATAATTGAATGCAAGCGCGAATCTTCTGAGATGTCTTCAGCGCTCTGGAATGATTAAACTGGCGAGAGGAGAACGAGCAAAAGAAGCACTTGAGTCAAGGAAAAGAATATGATCAACAACGAAAAAACTTGAATTGGATCCACCAAAAAGGAAACGAGACGAACAATGATGAGATTGATGAGAACTCGCCGGTTGAGACAATTGAGGAAAGACTGAAGAGGCTCCGCACAAATGAAATTGATGCTCGAATAGAGACTCAGACTCCGAGAATAAAAGGGGTGGGGGGGGGGGAAACAAAGGCAACTTGTAACTGGGAACCGACGAATAAGAGAAAACACCAGTTGAAATGAGTGAGGAAAGAATGCAAAGGCTTCGCACGAGTAGAATGGATACTCGATCACAGACTCCGGCTCTGAGACAAAAAAAAGGGCGGGTGTTGGGGAGATAACTATTGAGTATAAACCGCCCAAGAGGGGCCGGGTTATACTCATAGTGGTTTTATTCTTATTGAAGCCCATGAAGACAAGGAATATGGCGCTTTACGGTGGAGATTAACAAGAAGGCCTAAGGCCCAAAGGCAGATTAGGGCCCGTAGAAGGAAATCGACATATGGTGTGTAACTTGTGTTGTAAGATAAGAAAGGGTAGAAACCGAGTCGGACACGTTTATGAGCCGGCCGGGATTCTGTAAACCGCCGGGCATCAACCTATGTATATAAAGGGACGACCCGACGGCGGTTCAGGACAGAAAAACAACAACTCGAGAGCCAGACAAAGCGGATTCTCTCCTTGGTCATCAAAACCCTAGCAATCCCATCACAACTGGATTAGGCTTTTACCTTCACCGCAAGGGGCCGAACCAGTATAAACTCCTTGCGTCCTTTGTCCCACTTTAACCCCTTTAAGCTAACTACGTCGCGATGGATCCACGACTAAGTCCTCACACTAGGACATCTGCCGTGACAATCCCGCGACAGTTGGCTCCCATCATGGGGCTATCGCACAATGGTTTCAAGTTCTTAGAGGGAAGCTTCGAAGGGCTCAAGGGATACGTTGTGGGCCGGATGACCAAGAGTCGTCACGGCAAGCTCTACATCGATGATGCTGGCCGGGGCCCCGAGGCCGGTTCAATTGAGTATGGATATCGGCTCCCCTCCGGCAGTATTGCCGTCTTCATTGGCAAGATCGACGGACCGGGCCCTGAGCCGGACATCTGCACCGACATCGTCGAAACGGCTCAGTGTGCGAGATCCGCCCGGGTTCAGCCTGCCATGAAGCGTGCCTTCGTGGGAGTCATCCATGGAGTGGAATCTGAGGATAGATCGGCATCTGGTGGTGAAATCATCGTTTACTCCGATGACGAGTCATCTACCGGAGAGACCGAGTCATTGTACCAACTGCAAGATGGCCGGTTTGGGGGCTGTCCCAGTGGCGACAGTATTCCGGACCCTTTTGATCCGCCGAGCTGAGTTGCGATCTTCACGACCGGGACACAGTCAACGCAACATTCTTCAACCACAACAGCAATGATCTCCGGTTCAGCTGCATCAACAGCAGCTGGGGCAGGAGGCCCTGCGCAACCGCTCGCTCAGGTTTTGTCCGATCTATTCGACACTTTGGCAACACTGCTGGCGGCTGAAGTTAACCCGAAGAATCAGGATCAGCATAACACGGAAGTCGCGAAGGTAAAGGATCAGATAGCTCAAGCCAAAGCAGACGTGGCAGTCGAGAACACCAGAATGGCTGCGAAGCGGGCCGAGTTGGATGCACAGGCTTACCGGCTTATGTTGGATCAGAAAACGTCAAATGATGTAATGAGGAGAAGGTACCGGTCCCACCTGCCTCCGGTTTATGAGCCAAGGAATCTCTTTAACACGCCAGGAGCAGGAACTAGTAACCAGCCAGTGGTAAACCGGATAGAAGCACCCGGAACAGGGGCACTGGTTCAATCGCGCACAATGGATCCGCCTCATCCGAATATCCCGCCGCAACACGTGTTAACGCCTCCGTGTCATTACTCCAACCCCCTGGATAACATAGTCACCGCCGCTTCACGATTGGCAGCCCTCCCATTCGAAGGTGAGTCCCCTTAGCGGTTGAGACACGACGGGCTAGGGAGCTCCTTCCGACAGCTTTGACTCACCAGCAGGCGTATTCATATAGCCGCTAGAGGATTCATTCCACCCCCAGCCCAAGCCGGAGTTACAGCAGGCACCTTGATGAACCGGCCGTGTCAAGTAGTGCGCGGGACCGTAACTCGCCTCGAGGGCATAATCCGGCAGGTGGTGGTACTAATGCCCAGGATTTGGTGGATCAGGGCAGAGCGTGTCGAGAAGCCGAGTTAGTGGCAGTACGCGGCCCGTCAGCTTACTCCAGTTCGTCCAACAACTTCGGTGGAGCCAGGAGTTACCTCCAGCACTTTGGGGGTGCCGTGTCTTGCCCCGGCTCTGCGTAATGTATGGCTACCCAAGGATTTCAAAGGTCCCCGCAAAGTGCCCAATTATACTGCTGATTTAACCCCCAAGTCATGGATCGAAAGCTATGAGATGGCAATGGAGATGCTGGATGTGGATGATGCGGCCTGTGCTAAATACTTCACCATGATGTTGGAAGGGGCAGCTCGCACTTGGCTAAAAAGTTTGCCAGCTAACTCCATTGGGTCATGGGCTGCGTTAAAGGCCCGGTTTATCGAGAATTTCAAGGACGCGTGCAAGCAGCCCATGTCAATTGTGGACTTAGCCGCCTGTGTCCAAGAAGAAGATGAATCGACAACCCATTGGGTGCGCCAGGTTTCGGAAATCCTGCATTCATCGGACCGTATTAATGCCGATACAGTAGTCTTAACGTTGGAGGGCAATTGCCGGTTCACGCCTTTGAAGCTGAAATTGGGACGGCTCAAGCATCACTGCAATGAGATGGGAACGCTTATGGAAGCTCTGGTTAAGTATGCCGACTCTGATAGTACCAAGGACCCCAAGTCTGATGATGAAAAGCTGGGGAAGGGAAAGAAGAGTGGCAGTAACAAGGGGCAGCAGCATAACCCGGCGGGTCATGGAAACAACGGTAAGCGCAAAGCAGATAACAGTTTAGGTTTTGTGGCTAACACCAACACGCAGAATAATAATCAGCATCGTAAGGGTAAACCGCCCCCGCGGAGTGGAGGATCAAGTGTTAATCTTGAGCGCCTATTAAACCAGCCTTGCCCAAGGCACGGGACACGAGAGAGACCAACCACGTACCTTTGGAAGGATTGCTTTATTATGCGGGAGTTCAAAAACCCGGATCTTTTCCAATATGATCATGGGCCGCCCGGTGGTTCAGGAAGCGGTTCTCATGGGCCTGGTTATGGTGGAGGCAGTTCTGGTTCGGGATTTCAAGGCAACCAAAGCGGACATGGCAATCAAGGCAGTCAGGGCAACCAGCGTGGTTATAATCATCAGGGGAGTCAGCATCAGCAGCAATCGGGTTACCAGAGCAATCCGAAGCAGTTGAATAGTGGGCAGTATCATGTCTTCACCACTAGCTTGTGCAAGCGCGATTAGAAGCTTCATAAAAGGGCAGTAAACTCTGTTGAACCGGCAGTGCCCCGTTATCTGCGCTGGTTTGAATAACCCATTTTGTGGAGTCGAGAGGATCATCCACCCTGGGTTGATAATCCGGGTCATCTGGCATTGGTGGTGGCACCTCAAGTTGGGGGGGTATAAGTTCACCAAGGTGCTCATGGATGGAGGGCGCAGTATCAATATCCTTCATTATGAAACCTTCCGTCGCATGGGGTTGACAGATAAAAATCTCAAACCGTCGAACACTATTTTCCATGGTGTGGTGCCTGGTAAATCGGTGTACTCGATTGGTAAGATAGCTCTAGAGGTTGCTTTTGGAGATGATCACGACTCAAGATCAGAGATATTGACTTTTGAAGTAGTGAAAATCAAGAGCCCTTATCATGCCCTGTTTGGATGGCCGACTGATGCTAAGTTCATGGCAATGCCCTGTTATGTGTATCTGCAGCTCAAGATGCTGGGTCATAAGGGGACCATCACGGTACATGGGAGCCGTAAGATAGCTTTGGAATGTGAAGAGGGTGATGCGGCCTATGCTGAGTCGGTTTGTGCAACAGAGGAGTTGAAATTTTATAAGGACAATGTTGATCCGGCGGATATGACTTCTTTGAAAAAACCAACTACATAGCGTGATCCGGCATTGAAGTTTAAATCGGCTGAGGAAACCAAGTTAGTTGATTTTGTTCCTGGCGATTCATTCGAGCAGTTTAGCATCAATGCTAATCTGGATCCAAAATAGGAAAGCACGCTCATCGAGTTCATCCATGAGAACCGGGACATCTTTGCATGGAAACCTTATGACATGCCAGGTGTACCGAGGGAACTCGCCGAGCACACTCTTAATATTGTTCCTAAGTTTAAACCGGTCAGGCAGTTTCTCCGCCGCTTCAATGCAGAAAGGCGTAAGGCTATTTGTCGTGTAATTGTCATGACAGATGTCCTAGATCAAGGACTTAGTCGTAGGGCCATCGCACTAGGAAGCTTAAAGGGGTCAATCGGGACAAAGGACACAAGAGGGTTTTATACTAGTTCGGACCCTTACGATGAAGGGAAAAGCCTACGTCTAGTTGGGATTGGTATTGCTGGGGTTCCGATCACCAAGAGGCTACTCGCCGGCTTGGTTATCGACTTGTTGTTTCTTGCCCTAAGCCGCCACCAGGTCGTCCACTTATATACATGGGTTGACGCCTGGTGGCCTACAGAGTCCCGGCCGGCTCATAATCGTGTCCAGCTCGGTGACTTCCTTTACATGCCTTTCTTTACAAGTCTTTCCTTACATACGGCGGTTTACAATATCGGGCCTTAAGCCGCCTCCAGGCCCTTGGGCCTTCTATAAGGTTTAATAAACTATCGTCTTGAATGTTTACTGGGCTTCTTTCGTAGCCCGCCATTGGGGCTGACCCAGCCCCTCCTGGGCGGGTCATGACCGATAGTAATATCCCCAACATTAGGCCCCAGGTTGACTTTGAATTTCATTCTTTGTCAATCTTCAATACTTATACAAAAATCCATCTTCTTATCTTCGTTAAGTTTTCGTAACCCGCCGTGACGTCATCTCTGGAAAACACAAAGAACTTTCATGACGTCATTTCCCAATAGATCTTTTATCTTTAATGCTTCCCGAGAATCAAGGGTATGTGTAGCTAGATAACAATTATTTAGCTCTCCTCGATTTTCGCGCCCGTCTGTTCACATCTTTCCTTATAAATAGGCATGCCTCGGCCTTCTCATTCTCCTCTCTCGCTCCATCATCTTCCTCTCGCGCACCCCCTGCTGCTCGAGCTTCGCTGCCGCCGCGCTTCACCTCCGTCTCCGTCGATGTTGGCCGCCGCATCAACCTAAACCGATCTAGAGAACAGCGGCGATCTCCACAGAAGACATGTGACTGTAAGTTCTCTTCTTCTCACTTCTCAGATCCGCACTTAGGGTTTCCAGATTCTTTCGTGTTCTTCCGAGTTCATCGTAGTCCCTCGTAGTTTTTCCACTGCAGGCCTCTTCTTGATCCAAAAATATATATATGCTCATGCGGTAGTGTTCTTGTGCCTTTTCTTGATCCACAGATCCCTTTCTCTGTTTCAAAGGCTGTATTAGAACTTACATACTCTTCTGCGCTGAACTTTTTTAGGTCTAGAATTTTTTTCATTTTGAATAGCCATTTGATCTGGAATAATACCAAACAATTTAAGAAACTTGTTTGTCTCAACACTTAGCTGAAATTGCCTTCTTCAAATATCTGTAGTCATGGCGGCTTATCATGCTGGCTTAATTTTCCTTATATGTCATTAGCCCTTAACTAAGCCGCCATTACTTGTTTGCATCTTCATCACTTAACTGTCAATCTCACCATTAAACTGAACTGGTATATTGCTTTTCTTTTCAGTAGTTCTTTGCCCATCATGGCGTCCAAAACACCAACCATCTATAACTGGGTTCCCTCAACCGTAACTGAGGAACGTTTGAAAGAGTTTATTGTGGAGGTTTTTCACCATGAGTGGTTAGCTAACCCGGTGCTAGTGCTTAAGAAGAACGGCACTTGGCAGATGTGTGTGGACTACACAGATTTGAACAAGGCTTGTCCAGCTGATCCCTTTGCTCTCCCTCTGATTGATCAAATCATTGATGCTACGGTGGGTCGTTAGCATTTGAGCTTTCTGGATGCTTATTCTGGTTATCATCAGATCAAAATGGCAGTTAAGGACCAGGAGAAGACACCTTTTATAACTCCCTTTGGATCCTTCTGCTATGTATCTATGCCTTTTGGGCTCAAGAGCGCCCAGGCGACTTATCAGCGCGACATGCAGAATTGTCTTCATAATCAGATTGGGCGCAATGTTCATGCTTATGTGGATGATATTGTGGTGAAGTCCAGAAAGGAGCAGACGTTGATAACAGACTTGAAGGAAACTTTTGATAATCTCCGGGTCTATAAGATGGTGCTTAATCCGGTCAAGTGTGTTTTTGGTGTTCCGATAGGCAAGCTCTTGGGGTTTCTAGTGTCTAACAGGGGCATTGAAGCTAATCCTGAAAAGATCAAAGCTATTACGTCTCTGGCTAAACCGACGTGTATTAACAATGTTCAACGTCCGACGGGTCGTATTGCAGCATTGAGCCGGTTTATCAGCTGATTAGGAGAGAAGGCTATCCCTCTATATCAGATGGTGAAAAAGACAGATAATTTTGTCTGGAGTGATGCTGCTAATGCGGAGTTTGAGGACTTGAAAAAGCAGTTAGCTGAGCCACCTATCCTTGCTGCTCCGGTCGATAAAGAGCCGCTGTTGTTATATGTGGCTGCTAATGCCCGGGCTGTTAGTGTGGCCATTGTGGTGGAGCGCAAGGAAGCTGGGAAGGAGTATCCGGTTCAATGGTCGGTTTATTATATCAGTGAGGTGCTTATTGAGTCCAAACAAAGGTACCCACATTGGCAGAAACTGGTGTATGGAGTTTTCATGGCAAGCCGGAAGCTTAAGCAGTATCTTCAGGGTCATCCCATCATTGTGGTCAGTTCTGCCCCTTTGGGAGATATAATCCAAAACAGGAAAGCAACTGGCCGAGTTGCCAAGTGGGCTATTGAGCTTGGACCTCACGGGTTGAAATATGTGCCTCGTACGGCAATCAAGTCCCAAGCGCTTGTGGATTTCATCAATGACTGGACAGAGTTAGAGGCGCCGGAAGAAAAGCCAGATCATACTTATTGGACTATTCATTTCGATGGATCCAGGCAATTGGAAGGCTTGGGGGCTGGAGTCGTGTTAACTTCCCCATGAGGTGATAAGTTTTGTTATGTTCCCTTGCACCACGAATGCAGCTGAATATGAGGCCTTATTCCATGGTCTTCGAATGGCTAAGGAGATGAATTTAAGCCAGGTTAAGTGTTTCGGTGACTCAGACCTGGTGGCTCAACAAGTGTCTGGTATTTGGGATTCCAAGGACCCGCTCATGGCAGCATATCATCGATAGGTGGATATTGTTGCTAGTCACTTCAAAGGTTATCAGGTTGATCATGTGGACCGGCGAAAGAACGAAGCGGCGAACGCTTTGAGCCGTTTGGGTTCCCAACATAAACCGGTGCCACCTAATGTTTTCCTGGATGTTTTGCATAACCTGTCGGTCAAGCTACCTACATAGGAGGATTTGGCTGTTCTTGATCCGGAGGCTCAGTTGGTGGCAGCTCTTCACGTTATCCCAGATTGGACAGTCCCATATTTGGCGTATATGAACTGGGGCGAGTTACCAGAGAATGAAACTTTGGCCAGGCAGATAATCCGGTGATCCAAGTCAATGACCATTGTCAACGGAGAATTGCATCATTGCAGCGTAACAGGGGCGTTTCAGCGTTGTGTATCTCCTGAAGAAGGCTATGAGATTTTGCGTGAGATCCACGAAGGAGATTGTGGTCACCATGCTGGTTCAAAGTCCCTGGTAGCTAAGGCCTTTCGTCACAGTTTCTATTGGCTAACGGCTCATGCTGATGCTGAGGATTTGGTAAAAAGGTGTGATGGTTGTCAGAAGTTTTCACGTCGAGCTCATGTTCCGGCTCAAGAATTGAGGATGATTCCAATCACTTGCCTGTTTGCAACTTGGGGCTGGATATGGTTGGGCCCTTTAAGAGGTCTAAGGATAAGAATACCCACCTTCTGGTGGCGGTTGATAAGTTCACTAAGTGGGTGGAGGCAGAGCCAGTTAGTAAGTGTGATGCAACCACGGTGGTTCAATTCATCAAGAAGGTGATTTTCCGGTTTGGTTTTCCACACAATATCATAACTAATAATGGCACTAATCTGTCCAAGGGTGTTATGGAAGAATTTTTTCAACATGAGCACATCCAGCTTGATGTGTCATCAGTGGATCACCCCCAATCTAATGGTCAAGCGAAGAGGGCCAATCAAGAGATCTTGCGAGGCATCAGGCCCTGACTTATGGTTCCTTTACAGCGGACACTAGGTTGTTGGGTGGAGGAGTTACCTTCTGTGTTATGGAGCATCAACACCATGCCCAACAGATCTACGGGTTATACACCTTTTTTCATGGTTTACGGAGCAGAGGCAGTTCTCCCTAGTGACATCCGTCATGACTCACCCCGCGTGGCGGCTTATGTTGAAGCTGACAATGAGAAGGCACGTCAGGAAGCACTTGACCTGTTAGATGAGGAGCATGATATTGCAGCGATGCGTTCGGCGATTTACCAGCAAGATCTGCGTCGTTATCACAGTCGTCGGGTTAAAACCAGAACGTTTCGAGAAGGGGATCTGGTGCTCCGGCTCATCTAGGATCAAACTGATATGCACAAGTTATCCCCGCCTTGGGAAGGACCTTTTGTGGTCAGCAAGAACCTGCACAATGGGTCATACTACCTTATCGATGTTCGAGAGCACAAAGACTCACATAAATCGGAGGAGGAGACCCACCGGCCATGGAATATAGCTCATCTTCGGCCTTACTACACCTGAGCCATAGGCTCCTCTTATGTACATATTATTGACAATGTATATATTATGATGATCAATATAATAAACCGGCATCCCTGCTAAAGCGGGGCCTCTGTCATTATTCCTTAAAAGGTTTTTGGTTACATGGGGGCTTCTGTTTATAAAGTGGAGTTCTAATTACCCATTGATCCGGCTCATAAGCCACACATAAAAAAACTTGGGGGCTTGCTACGCAAAAGTCAAAAGGAGCCAAAGAGAGTCTGTTGCAAAGCACAACTCAAACATAGGCACCCATTGAGCACAGCTCAAAATATTATTTGGGGGCTCTTTGCTTCTACAAGAACAAAGATTCTATAACCTTGTAATAGGTTATAAAAGCCAGGCTTGGAAGCCAGGTGTATTCACCTAAAACCCCGGGTTATCCTGCCTTTTTAAGTAAGCCACTCCGCCCAGGTAATCCTAGTAGACCCGTCGAATGTTTGACAAGTCAATCTTATAAAGACCCTGAACTTGTCATATTTAAAATGACGATTGGTTGATGTGAGGTCCATCTTATAAGGCTTTGTAAAATGGTTTAACTCAGTGGCCTGGCAGCCCATGAAAAGCCTCGCAGTTTTTGCATATTTTCTTCTGAAATCTTTCTGATATTTCTTTTGAGGTGTTTTATACTAATCTGGTGTTTATTGACCCGGACTGGCTGTTGACTATAAGTCGGTCGAGCAAACTGAAAATATTGCTGGTATCTATTGACCCGTTTTTGCTATCGATTATAAGTCGCCAGTATACACTCAACTATAATCCGGTGTCGATTGACCCGGTCTGGCTTTGACTAAAAATCGCTAGTATGATATACGAATAATCCGGTGTTTATTATAACTTGGCACGGTTTTACTATAAACTGGCAAAATAGGGAGGAGTTATCAGTATTCAAAGATTTGGGTCATCACCCTTATTACAAAAAATTGGAAAACCAACAATGTGATTCCATGTCACATGTATGATATATTTCACATTTGATTATTCTTAAATACAACTTGGTTATAAGACTAGGTTATATGTTGGGCATTATGACCCGTCCGGCGATAAACCGCCAGGACGCTTTAAACTTGTTATATGCAGAAACAGGTTGAATAAAGCTGCTAAAGATCATAAGCAGACATAGCATAATCATTGCGGATTAACAGTATCATGCAAAGTGAATATGCGCGATGGCATAGCAGACCAAGTATTTAAACTAGCCTATTACAAGGTGTTTTGATGCCCAAAAGGATAATTGTTTTCAGCAAGTATTGCAGTATGCAGAAGATTAAACCGGCCTCCGAATCATGACTCTTCGCCAGGCTGGCTTGACGGCTATGGATCATCCTGCACCGGTTCATCCTCCTCCTCTCCACCCAGCGGCTGGAAATCAATGGTCGTCCAGTCGATTCCAGTTAGGGCCTTGAATACAGCTTCGTCACTTATAAGGGTGGAGGGGTCAACATCAGTAGCATAGGTATGCTTACGGATTGGTGGGATAAGATTCTCCACATCATGGGTTGGTGCATTAGCCCGTTTGTTGTCGGTATCATAAACCGCCTGGTAATGAGAAATATTTGTTTCTTCACCCAATCTTGCTAAGGGGTGCATTTCCTTCATCAAAGCTCGGAGATCATCATTGTCAAAATCTGACCCGTCCTCCTTTATGCTCGGATAGCCGCTTCCTACATCAGCCGAGTCAAGATCGGGTATCCTAGCTTTAGCTCGGATTAACACAATCAGAGCACCTGCCCTTGCAGCTGATCTTTTTAACTCCTCAAGCCGGGCAGGTAGCACGGATAGCTTCTCCAATGTTTCATTGATCAAGGTTGGGGGCGGTTTATTATGAGGAGTAGTACAAATGATCCGTTGTGCACCGGTATATAACTGCTCTATAAGAGTATAGGAATCCTTCAATTTCTTCTGCATATCAGAGCCCAGATGGGTAATGCGAGATCCTGCATCATCATGCATATCGGTAAACCGGCAGTTTATGGGACAATACATGTTAGTAGCTTATACTAAGGGAACTTAATAAAATAAAGCACTGGTCATGGCATGGATTTGCCGCTTCAAGCCAACCAGTTCTTCTGCTACCGGATTAATGGTTGTTTCAGCGCCCTCCACCTGTTTTAGCAGAGCTAGCGTCCCATCCTGCCCGTTCGCCTTTAAAGCCTTCTTTCAGTTGTTCCATGGCTGTTAAAGCGCCAGTCAGCTCTTCTTTAGCCTTGGAAGTTTCTGCTCGCTGGGACTTAATATTTTCCTGAAGGTCGGCGATTTGAGATTCTTTTTGGCTTAGATTAGCCTGCAAGATACATTTAATGAGTTAGTAGTGCATATTTGAAGTCCCAAGCACATAACAAGTTATACACTTGGCACTTGGGGGCTAATGTATATTTGCTCAAGTCAAAATTATGGATTTTTTCTTCTTCAATCGGTTTACAAAGATGGTTATCAAGAATTTTGGAAGCTTCATGACAGAAAGGTACCAATTCATCCTAAAGGTATAAACTGGTCCCTGGGGCTACACAAGCAAGAATTGCAAGATTCATACTTTAAAGTCCTAGTTCATCCTGAAATGATAAACCTGCCCTTGGGGGCTATGTAGGCAAAATTGAAGTATTACGAAGTCCCGGTTCATCCTGAAACGATAAACCGGCCCTTGGGGGCTACGCGGGCAAAGTTGAAGTATTACGAAGTCCCGGTTCACGTTGATATCATAAACCGGCCCTTGGGGGCTGCTGGAGTTGATATTAGAAATTGGACACAAGACAAACAATTATGAAGAGTTAACAGTGTTTACCTCATATCGCTCCTTCATCGGGCCCACTAAATCGACTTCATAGTCGCGGCTTGTATACAGGCGGTTCAAGAAGCCGGAATGAATCTCTTGGGCGTTGAGGTGGGCATAGCTGGATAAATCTGTTTTCCACTTGCCCTTATCCATAGCAGAAAATTCTTCCTTGGCACTATGCTTTGATAAAGCGATATGATTTCCAGGGGTGGTGTGGCCGACGCCAGTGACAATGACATCATCCGATTGGTCATCAGCTGCTTTGGCTAGGCTTGGCGGTTTATCTGCAGCTTTGGCCGGACTTGGCGGGTCAGTAGCATGGCCGGTGGGATCATCTTCCATCGGTTCAGCAAAGGTTTCATGATGTTCTGGTGGTGGATAATCATGTATAGTGTCAGCATTCAGCTCAAATTGTTCTGGGATCTGTTCCGGTTCAGTGGCCGGGTTATCATCAGCCGGTTTATTCAATTTGGCCTTTTTGCTGGGCATGGCTTTGGCTTTGAAAGGAAAATACATAAAAGGTTAGTATAACAAACAAGTATGAAGCGTCAAGAGTTAAGTTGCAAGTGCTCACCCAGGAACAGTCTTGAGAGGAGGGAGTTGTGTGGCCGTTGACTCACCGGATGATGAATGAGGTGTTCCCTGATAGTTTGAATCAGACGGATTAAGAGGTTGCCTGAGATAACCCACCTTGTGATAAGGAGTATCAGAAATATACGAGACCTCTGATCGATGTTTCCGGGTTGGAGTGTTCGGTAAACCGGCTGAAGTAACTACATGGCCACTGTGCCAGGTTGTGCAGCGAGCTTCATGCTACTGTTTCTTCAAAAGAAAGTTGGGGTCCAGATAAGCTAGAGGGTGTGAAAATTTTACTTTCCGGTTTGCTTGACGGGTTTTCTGTGTTGGCTGAGGATCTGAACCGGAGGAAAGAATAATTACCTCTACATCATTAGCTCGGCTAGCTTCAGCGTCCTCCTGATAAGGGTCATTGTTAATGAGGTGTTTGAAAAATGAATCAAGAGAATCAAGTTCTACCTCTGAGTCTGGATTATCAAGATCCTCATCGAGGTTCAGCCCGATGGATTCAGCTGCTTTCTTCTTGGCAGGTTTTTTGATGACCTTTGTTTTGGGTCGAGTTGGCCGGTTTATCCTGAGGTTTCTTCTTCCAAAATGGTTCATCACCCTGTTAAAAGATTGGCAAAGGTTATAGGGAAGAGTTAAAAATGTCAGGTTCAAATAGGAGTTAATGAATTCTTATAGCTGGCGGTTTATTCAAAACGCAGAAGGGACTTACCCTGTTTTGCTGCAGACAACCATCAATTCATCCAGTATCTTTTTAATAGCTTCTGTGATTTCAGCGTCAGTTAACTGAATGTAAGTGTGTAGTTGAGGATCTTTTGAATCCCATGTGTACTCGCACATTAAACTGAGGCGACGTCTTAAAGGCAAAATACTCTAAG
The DNA here is from genome assembly GCF_018294505.1 of Triticum aestivum. NCBI lineage: Eukaryota > Viridiplantae > Streptophyta > Magnoliopsida > Poales > Poaceae > Triticum > Triticum aestivum. The sequence goes on along the minus strand of NC_057803.1, from coordinate 20,787,370 downwards.
ATATCCAGCAACGAACAAAGTCAATTCCTGTTAAACCATTAGCCATAAAGGCTCTGAGCTTTGCAAGCCGGGGTGCACATTTGGCCCGTTCTTTTGCAGTCAACCTTTGGGGAAATGGATGTGTATTGGTAAGTCGGTGAGCACGATAACCCGGCAGAGGATTCTCATCAACAGGGGAAGTATCCTTGCAATAAAACCAAGTCTGGTTCCAATCCTTAGGATGGCTATGATGCTTGGCATGACGAAAGCTGACGTCTTTCCTTTTTTGAATTGAAATGCCGCCAAGTTTAGTATTGGGCCCGTCTACAAATCTGGTACGGCAGTTCAAATAGAAAAAGTCCCTGAACAGTTCAACGGTCGGTTCTTCTTGCAGATAAGCCTCGCAAAATACTTGAAAGTTGCAAATATTGGACACAACGTTAGGTCCAATATCTTGAGGGTGGATCTGGAAGCTAGCAAGTACATCACGGAATTTTTTTGATCCGGGAGGTTTAAAACCACGGCTCAGATGGTCAACAAACACAACTATCTTGCCATCCTTGGGTGTAGGAGGATTTTTTGGACCGGGGGCTCGCTAGTGGATTTCACTCTGTTTTGGTAAAGCGCCAGTTATAACACATCCTTTCAGATCTTCTTCCGTAATCCGGGATGGAACCTAGTTACAAGCATAAAAAGTCTTGGTCATTTCTTGGATAAGCTAAAGAAAGGTTTGTGCCAGTTTAAGATTCATGGTTGACAAGCATAAAATGTTGCAGGTTAAGAGACAAAAGGTATTCAGGCATGCAAAATTGTTAAACTGGAGGTTGAAGCTATTATAAATGATAAAGCGATTGGCGGTTTACAAGGGGACTAATGGTATATGACAGGTTATTTTCTAAAAGATAAACCGCCTACATGGACAATGAGAGTATAGATCTGAAGCCAAAAAATGACTAAGTGAGGAAGAACAAGTTTCACAGTTTCACATTAGAATTTCAGATCTACCGCATGTCAGGAAAAGGAAAATATTTAGACCTAAAGGTTGGTGCTTGAGCAGTTCATGAAGTTCCAGATCGGGTTTTTCTACACAAAAGAGTTGATCTGATGGCAAAAGAAGGACTATCATTGCTACCGCACAAGAGTATATCAGGTTTGGAGTCTATCATATAGGCTATAATGAAGAACAGGGGAAGAACACCATGAAGCTTCCATGAGCCCGTGCGAACCCTAAACGGATCTATAGAGGAAAGGAAGAAGAACTCACCGAAACTATTGAACAGCGGAGAGGCACCGCGATTCTCTGGTACGTTCAGGGTGATGCAGCGGCCAAGGTTGAGGCAGAGGCGAAGTTCGACGGCGCCGGCGGAGCTCGAAGCACAGGGGCGACGCGAGGAAGACGACAAGACGAAGAGGCAGGAGGGGAAAAGTGAAAATAACCCTCGGCTCTATTTATAAGGAGAATGGATAAGTGGCAGGCGCGAGAATTGAGGAGGTCGAAAAAATGGATATGCAGACATGCAGATGCCTCGATTTTCGGAGATCCATTAAAGGAGATACATTGAAAGATTTGGGTTCTGTATAAAGTTAATAGTGGATGACATCACGGCGGGTTATCATGGTCTTGGAATATGACGTCACATTTTGGTTTACAAGATTTTTTGTGAAGATATTGAAGAAGGAATTTTTCTAAGTGCTGAAGATTGACATGAACAAGTTCAAATCAACCTGGGCCTAATGTTGGGGAGATAACTATTGAGTATAAACCACCCAGGAGGGGCCGGGTTATACTCATAGTGGTTTATTCTTATTGAAGGCCATGAAGACAAGGAATATGGCGCTTTACAGTGGAGATTAACAAGAAGGCCTAAGGCCCAAAGGCGGATTAGGGCCCATAGAAGTAAACCGACATATGGTGTGTAACTTGTGTTGTAAGATAAGAAAGGGTAGAAACCGAGTCAGACACGTTTATGAGTCGGCCGGGATTCTGTAAACCGCCGGGCGTCAACCTGTGTATATAAAGGGACGACCTGGCGGCGGTTCAAGGAGAGAAAAACAACAACTCGAGAGCCAGGCAAAGCGGATTCGCTCCCTGGTCATCGAAACCCTAGCAATCCCATCACAACTGGATTAGGCTTTTACCTTCACCGCAAGGGCCCGAACCAGTATAAACTCCTTGCATTCTTTGTCCCGCTTTAACCCCTTTAAGCTAACTACGTTGCGATGGCTCCACGACTAAGTCCTCACAGTAGGTCATCTGCCGTGACAATCCCACGATAGTGGGCGTGTGGTAAAAACAAACACAACTTCACATGGGGAAACAACGTTGTTGAGAAAGAACCGATGATCGACCTCGCAAAAGATGAAGAGGATCAAATCAACTTGATGAGAAATGCACCGGATGAAAAGAGCTGACATGGCAACGAATGAAAACTAACCGCGTTATCCTAAAAAAATTGGAGGGGGAGAGGATTAGTTCAAAACACCTATGACAAGATTCCTTACCAGGGCGACGAAGGGGACTGAGGAGTAAAAAGAAGTCCTACTCTCCGATATGGCTATACTCTATTTTTTTCTTCTGGACTCGACAACGGTCAGCTAAACGATCAAACAAGGGGCCTCCTAGGGTCGGTCGAGGCTCTGATACCAACTTGTCACGCTCAATATGCGACACTATCCTAAAGAGACTCGAATGTCCCACCAAGGATAGAAACGCATATTGACATGCTTTTGCAAGGTGGATATCATTACATCGTTCCATTACATAATAGATGGGGATACATACAAGGCATACTATATGCCAGAAGAATACATCAATACATCATTCGTAGAACGACATCCGACTACGGATGAAACACAAAACAAAAGCTCAAACGATATCCACCCTGCTAGCCCAGGCTGCCGACTAGGAACCTAACCCAAGATCGACGACGATGAAGAAGAACTCCAAGGCAAGCAAAACATCGCTCTCGCGTCATGAACATCGCGTTACCTGTACATGCAACTATTGGTGTAGTAATCTGTGAGCCACGAGGACTCAACAATCCCATTACCATGGGTATCAAGACTAGCAAAGCTTAATGGGAAGGAAGGGGTAAAGTGGTGAGGTTGCAGCAGCGACTAAGAAAAGTAAGGTGGCTAACTTACGAATACAAGAGTAAGATGAGAAATTACGCAAACGGTCGCAAAATAGAAATGATCAAGAAGTGATCCTGAACTACTTACACCAAACACAACTCAACCGTGTTCTCTTCTCGAACTTCCCCGAAAAGAGACCATCAGAATTACACAACGCGGTTGGTGTATTTTAAAAGAGTTTACTTCAAGTCTGATACAATCGGATATTAACAAATTCCCATCTGCCACAAACCACGGGCACGACTCTCGAAAGTTTAAACCCTGCAGGGGTGTCCCAACTTAGCCCATGACAACCTCACGATCTGCGAGACAATCCTCCATCACGGGACACCCGATCAGACTCGGAATCCCGGTGCACAAGTCATTTCTACAATGGTAAAACAAAACCAGCAAGACCGCCCGAATGTGCCGACAAATCCTGATAGGAGCAGCGCATATCTCGTTCTCAGGGCACACCGGAGGAGAGATCCTACAAGTAAAACCAACCCTCAAGTTTCCTCAAGGTGGCCCCGCAGTCTACTCGGTTTGGACCAACACTCAGAGGAGCACTGCCCCCGGGGGGGGGGGGGGGCTAATAAAAATCCACGGTGGCTGGCAAGTCTCTATGCAAGTTTTAGGTGGTGTTAGGCAAATGGTAAAATTAATGTTGGGCCTTGGTGAAAGAGTTTTATTCAAAGCGAACTGTCAAGAGGGTCCCATACCCCTCATTGTGTTGGGGATGCAAAATCAAGGAACATAACACTGGTATGATGGAAACTAGGGTGCCAAGAGTGGAACAAAACACCAGGCATAAGGCCGAGCCTTCCACCCTTTACCAAGTATATAGATGCATTACTTAAATAAGAGATATTGTGATATCCCATGATATCCATGAAATCCATGTCCCAACATGGAACAACCTGCAACTGTACCTTCAACTAGCAATGCTATAAGAGGGGCTGAGCAAAGCGGTAACATAGCCAAACAATGGTTTGCTAGGAAGGGTGAAAAGGGTTAGAGGCTATCATGGCAATTTGGGAGGCTTGAGAAACAAGTGGTAGGTAGCGTGGCATAGCGATAGCATCGAGACAACTAGCACAACAAATATACTAGTGAGATCAGAGGTGAGGGTCATCTTGCCTAAAATCCCGCTAGGAAGAAGAACGAGTCCATGAAGAAGACAGAACCACATAGACGAACGAATCCTCACAATCGCAATGAAACATGAACTATCGAGAAGGAGCACAACCGGAAAGAAGCAAACAACAAGGTAAACACACAAGCATGAACAAGACATGATGCTCAACCAAGTACGATGCATGACAAAGCTATGTGATGCTACTCATGGCAAGAGATGATGCATACAAGAGCCACACATCAAAGCAAGTTTAAATGAGGCCGGAAAAAACATATAGCAAATCTGGTAAGTCCTCATATGAAAATTTCGAAATTGGTCCAGATCAGATTAGAACACAATTTTGAAGTTGCTAAACATCAAGTCAAAATGCACCAAGATGATCTACAAGGTTTTCTGGTCAAGTTACATATAAAGTTCGTATAATACGGAGCTACAGCCTAGAAGATATGAGCACAATAACTTAAACATGACATTGATGCAAAAGGCACACAAACATCAAGCAAACACACTCAAAATATGGATGCTACAAGGTAAGATGAAACTACATGCAAAACTAAGCAAGTTTCATATAAAGCATGCTCAAGAAGGAGCAACGGTTCAACACATACACTCAACACAAGATTCAAACACAATCTGCCCAATACAACAAAAAAGCACTTTGCAAACAAGGAAACAACATGCTACAGGAATCATATGAGCACAAACTTGATATGCACTTAAAGTACAGACAACATGCTTCAAAATGTCTTTAAGGTTCAGGTTCATAGGCATCAAGATTAATCCAAGATGATCAAAGCAAAAAGCAAAAAGCAACTTGATAACACAGATTATGACTTAGAGAAAAACAGGGCATACATGTGAGCAGCAATAACATATTGACATGTTGGATACATGAAACGAAGATGATATAGTGCAAGAACATAACAAGTAAGAGCATGGCACTCAAGTACAGGTTAAACATGGCAAAACATTATTACTAAGCCTCTCCATATGACCCATAGATCAATGGCAATCAACAAGACAAGATGCAACATGATATAAGTTGATTATCAGACTTAGAAGAAATCTGGGAATGCAAAACATAACATTATGATGCTGGCTTTGGAGGCACATAAAAGTAAGCATAGTAACTTTAATAAACATTCAGAAGACATGGACATGTCGTAGACATAATATATTTCAACTTAGTCCATGGGCACAAGTTCATATGAAGCATGGAGTAATCATAATGATTCATGCAAAAAGGAACATGTTGTTAACAGGATAACACATTTAGCATGAAGGCAGCTTGAGAGCAAGAAAGAGACAAGCTACAACAAGTTATAATGACAACCAAGGGCATGGCATCAAAGTACGCATAACAAACAACAAATATCATCAAGTCATGATATACATATGACTCTGGACTAGTGGGAACCATCAAGACAAGATTGATTGTTATAACAGTTTCAGCAAGTGTAAATCAACAACAACAACAACAACAACAACAACATAGCATGTTTGCAAGCTTGGAACAGAGGTCATATGAAGTATAAAATCAACAAACTTGGCATGTGGACAAATTACTCATAGCATACTATAAAACATGTAATTGAAGCAACTCCAAAAGAGGCATAGATCAATCAATAACAAGCTCAAAACAAGGCATCATGAAGTTAACAGAAAACTGGAACATCATTTAGGCATGTTCATGGTAATGAAATGTCACAGCCCTGGCTTAGCCTTTGCTTGACCTTGCTTGATCATCATGGCATCATGTTTAATTCTTGAAAAGTTGAAATGGGGGGCTGTTCAAACCCTAGCACCAGAACCAAATCAAATAGGTTCAACTTAAAAATATTTTCAGTGAATCCAAAATGCCCTCTGGAAATTTTCATGATTTTTGATAAAGGTGAAAACCTCTGACAAAAATGATGAACATATTTATAGGCCATTCCTGGATTTTTGAATTAACCCATAATGTATTTGAATTGGACATTTAAATTTTATAAATATTTTAAATGTCCAAATACTCATGAGCTGAAATGGTTATTGTTGAAAATATCCCAAACAGTGCCCACAAGCAATCTCATGATTTTTGAAAATGCTCTGGCATTTTATTTTAAAGCCAAAACATTTGCAGAAAATAGAAAAAGAAAACAGAAAAGAGAGAGAGAGTTAGAGCTTACCTGTCGCCCTGGCCTGGCCCAGCTCGGCCCAGCCCACTGGCTACTGCCAGTGATCCCCCTCCTCTCACCAGGAGGACAAGAGGCGCGTGCCCGGCGCCCGCAGCCACACGCCGGCCACCTCCTGCTTCTGCCGACACCCAGGACGCCATCTACGAGTGCCACACACTCTTCCTCGTCCCCCTCTCACTTTCCCCACTCTCCCTGTGCCCCTCTCCCTCCTCTGGCTCTCTCCCCCTCCCCTCCCGAGAGGAGCTCGTCGCCATCATCGCCGTCCACTGCGGCCATCGACCCTCTCTCATCTGTTCGACGTGTCCCCGAGCACCGCCGACGTCTTCCTCTCCCTCATGGGTGAGCCACGATGCCTCGGACGCACTGCAATGCCGCTAGCACCGTCTTCTTCCACCTCGGTCTGCCGAGATCGCCAGCGACCGTACGCCGCCCCTGATGCCTCCCCGAGCTTGTTGAGGCCACCGCTACACTCCCTGTGAGCCCCTTCTCCATTCCCCTCTCTTCCGTTTGCCATTTTCTCCCTCTAACCGCGGGCTACGTTGAGCCCGAGAGCTCCCCGCCGCCGGCCATGTTGCCATCGTAGCTACGGCCATGCAACCTCGCGTTCGAGCTCACCTTGCACTCACCGCACTTCCATGAGTCGAACACGACTAACCACGGCTCCTCCCTTGCTCGGCATCGCCCAAACCATTGCCGGCCGAACTCCGGCCGCCGCCCAACTCGCCACCGCCGTCGCTACAGGCCACCCCAGCTCCAGTCGCTGCCACCAGTGGATGCGCCACTCCTCCAGCTCCCCGTAGAGCCAAACCCTGTCGCAAACCACCCTATGTAGCGTTGTCCCGAGCCACTCCGGTGAGCCTCCGCCGCGTGTTATGGTCGTCGCCGGCCGTGCTCCGGCGAGTGCTGACGTGGCACGTCATTAGCGCTAACCACCGCCAGCTACATCACCCACATACGTTGACAGGTGGGCCCCAGCGCCCACTAATTTTGTAATTAGGCTGAACACACCCCTGTTTAACCCTGTGACACTGACGTGTGGACCCCACACGTCAGGTTTGACCTGGACCAGCCCGTTGACCGCTGACGTCACAGCTACGTCATGCTGACGCGATAAAGGATTTTCTGGATTATTTATAATTCAGGAAAATTCCAGAAATTGTTAAAACTTCAAAAATTCATATAAATTCGACCGTAACTCCAAATGAAATAATTTATATATGAAAAATTATCAGAAAAATTCAAGGAATCCATCTGTACCATTTTCATGCATATTTGAGCAAGTTAAACTCACTGTTTAGGATGAAACATGATTAGGGAAAATTTCATAATAGGTTTGGAGTTGGAATTTGATGTAGTTTTGAATTCCAGTTCAATTAAAATGAGTTTCTGTTGCATTATCCCAAATCACAGCATCTTGCCATGTCATGATCATCCATCATATTGTTGCATTGCATTGATTGTATTCTTTCTGTGTTTGCCGGTGATTGTTCCCCCCCGATAGACGTGGTTCCGACGATTGATCGATGACACCGATGAAGAACTATATTATCTTCAGAAGTGCCAGGCAAGAAAAACCCCCTTGTTCATTCCGATACAATCCCACTCTCTCGCTCTTGCTCTCTTTTACTGCAGTAGGACAATAACGATTCAACTGTTACATGCTACGGTAGCTAAACCCCTTTCCTCTGCATGACCTGTCGTTGCCACAGTAAATAGATGAAACCCACTAGCATGAGTAGGAATTGTTTGAGCCCTGATGTGCCTACTCATTCATGCTTGTTGTCATGCCTGCTACTGCTTAGAGTTGAGTCAGGTCTGATTCATCGGGAATGAATTGGAACATGGTGAACATGTCTTACCGTTGAGAGCTAAGTGTGTGAACACAATTTGGTAAAGGTAGCGGTGAGAGGCCATGTAGGAGTACATGGTGGGTTGTGTCATTGCAGCGGTCCTCAGGAACTGAGTTCTATGTTTGTGATCCATGAACAGTTACTACCACACATTGGGCTCCGGGCGCTCCAAGCTCTCTCGACTTATTAATCAACTCGATCTCTATCCAGGAGTCGCAACTAGTTTCTGGTGTTTGTAGGTAGTGTTAGTAGTCTACCAAGTGGCACCCGGTACAGGTGGGCTTGGGACAGACTAGGCACGGTGGCACGGTGTACCAAGTGGCACCCGGATGGTGGGCTTGGGAACCCTGCTCACATCGTTTGGGGCCGTGAGCGACACCCCGGCCGGATCTCCTTGCGGATGGAACCCGAATAGGCGATAAACATGGACTAGAGACTTGTTGGTTAGTCAGGTCATGGCCGACTCCCTCGCCCGACTTCCGCTTGAAGGTTGCCGAGGTACATGACGTGTACAGGGCGATAAGTGGCGAGAGCGTGTGTGAAGAAGTACACCCCTGCAGGGTTATCATTATCTATTTGAATAGCCGGATTCCTCGGATATGGAAACTTGGACCCCTTGCATAGTTCATAGACAAGTGAAAGTGGATACTCTAAAATGCGCAAGATAAGCGTGAGTGCTATGGATGGCATTCTCGCAGGGAGACGGGAGCGGATCCATAGTGGTGTATTGGTATGGTGAATTTGTGGACTCGTGTGCGCCAGCTCAAAAGAGTTACTTGAAGTCGTAGTTCAGGTTAGCCACCGAGTCAAAGCTGTCTTGCTGCAGTTAAACTCCACCACCCCTGTGTTCATACCGATGCATATGTAGTTAGTTCTGATGTAAGTCTTGCTGGGTACATTTGTACTCACGTTTGCTTAATTTATGTTTTGCAGAGAGACGTCAGTCTTGCTAGTAGTTCCGCGTGGACTTCGACGTTTAGCTTGTTACCTCAGCTACGATCTTGTACCCTTGGGAGGGTCTTGTAGGTAGTCAGGCTTCTCAGCCTTCTTCATTTGTAGTTGTCTGTACTCAGACAAGTTAAGCTTCCGCATGTGCTTGTTGCTTGTATGCTCTGCATGTTGGGTCATGAGACCCATCTTTTTAATATCTCACTCTTCAGAGCCTATTGAATAAATACTTTGAGTCGTAGAGTCTTGTTGTGATGCCATGTTGTATTGCACATATTGAGCATATTGTGTGTATGATTGGAATGCTTTGTATGTGTGGGATACGACAACCTAGTGGTTTATCCTTGGTAGCATCTCTTATGGGGAAATGTAGTCTTGTGCTTCCATGAGCCATAGTAGTCCGCTACAGCCCGGTTCACCGGAGTCCTGCTAGCCTAGCACTACTGCTCCAGAACACTTGACTGGCCGGCATGTGATTCACTTTGTTCCTGTGTCTGTCCCTTCGGGGAAATGTCACGCGGTGACATCCGGAGTCCTGCCTAGCCTGCTACAGCCCGGTTCACCGGAGACCTGTTAGCCCAGTGCTACAGCCCGGATTCACACGCTGCTGACCGACATGCTCGATGTTGGTTCATGTATGCCTGTCCCCGTAAGTTAGTGCCACTTTGGGTTCACGACTAGTCATGTCGGCCTGGGTTCTCTGTCATATGGATGCTAGCGACACTATCATATACGTGAGCCAAAATACACAAACGGTCCCGGGCCATAGTAAGGCGACACCCGTGGGAATACCGTGTTTGAGGCCGCAAAGCGATATGAGGTGTTACATGCTAGATCGATGTGATCTGGAATCGGGGTCCTGACAGCTTTGGTATCAGAGCCTGACTGCCTGTAGGATTACCAAGCCAAGCTGGTCGAAGTCGTGTCTAGAAATGATTTAGTTATATAAGGGAATTGATTGTGGATGGGAACATAAGGCTCTTTTTACTCCTTATCCTCACGACCTTCTGATCTGAGTCATCTTATCTTTTCTACGGGGTTAAGAACTAGGCTTCTCTTCTATCTCTCAGGATGACGTGTTACTAAACCGTAGTTGCCTAGGATTGTTGAGTTCAAGCCTCAGTTCAGTTCCTACTACTTCCATATGTTCATAGCTGTCCTCAGAACTTTGATATTGTCATGTTGAGAGGTTATGCCACCATCTTTGCAGGATGTCTCAAATCATTTCGAGCATTTACAGCCGTTATGCTGTCCGAGTCGTCCCAGGTTTCCAAACAATCTGATGCATTTGCAAAATCCTTTCCCTCTGGTTTCGATGTTCCTCTAGGCCAGGTTAATCACACTAATTGTGAGTTGAGGTATTCTGTTGCCTCGACATATATGTTGGAGCTATTATTATGACCCTAGGTGTCTTAGAGAACAACCCAGTAATCTAGCCATGCTTTGTATCCCAGTGTGATGACTTTGGCCACCATCCTCGAAAGCATCCCGTGATGCCATTTAGTAGTAGGTATTCTACTCCTGGGTTCTTACCCCAAGATTCACTCTACTTACCTCGTGTTGATAGTGTTGCTCGTACCTTTAGGATATTAGTGACCTTTGTGATAGCCTTCGAGGTCCATGGTATCTCATTCTTCCAATACCATGAACTATCATGGAAGAAGTTCTTTTGAACCAAAAGATCACAACCAGGGTGCTCTTGAGGATTACTCCATTTATATTGTGTCTCTGCCCGTTCTATCATTCTGCATGGGTTATCCGGAAGAAATATGTTGAACTCGTTTGACATACTAACCCATGAATCCACACCTCAAAAATTATATGTTCCTTGAGTTGTACCTCTTTAGCTGTATTCTGACCTCCATCTATCAATTGAGAGTCAAGAGTATGTGTGCATTCGTGTTCATCGATGCCTATTATTCTTGTAGTCTGTCAAGTCATTCTATTCCGGAATGACTAGGAGAAACAAACTCCAGTACCCCATCCATATCCAGGATTGGGTCAAAGTAGTTGTATTTTGCAGATCGAAATGCCAATCCAGCTTTTGCTCTGTTGTACCCTAGAGTATTACCCCCTTTATGTCAGGATTGTCATGAGAATTATACCATCTCTCATGAATTCTTGACGCAGTGATACTTCTCGCCATCATTATCCATTCCTCGGTTCCATGTTATTGTAACCGGAATGCCGACAAGTGATTTGTGATGTGTGAAATCAATACTCCAAGCAACTCGTTGCTTGGTAGTAAATGGACAATATTCTCATTCTTAGCGTGTTGGTTATCGAATCGTCATCTTAAGATTGATCATGCTACCTAGTCCATATTTCTCATGCACACTTCTATCAATGAGTTAGGATCATGCCGATCCCTCACTTATTTGATCATATCGTTTTGCCCTATAAAGCAAGATTGATCTTGAGCTTAGTAACATATCGGTGGTTCGTGATTTTCCGAATATCTTCTCGGAAGTATTACCTGGTTATCACCTAACCGCCATGTTGACTTCGTGATCAAGTTGATTTTTCTCTAAACCATCCATTCTCCAAGAATCTATGTTGGATACCCCCGAGCTAGTTGGTTAAGCTAAACAACAACTTGGAGAGTTGGAAGATGGAAGCTTGTCTGACTTAGTTCATGATAAGGGATATCTTTGTGTGTGTGTGTGTGTTGAAGAAAGATGATATCTTCATCGATTGGTCCCTATGATCAGTTGTTGGACCTACTGTCTTATCAACTTTGATTTGAGTATGGGCTATCGTCAAATCAAATCAGAACCAACGATGTTTATTATGTTGTCTTACTCGTGGTTGATCCCTCAAGCATACCCCATTACATCTTTTGGTTTGACCAATGCTATCACCGTGTTCACATGATTGTGGAAGTCCAGTGATATGGAAATCCCGATGAGTTGTTGTTGAGCCCATCAGCAACATTTTGTCTCCCCCATGATTCATGTTGAACATCAACCTAGTGTTGGAAACTTGTGTAAGCATTTCCTTCATGCCCCATTCATGAAGTATATGTTTGGATGAAAGTAGTGACTTCCTCTAAGTTCACGTGCAATCGATGCAAGTTGCCGCCGTGAATTTGAGGGAGCTTGTTTTGTTTCCCTTGGAATCATTCCAAATCAGTCATGCATACGTGCGAAATACTCTATGGGTTGGTAGATTAATTACCTCCACTCCATATGTTTTCCTAGCACACCAAGCCACTGATTGATTTGTTCGAGGTGAAGAAGTTCCTTCTTAAGAATCATGACTTATGTTCGGACTTCGCTACCCTCATTCATGGTTCCCCTCCAGAACTCGATAGTGTTTTGTTGTAAGACTACTATGTGGTCATGCTTGTCTGGAACAGCGTGTTCACATGTATGTAGCAGAACCAACTCATGTTTTGGAGCTTGCTATCATAGTTCATCTCCTGAGAGTCTCGCAACATTATCTTGTCGATTTGTGTTGCAAACTTTCATTTTCTTCTAGACTCGATGGGTCTGGAATATCCTGTTACCAACCAGATCTGAATCTCAGGCAGATATGATGGTTGGAACTTTTCCAAGATCTATGATGTAGGTCCCCGACAAGGTTGATGTTCTGGCCGGCACACCTAGCCAAAAGATCTATCATTGTAGTATCTTGATTGAGCTGTTTGACCATCTTCTCCATGAGGATTTAGTGTGACTTATTCTTGAAGTTGTTTCTTAGGTATCCTTGTGCTCTCAGTTTCTTCGATGATTCTATAACCATTGGAACATTGGAAACACTCTCGACTGTTGAGTTCTTCCCCAGTTACCAGAATCATTCCCAACATTTGCATTTTGTTCCCAGCTTGCACCTCAGTAGTTGTTGTTCAGGACCATCTTCAAAAGTGGACTTACCATGGGTACCATCCATTTCCGATGATAAGCTAAAAATCATCCATTGCGTTGTCTTCAACAAGGTAGTCCACATCATCCATCCTAGTCGGAGTATGACATTCTTTCGAACCCCTTCCAACGATCGATTGTGATTACCTCAGGCTGGTATAAAGAGTTTCAATGATCTTTGTATCAAAAGTAATTCTTTTTGCCACTTAAGGGAATAATTCTACGAGTCACCTTCCCTAAGGTGCGCCGTTATGGAATCGTGGCAATTTTTCCTTGCTACTTTGAAACCCTTGTCAATTATTTCTTCCGTCCTTTTTAAGGTGTGTTTTGCCCTCAGCTCAAGAGATGTTCAACGTCTCATTTCGTAAGTTGATCGTGAGTTGCTTGATCTCTAAGGATATCGATTTCTATAGAGTTTTTCTTCCTTGTCATCATCTCGTTGGGTAAAACCCTCGAACACAAAGACGTCAAGATCAATTTGAGGCAATGGATCAACATCTTCAAGAAGGGCAATTGGATCGTGAAGATCGTGTTAGCTCTGTGTCCCCTCTATCTTCTTACCTCACATCTTGAATCTCGGGACGAGATTCTTGTTTAGTGGGGGTGAGTTGTCACAGCCCTGGCTTAGCCTTTGCTTGACCTTGCTTGATCATCATGGCATCATGTTTAATTCTTGAAAAGTTGAAATGGGGGCTGTTCAAACCCTAGCACCAGAACCAAATCAAATAGGTTCAACTTAAAAATATTTTCAGTGAATCCAAAATGCCCTCTGGAAATGTTCATGATTTTTGATAAAGGTGAAAACCTCTGACAAAAATGATGAACATATTTATAGGCCATTCCTGGATTTTTGAATTAACCCATAATGTATTTGAATTGGACATTTAAATTTTATAAATATTTTAAATGTCCAAATACTCATGAGCTGAAATGGTTACTGTTGGAAATATTCCAAACAGTGCCCACAAGCAAGCTCATGATTTTTGAAAATGCTCTAGCATTTTATTTTAAAGCCAAAACATTTGCAGAAAATAGAAAAAGAAAACAGAAAAGAGAGAGAGAGTTAGAGCTTACCTGTCGCCCTGGCCTGGCCCATCTCGGCCCAGCCCACTGGCTACTGCCAGTTATCCCCCTCCTCTCGCCAGGAGGACAAGAGGCGCGTGCCCGGCGCCCGCAGCCACGCGCCGGCCACCTCCTGCTTCTGCCGACACCTAGGACGCCATCTACGAGTGCCACGCACTCTTCCTCGTCCCCCTCTCACTTTCCCCACTCTTCCTGTGCCCCTCTCCCTCCTCTGGCTCTCTCCCCCTCCCCTCCTGAGAGGAGCTCGTCGCCATCATCGCCGTCCACCGCGGCCATCGACCCTCTCTCGTCTCTTCGACGTGTCCCCGAGCACCGCCGACGTCTTCCTCTCCCTCATGGGTGAGCCACGATGCCTCGAACGCACTGCAATGCCGCTAGCGCCGTCTTCTTCCACCTCGGTCCGCTGAGATCGCCAACGACCGTACGCCGCCCCTGATGCCTCCCCGAGCTTGTTGAGGCCACCGCTACATTCCCCGTGAGCCCCTTCTCCGTTCCCCTCTCTTCCCTTTGCCATTTTCTCCCTCTAACCGCGGGCTCCGTTGAGCCCGAGAGCTACCCGCCGCCGGCCATGTTGCCATCGTAGCTACGGCCATGCAACCTCGCGTTCGAGCTCACCGTTGCACTCACCGCACTTCCGTGAGTCAAACACGACTAACCACGGCTCCTCCCTTGCTCGGCATCACCCAAACCATTGCCGGCCGAACTCCGACCGCCGCCCAACTCGCCACCGCCGCCGCTATAGGCCACCCCAGCTCTAGTCGCTGCCACCAGTGGATGCGCCACTCCTCCAGCTCCCCGTAGAGCCAAACCCTTTCGCAAACCACCCTATGTAGCATCGTCCCGAGCCACTCCGGTGAGCCTCCGCTGCGTGTTATGGTCGTCGCCGGCCGTGCTCCGGCGAGTGACGACGTGGCACGTCATTAGCGCTAACCACTGCCAGCTACATCACCCACATACGCTGACAGGTGGGCCCCAGCGCCCACTAATTTTGTAATTAGGCTAAACACACCCATGTTTAACCCTGTGACTCTGACGTGTGGACCCCACACGTCAGGTTTGACCTGGACCAGCCTGTTGACCGCTGACGTCACGGCTACGTCATGCTGACGCGATAAAGGATTTTCTGGATTATTTATAATTCAGGAAAATTCCAGAAATGGTTAAAACTTCAAAAATTCATATAAATTCAACCGTAACTCCAAATGAAATAATTTATATATGAAAAATTATCAGAAAAATTCAAGGAATCCATCTGTACCATTTTCATGCATGTTTGAGCAAGTTAACCTCATTGTTTAGGATGAAACATGATTAGGGAAAATTTCATAATAGGTTTGGAGTTGGAATTTGATGTAGTTTTGAATTCCAGTTCAATTAAAATGAGTTTCTGTTGCATTATCCCAAGTCACAGCATCTTTCCATGTCATGATCATGCATCATATTGTTGCATTGCATTGATTGTATTCTTTCTGTGTTTGCCGTTGATTGTCCCCCCCCGCCCCCCCCCGATAGACGTGGTTCCGACGATTGATCGATGACACCGATGAAGAACTATATTATCTTCAGAAGTGCCAGGCAAGCAAAAACCCCTTATTCATTCTGATACAATCCCACTCTCTCGCTCTTGCTCTCTTTTACTGCATTAGGATAACAACGATTCAACTATTACATGCTGCGGTAGCTGAAACCCTTTCCTCTGCATGACCTGTCATTGCCACAGTAAATAGGTGAAACCCACTAGCATGAGTAGGAATTGTTTGAGCCCTGATGTGCCTACTCATTCATGCTTGTTGTCATGCCTGCTACTGCTTAGAGTTGAGTCAGGTCTGATTCATCGGGAATGAATTGGAACGTGGTGAACATGTCCTACCATTGAGAGCTAAGTGTGTGAACACAATTTGGTGAAGGTAGCGGTGAGAGGCCATGTAGGAGTACATGGTGGGTTGTGTCATTGCAGCGGTCCTCAGGAACTGAGTTCTATGTTTGTGATCCATGAACAGTTACTACCACACATTGGGCTCCGGGCGCTCCAAGCTCTCTCGACTTATTAATCAACTCGATCTCTGTCCAGGAGTCACAACTAGTTTCTGGTGTTTGTAGGTAGTGTTAGTAGTCTACCAAGTGGCACCCGGTACAGGTGGGCTTGGGACAGACTAGGCACAGTGGCACGGTGTACCAAGTGGCACCCAGATGGTGGGCTTGGGAACCCTGCTCACATCGTTTGGGGCCGTGTGCGACACCCTGGCCGGATCTCCTTGCGGATGGAACCCGAATAGGCGATAAACATGGAGTAGAGACTTGTTGGTTAGTCAGGTCGTGGCCGACTCCCTCGCCCGGCTTCCGCTTGAAGGTTGCCGAGGTACATGACGTGTACAGGGAGATAAGTGGCGAGAGCGTGTGTGAAGAAGTACACCCCTGCAGGGTTATCATTTTCTATTCGAATAGCCGGATTCCTCGGATATGGAAACTTGGACCCCTTGCATAGTTCATAGACAAGTGAAAGTGGATACTCTAAAATGCGCAAGATAAGCGTGAGTGCTATGGATGGCGTTCTCGCAGGGAGACGGGAGCGGATCCATAGTGGTGTATTGGTATGGTGAATTTGTGGACTCGTGTGCGCCACCTCAAAAGAGTTACTTGCAGTCGTAGTTCAAGTTAGCCACCGAGTCAAAGCTGGCTTGCTGCAGTTAAACTCCACCACCCCTGTGTTCATACCGATGCATATGTAGTTAGTTCTGATGTAAGTCTTGCTGGGTACATTTGTACTCACGTTTGCTTAATTTATGTTTTGCAGAGAGATGTCAGTCTCGCTCGTAGTTCCGCGTGGACTTCGACGTTTAGCATGTTACCTCAGCTATGATCTTTTACCCTTAGGAGGGTCTTTTAGATAGTCAGGCTTCTCAGCCTTCTTCATTTGTAGTTGTCTGTACTCAGACAAGTTAAGCTTCCGCATGTGCTTGTTGATTGTATGCTCTGTATGTTGGGTCATGAGACCCATGTTTGTAATATCTCGCTCTTCGGAGCCTAATGAATAAATACTTTGAGTCGTAGAGTCTTGTTGTGATGCCATGTTGTATTGCACATATTGAGCATATTGTGTGTATGATTGGAATGCTTGGTATGTGTGGGATCCGAGAACCTAGTGGTTTATCCTTGGTAGCATCTCTTATCGGGAAATGTAGTCTTGTGCTTCCATGAGCCATAGTAGTCCGCTATAGCCCGGTTCACCGGAGTCCTGCTAGCCCAGCACTACTGCTCCGGAACACTTGACTGGCCGACATGTGATTCACTTCGTTCATGTGTCTGTCCCTTCGGGGAAATGTCATGCGGTGACATCTGGAGTCCTGCCTAGCCTGCTATAGCGCGGTTCACCGGAGTCCTGTTAGCCTAGTGCTACAGCCCGGATTCACACACTGCTGATCGACATGCTCGATGTTGGTTCATGTATGCCTGTCCCCGTAAGTTAGTGCCACTTTGGGTTCACGACTAGTCATGTCGGCCCGGGTTCTCTGTCATATGGATGCTAGCGACACTATCATATACGTGAGCCAAAAGACGCAAACGGTCCCGGGCCATAGTAAGACGACACCCGTGGGAATACCCTGCGTGAGGCCGCAAAGCGATATGAGGTGTTACATGCTAGATCGATGTGATCTGGAATCGGGTTCCTGACATGAAAACATATGCTACATGACATATATGAGGCATCCAAAGGCATGTCATGATAGAGCATAACAAGGACATAAAAATATGTCAAGCAGGCTCCTCCATATTTGAAGGAAATATGCCCTAGAGGCAATAATAAAATTATTATTTATTTCCTTATTTCATGATAAATGTTTATTATTCATGCTAGAATTGTATTAACCGGAAACATAATACATGTGTGAATACATAGACAAACAGAGTGTCACTAGTATGCCTCTACTTGCCTAGCTCGTTAATCAAAGATGGTTATGTTTCCTAACCATAGACAAAGAGTTGTTATTTGATTAACGGGATCACATCATTAGGAGAATGATGTGATTGACTTGACCCATTCCATTAGCTTAGCACTCGATCGTTTAGTATGTTGCTATTGCTTTCTTCATGACTTAGACATGTTCCTATGACTTTGAGATTATGCAACTCCCGTTTACCGGAGGAACACTTTTTGTGCTACCAAACGTCACAACGTAACTGGGTGATTATAAAGGAGCTCTATAGGTGTCTCCAAAGGTACATGTTGGGTTGGCGTATTTCGAGATTAGGATTTGTCACTCCGATTATCGGAGAGGTATCTCTGGGCCCTCTCGGTAATGCACATCACATAAGCCTTGCAAGCATTGCAACTAATGAGTTAGTTGCGAGATGATGTGTTACGGAACGAGTAAAGAGACTTGCCGGTAACGAGATTGAACTAGGTATTGAGATACTGACGATCGAATCTCGGGCAAGTAACATACCGATGACAAAGGGAACAACGTATGTTGTTATGCGGTCTGACCGATAAAGATCTTCGTAGAATATGTAGGAGCCAATATGAGCATCCAGGTTCCGCTATTGGTTATTGACCGGAGACGTGTCTCGGTCATGTCTACATTGTTCTCGAACCCGTAGGGTCCGCACGCTTAAGGTTTCGATGACAGTTATATTATGAGTTTATGAGTTTTGATGTACTGAAGGAGCTCGGAGTCCCGGATGAGATCGGGTACATGACGAGGAGTCTCGAAATGGTCGAGACGTAAAGATCGATATATTGGATGACTATATTCGGACATCGGAAAGGTTCCGAGTGGTTCGGGTATTTTTCGGAGTACCGGGGAGTTATGGGAATACGGGGGAAGAAGTATATGGGCCTTATTGGGCTTTAGGGGAGAGGAAGAGGCAGGCCGCGGCCCCCCCCCCATTGACTAGTCCGAATTGGACTAGGGGGAGGGGCGGCGCCCCCTCCTTCCTTCTCTTCCCTCTTCCCCTTCCTTGTCTCCTACTCCCACTACTTGGAAGGACTCCTAGTTGGACTAGGAAAGGGGGAATCCTACTCCCGATGGGAGTAGGACTCCCCTAGGGCGCGCCATAGAGAGGGCCGGCCCTCCCCTCCTCCACTACTTTATATACGGGGGAAGGGGGCACCCCATAGACACACAAGTTGATCTTCGGGATCCTTCTCTTAGCCGTGTGTGGTGCCCCCCTCCACCATACTCCTCGATAATACTGTAGCGTTGCTTAGGCGAAGCCCTGCGACGGTAGAACATCAAGATCGTCACCACGCCGTCATGCTGACGGAACTCTTCCCCGACACTTTGCTGAATCAGAGTCCGGGGATCGTCATCGAGCTGAACGTGTGCTAGAACTCGGAGGTGCCGTAGTTTCGGTGCTTGATCGGTTGGGTCGCGAAGACATACTACTACATCAACCGCGTTGTCATAACGCTTCCACTTTCGGTCTACGAGGGTACGTGGACAACACTCTCCCCTCTCGTTGCTATGCATCACCATGATCTTGCATGTGCGTAGGAAAATTTTGAAATTACTACGTTCCCCAACAGTGGCATTCGAGCCTAGGTTTTATGTGTTGATGTTATATGCACGAGTAGAACACAAGTGAGTTGTGGGCGATATAAGTCATACTGCTTACCAGCATGTCATACTTTGGTTCGGCGGTATTGTTGGATGAAGCGGCCCGGACCGACATTATGCGTACGCTTACACGAGACTGGTTCTACCGACATGCTTTGCATACAGGTGGCTGGCGGTTGTCAGTTTCTCCAAATTTAGTTGAACCAAGTGTGGCTACGCCCGGTCCTTGAGAAGGTTAAAACAGCACCAACTTGACAAACTATCATTGTGGTTTTGATGCGTAGGTAAGAACGGTTCTTTCTAAGCCCGTAGCAGCCACGTAAAACATGCAACAACAAAGTAGAGGATGTCTAACTTGTTTTTGCAGGGCATGTTGTGATGTGACATGGTCAAGACGTGATGAGATATCAGTTGTTGTATAAGATGATCATGTTTTGTTGAAGTTATCAGCAACTGGCAGAAGCCTTATGGTTGTCTCTTTATTGCATAAGATGCAAGCGCCAAATAATTGCTTTACTTTATTGCTATGCGATAGCAATAGTTGGCGAGACGACCATGTGACGACACATTGATATAGATCAAGATGATGGAGATCATGGTGTCATACCGGTGACGATGGAAATTATGACGATGCTTTGGAGATGGGGATCAAAGGCACAAGATGATAATGGCC
The DNA here is from genome assembly GCF_018294505.1 of Triticum aestivum. Classification (NCBI taxonomy): domain Eukaryota; kingdom Viridiplantae; phylum Streptophyta; class Magnoliopsida; order Poales; family Poaceae; genus Triticum; species Triticum aestivum. The sequence continues at coordinate 20,766,987 of NC_057803.1, read as the reverse complement.
ATATCATGTCACATATTTTGATTGCATGTGATGTTTATTTTATATACATCTTACTTTGCTTAGTTATGATGGTAGCATTATAAGATGATCTCTCACTAAATTTCTAGATAAAAGTGTTCCCCCTGAGTATGCACCATTGGCAAAGTTCGTCGTGCCCAGCACCACGTGATGATCGGGTGTGATAAGCTCTACGTCCATCCACAACGGGTGCAAGCCAGTTTTGCACACGCAGAATACTCAGGTTAAACTTGACGAGCCTAGCATATGCAGATATGGCCTCGGAACACTGAGACCGAAAGGTCGAGCGTGAATCATATAGTAGATATGATCAACATATTGATGTTCACCATTGAAAGCTACTCCATTTTACGTGATGATCGGTTATGGTTTAGTTGATTTGGATCACGTGATCTCTTAGAAGATTAGAGGGATGTCTTTCTAAGTGGGAATTCTTAAGTAATATGATTAAATTGAACTTAAATTTATCATGAACTTAGTCCTGATAGTATTTTGCAAATTAAGTTGTAGATCAATAGCTCGCGTTGTTGCTTCCCTGTGTTTATTTTGATATGTTCCTAGAGAAAACTATATTGAATGATGTTAGTAGCAATGATGCGGATTGGATCCGTGATCTGAGGTTTATCCTCATTGCTGCACAGAAGAATTATGTCCTTGATGCACCGCTAGGTGACAAACCTATTGCAGGAGCAGATGCAGATGTTATGAACGTTTGGCTAGCTCAATATGATGACTAATCAATAGTTTAGTGCACCATGCTTAAACGGCTTAGAATCGGGACTTCAAAGACGTTTTGAACGTCATGGACCATATGAGATGTTCCAGGAGTTGAAGTTAATATTTCAAGGAAATACCCGAGTTGAGAGATATGAAGTCTCCAACAAGTTCTATAGCTAAAAGATGGAGGAGAATAGCTCAATCAGTGAGCATGTGCTCAGATTGTCTGGGTACTACAACGCTTGAATCAAGTGGGAGTTAATCTTCCAGATAAAATAGTGATTGACAGAATTCTCTAGTCACCATCACCAAGTTAGTAGAACTTCATGATGAACTATAATATGCAAGGGATAACGGAAACGATTCCAAAGCTTTTCGTGATGCTGAAAATCGACGAAGGTAGAAATCAAGAAAAGCATCAAGTGTTGATGGTAAACAAAACCACTAGTTTCAAGTAAAGGGGCAAAGGGAAGAAAGGGGAACTTCAAGAAGAACGGCAAACAAGTTGCTGCTCAAGTGAAAAAACCCAAGTCTGGACCTAAGCCTGAAACTGAGTGCTTCTACTACAAAGGGACTGGTCATTGGAAGCGGAACTACCCCAAGTAATTGGCGGATAAGAAGGATGGCAAAGTAAACAATGGCATATTTGATATACAGATTATTGATGTGTATTTTACTAGTGTTCGTAGCAACCCCTCGGTATTTGATATTGGTTCAGTTGCTAAGAGTAGTAACTCGAAACGGGAGTTGCAGAATGAACAAAAACTAGTTAAGGGTGAAGTGACGATGTGTGTTGGAAGTGGTTCCAAGATTGATATGATCATCATTGCACACTCCCTATACTTTCGGGATTAGTGTTGAAACTAAATAAGTGTTATTTGGTATTTGCGTTGAGCATGAATATGATTTGATCATGTTTGTTGCAATACGGTTATTCATTTAAATTAGAGAACAATTGTTGTTCTGTTTACATGAATAAAACCTTCTATGGTCATACACCCAATAAAATGGTTTGTTGGATCTCGATCGTAGTGATACACATATTCATAATAATAAAGCGAAAAGATGCAAAGTTAATAATGATAGTGCAACTTATTTGTGGCACTGCCGTTTAGGTCATATTGGTGTAAAGTGCATGAAGAAACTCCATGCTGATGGGATTTTGGAATCACTTGATTATGAATCACTTGATGCTTGCGAACTATGCCTTATGGGCAAGATGACTAAAGACTCCGTTCTTCGGAACAATGGAGCGAGCAACTGACTTATTGGAAATAATACATATTGATGTATGCAATCCGATGAGTGTTGAGACTCGCGGCGTGTATCGTTATTTTCTGACCTTCACAAATGATTTGAGCAGATATGTGTATATCTACTTGATGAAACATAAGTCTGAAACATTTCAAAAGTTCAAAGAATTTCAGAGTGAAGTGGAAAATCATCGTGAAAAGAAAATAAGGTTTCTACGATCTGATTGCGGAGACAAATATTTGAGTTACGAGTTTGGTCTTCAATTAAAACAATGTGGAATAGTTTCACAAATTCGTGCCACCTGGAACACCACAGCATAATGGTGTGTCCGAACATCGTAACCGTACTCTATTAGATATGGTGCGATCTATGATGTTTCTTACCGATTTACCACTATCGTTTTTGGGGTCATGCATTAAAGATAGCTGCACTCACATTAAAAAGGGGCACCATCTAAGTCCGTTGAGACGACACAATATGAACCGTGGTTTGGCAAGAAACCAAAGTTGTCGATTCTTAAAGTTTGGGGTCGTGATGCTTATGTGAAAAAGTTTCATCCTGATAAGCTCAAACCGAAATCGGAGAAATGTGTCTTCATAGGATACCCAAAAGAGAAAGTTGGGTACACCTTCTATCACAGATCCGAAGGCAAGACTTTCTTGCTGAGAAGGGATCATTTCTAGAGAAGGAGTTTCTCTCGAAAGAAGTGTGTGGGAGGAAAGTAGAACTTGATAAGGTAATTGTACCTTCTCCCTTATTGGAAAGTAGTTCATCACAGAAATCTGTTCCTGTGACTACTACACCAATTAGTGAGGAAGCTAATGATGATGATCATGTAACTTCAGATCAAGTTACTACCGAATCTCGTAGGTAAACCAGAGTGAGATCCGCACCAGAGTGGTACGGTAATCCTGTTCTGGAAGTCATGTTACTAGACCATGACGAACTTGCGAACTATGAGGAAGCGATGATGAGCCCAGATTCCGCAAAATGGTTTGAGGCCATGAAATCTGAGATGGGATCCATGTATGAGAACAAAGTGTAGACTTTGGTTGACTTGCCCGATGATCGGCAAGCCATAGAAAATAAATGGATCTTCCAGAGGAAGACAGGCGCTGATAGTAGTGTTACTATCTACAAAGCTAGACTTGTCGAAAAAGGTTTTTTTGACAAAGTTCAAAGGTATTGACTATGATGAGATTTTCTCACTCGTATCGATGCTTAAAGTCTGTCCGAATCATGTTAGCAATTGCCACATTTTATGAAATCTGGCAAATGGATAACAAAACTGCAATCCTTAATGGATTTCTTAAAGAAGAGTTGTATATGATGCAACCAGAAGGTTTTGTCAATCCTCAAGGTGTTAACAAAATGTGCAAGCTCCAGCGATCCATATATGGACTGGTGCAAGCATCTCGGAGTTAATCAAAGCATATAATTTTATACAGACTTGTGGTGAAGCCTGTATTTACAAGAAAGTGAGTGGGAGCACTACTGCATTTCTGAAAAGTATATGTGAATGACATATTGTTGATCGGAAATAATGTAGAATTATTCTGCAAAGCATAAAGGAGTGTTTGAAAGGATTTTTTCAAAGAAAGACCTCGGTGAAGCTGCTTACATATTGAGCATCAAGATCTATAGAGATAGATCAAGATGCTTAATAAGTTTTTTCAATGAGTACATACCTTGACAAGATTTTGAAGTAGTTCAAAATGGAACAGTCAAAGGAAAAGTTCTTGCCTGTGTTACAAGATGTGAAATTGAGTAAGACTCAAAACCCGACCACAACAGAAAATAGAAAGAGAATGAAAGTCATTCCCTATGCCTCAACCATAGGTTCAATATAGTATGCCATGCTGTGTGTCAGATCTATTGTATACCCTACCACTGATTTTGGCAAGGGAGTACAATAGTGATCTAGGAGTAGATCAATGGACAGTGGTCGAAATTATCCTTACTAGAATAAAGATGTGTTTCTCGATTACGAAGCTGACAAAAGGTTCGTCGTAAAAGGGTTACATCGATACAAGTTTTGGCACTGATCCGGATGACTCTAAGTCTTCATCTGGATACATATTGAAAGTGGGAGCAATCAGCTAAAGTAGCTCCGTGCAGAGCATTGTAGACATAGAAATTTGCAAAATACTTACGGATCTGAATTTTGGCAGACCCGTTGACTAAGCTTCTCTCACAAGCAAAACATGATCACACCTTAGTACTCTTTGGGTGTTAATCACATAGCGATGTGAACTAGATTATTGACTCTAGTAAACCCTTTGAGTGTTGGTCACATAATGATGTGAACTATTGGTGTTAAATCACATGGTGATGTGAACTAGATTATTGACTCTAGTGCAAGTGGGAGACTGAAGGAAATATGCCCTAGAGGCAATAATAAAATTATTATTTATTTCCTTATTTCATGATAAATGTTTATTATTCATGCTAGAATTGTATTAACCGGAAACATAATACATGTGTGAATACATAGACAAACAGAGTGTCACTAGTATGCCTCTACTTGACTAGCTCGTTAAAAAAAGATGGTTATGTTTCCTAACCATAGACAAAGAGTTGTTATTTGATTAACGGGATCACATCATTAGGAGAATGATGTGATTGACTTGACCCATTCCGTTAGCTTAGCACTCGATCGTTTAATATGTTGCTATTGCTTTCTTCATGACTTATACATGTTCCTATGACTATGAGATTATGCAACTCCCGTTTACCGGGGGAACACTTTGTGTGCAACCAAACGTCACAACGTAACTGGGTGATTATAAAGGAGCTCCACAGGTGTCTCCAAAGGTACATGTTGGGTTGGCGTATTTCAAGATTAGGATTTGTCACTCTGATTGTTGGAGAGGTATCTCTGGGCCCTCTCGGTAATGCACATCACATAAGCCTTGCAAGCATTGCAACTAATGAGTTAGTTGCGAGATGATGTATTACAGAACGAGTAAAGAGACTTGCCGGTAACGAGATTGAACTAGGTATTGAGATACCGACGATCGAATCTCGGGCAAGTAACATACCGATGACAAAGGGAACAATGTATGTTGTTATGCGGTCTGACCGATAAAGATCTTCGTAGAATATGTGGGAGCCAATATGAGCATCCAGGTTCCGCTATTGGTTATTGACCGGAGACGTGTCTTGGTCATGTCTACATTGTTCTCGAACCCGTAGGGTCCGCACGCTTAAGGTTTCAATGACAGTTATATTATGAGTTTATGAGTTTTGATGTACCGAAGGAGTTCTGTGTCCCGGATGAGATCGGGGACATGACGAGGAGTCTCGAAATGGCCGAGACGTAAAGATCGATATATTGGACGACTATATTCGGACATCAGAAAGGTTCCGAGTGGTTCGGGTATTTTTCGGAGTACCGGGGAGTTACGGGAATACGGGGGATGAAGTGTATGGGCCTTATTGGGCTTTAGGGGAGAGGAAGAGGCAGGCCGCCCCCCCCCCCATTGACTAGTCCGAATTGGACTAGGGGGAGGGGCGGCGCCCCCTCCTTCCTTCTCTTCCCTCTTCCCCTTCCTTGTCTCCTACTCCAACTACTTGGAAGGACTCCTAGTTGGACTAGGAAAGGGGGAATCCTACTCCCGGTGGGAGTAGGACTCCCCTAGGGCGCGCCATAGAGAGGGCCGGCCCTCCCCTCCTCCACTCCTTTATATACGGGGGAAGGGGGCACCCCATAGACACACAAGTTGATCTTCGTGATCGTTCTCTTAGCCGTGTGCGGTGCCCCCTCCACCATACTCCTCGATAATATTGTAGCGGTGCTTAGGCGAAGCCCTGTGACGGTAGAACATCAAGATCGTCACCACGCCGTCGTGCTGACGGAACTCTTCCCCGACACTTTGCTGGATCGGAGTCCGGGGATCGTCATCGAGCTGAACGTGTACTAGAACTCGGAGGTGCCGTAGTTTCAGTGCTTGATCGGTCGGGTCGCGAAGACGTACGACTACATCAACCGCGTTGTCATAACGCTTCCGCTTTCAGTCTACGAGGGTACGTGGACAACACTCTCCCCTCTCGTTGCTATGCATCACCATGATCTTGCGTGTTTGTAGGAAAATTTTGAAATTACTACGTTCCCCAACAATATTATGCATGGATATGATGGTAGCCTCAAGTTAACAAGGCATCACAATGTAACAGTTACAGACTTAGCAAAAATCACTAGTCTCATAAATCAACAACATTAAGTAGCACACTTCACAAGCTTCTGCTAGTCACCACAAGGCACATAAAAATACATGGATTGCACCACTTTAAATATGGCTTGAAAATTCTCCTAAAATATATAGACATGATGCAAAAAAGATGCACACACAAAATGTAATGAAAAAGACAAAACAACAAGTTATAACAAGTTTCAGCAGTTAACATCATATAGCACTCTTGCAACAATGATTAAGGCATCAATATGAACTCTAATATGAATGCAACCACTTCCATCATGAATATCACGAAGAGTTCAACAAATTGCATATATGGATCACATCATTCGAGCAAGCATGCACAACGTGACGTGTCTCACAAAATGCAAAATGATGCTGAAAAAAGGACTTGGAGGAAAAACTACCCAGCGCAGAAACGAGATCTAGATCAGGCCAGCTCCACTCCTCGTACAGGACGGCTCTGGCAGAAGTCAACGGCGATGGTGGGGCGGCGTTGGACTCCGGTAGGCGTCGGGGAGGCCGGGAATGGGTGGATCCGGGCATGGGGACCCCGGATCCGGCGGCGGTGGTCGACGACAGTGCTCGTGGAGGCGGGATCCGGTCGTGGTGACGGCGGGACGGCCATGGAAGGAGCTCCAGCGGGAGATGAAGAGGAAGGTGAGGGAGAGAAGAACGAGCGGAAGGAGGAAGGAGACGACGGGCAGGGCGGCGGAGCACTTATCTCCGGCAAGGTCCGGTCGCCGGAGGTGTGCGGCAACGAGGCGGCAGGGTAGGGCGCTCGGGAGCAAGTTTAGGCGGGAGCTGCGAGGAGCCGAGCGCTCAGGCGCCAGGGAGGCTCAGGCTTGCACGGGTTGGCGGCGCGTCCGGATGGGCCTGGCGGGCCACGCGCGGGCTCAGGCGGGCCATAGTGGTGAACTGGGGAGCGGCACAGACACGTGTCACGACGCGAGTGGCTGAGGGGCAGTGGTGGACATGTCCGGTGGGGGAGCAGATGGGTCCGGTGGCACGAGGAGGAAGAAGACTAGGGTTTGGACCGCGAATTTGGACGGGGGAGGTGTTTAAATAGGTAGAGGGATCTAGGAGAGTCCAAATGAGGTGCGGTTTTTGCCCACACGATCGTGATCCAACAACGGAGAGCATGGAGGGGGTTTAGACGGGCTAGTGGGCTGTTATGAAGGAGTGCTGGGCTGCAAAGAGAAGGGGGTTTTGCGGTTACACGGTTAACTGTTGGGGTATCAAATGACCTCCAAATGGAACGAAATTTGACAGGCGGTCTACCGGTGATATACCAAGGCCACTCGACAAATCTCGGCCCATTCAGAGAATGTTTTTCTCTCGCTCACGAAACAAGATCTGGAAGGTGCAACGGTGCGAGAGTGAGTGTCGGATGGCGAAATAGACAATGGAGAAAGTGAACGGATGGAAGTTTGAAAAACATGATGATGCAATGCACATGGTGACATGGTAAAGATGCGACACGCAAGCAAATGACATGGCAACGACATCGACTAACTGGAAGACACCTGGCACATCGGGCTCGGGGCGTTATACCTGCGTTGCCTTGAGGACGGTCCTCACGAGGCTGGTCTCTCGAGGCACCCTCAAGAGGCTGGCCTTGCCAGCGGTCCTCACGAGGTTGGTCGTGCCACTCCTGGCGAGGACCACGGTCGTCCCACCGTCCTCCACTTCTACCTCCTCCACGGCCGTAGCCTCGATCGTTGCGCTTGGGGTGTCGACCGAGGCGTCCATCATGTATGGCCCTGAGCTCCTAAGAGTCATTGGTGTTGTGGCTATGTACATTGTGGAAGACGTAGAATGGACGACTATCCTTGGATGATTCTCGGTGGTCGCAGCTGCGCTTCATCTCTGGTTCAGCCACGAGCACGGCATCCCCCTTGCACTTCACGTCCTTGGCCTTGGCCTTCTTGTCTTCTGGGTTGGCCGCTGGGAGTTCGAGGAGGGAGAGGCGCCCTTCCTTAGCTCTCGCGCACTTGGTTGCCATGTTGAACATCTCTAGAGCCGTGCACAGGTCCTCATGGATGGCGAGCTCCTCCTTCATCTTGACATCGCGGACGCCATCGAAGAATGGCGAGATGATGGCCTTGTCCGGAACCTTGGGGATCTTGAGGCGAACACTGTTGAATCGTTGGATGTACTTGTGCAGGGTCTCCCTGGCTGCTGCTTGATGCATCGTAGGTCACCCGCAGTAGGCAGGCGGTCGTGAGTGCCCTGGAAGTTGGCGATGAAATGCTCACGCATCTCGCCCCAGGAGAAGATCGATCGCACGAGCAGATTCAGGAGCCACGAGCGTGTGCCATCCTTGAGAGCCATGGGAAACCAGTTCACCATGACCTTCTCTTCGCCGTTGGCCGCCTCGATGCTCAGCTCGTGGAGCTGCAGGAACTCTACAGGGTCGGGGATGCCGTCATAGCGCGGTGGCAGGTCAGGTTTGAACTTGCCCAGCCAGACGACGCTGTGTAGCTCGGGAGTGAAGGCTCGCAGCCTGCGGTGGTCACTGGAGCCGGTCGTGGAGTTGGAGCCTGATCTTGGCGCTCATGCGCCGCCACCGCAAGCGGCGTGCGGTCTTGACGTGGCAGTGCTGGAAGCGCACGCGCCTCTGCTTGTGGCCGCTGGACGACCTGGCAGCTTTCTTCTTCACGTGCGGGCACCCTGCGCGGTGGGTCGCGCATTGGGGCCTCACATCTTGGACCGAGGGCGATGTCCTGATGGGGAGGTGGCGGAGGCGTTCCACGGACCATGCCGCCCGCAGCAGGCGGCGGGCAAGGCAGCGAGAGGGACGGTGCAGGAGAGCCCCCAGCGGCGTTGACAAGCTCGGTGATGCGGTCCAGCCAGTCTTCGTAGAGGTCGTCGACGAGGCGGTAGCGCAGGAGCTCACACACCATGAGCAACACGGCCTACGCGTTGGCTGGGCCGTGACGAGCGCGGGCCGACGAACCAGCCGGAGTTAGTGACGGGGTGGCGGTGCGTCCATCTGGCCACACGAAGGGGTGCAGCGATGAAGCTTGCTGCTCGTGCCCCGCCGGTCCGGTGGTGGTGTTGGCGGTAGGTGATGGAGAACGACGGGGAGGCCCGCCAATAGGCGCCATCTGGGCTAAGCGAGCCGCAAGGGTGGCCCGACGCTCAGCACGGACTTGACGAGCGTCAGCCATGGAAGCAGTGGAGCGACGGCAGGTCGACCGACGGAAGAGAGGCTTCGACGCACCCCTACGTGGCGTGCCAAATGTCGGATTCGGGGTTCCACAGACCCTTGAGAGGTTCGAACTCTGGGGTGCATGCGAAGAACTCCCTCTTCCCAGTCTGCCTTCTCAATGATTTCACAGCCTAACTCGACAAACCCAAGGGAGAAGACACACCGCAGTTTATCCTGGTTTGGGCCACCTTGCGGTGTAATACCCTACTCCAGCTTTGTGGTGGATTGCCTCGAGGGGCTGATGATGAACTATTACAGTGGATGAACAACATTTGGAGGTGAGGTGTTCTTGAGCTTGATGGGATGGTGGGTGTGTGGATGATCTGAATGATCCGTCCCCCTCAATGGTGGTGGCTAAGTCCTATTTATAGTGGCCTTGGTCCTCTTCCCAAATGTAGGCGGGAAGGGATCCCACAACAGCCAAATTTAAAGGGGGACAACTAGTACAAGCTATCTGACAAAAGTAGTCTTCGCATGGAAAAGGCTCTGGTGATGACGCTGCAGTGGGCTCTGTGATGACCTCTGTCCTGTCGTCCTGGCGGTCTTGTTCTTGTTGCACCGATATGGAAACCTTCAGTTGATTCCTCGAGACCCTGCGCCTGTGCTTGCCTCCTTAGCACAAAAGAGAAAACTGATACACTGCCCGCTGGCGCCCGCCTGGCCTTGGTCGTCATGGCTCACATCATGTGAACCTCGTGAGGTGCACCTTGCATTGATATCTCTTCTCCTCGGGAGCCAGCCTAGTGAAGCCGCCCCCAAGGTGGTCTTGGTGTCGTCCGCCTCGCGATGCTTGGCCCCTCACGAGGGTCTTGGGTTGTTGTTGCTGAAGCTGGGCCGTACCGGGCCAACGACGGAGCCACACAGTGGGACGCAGGCAGGCAAGTCTGGGCACCCCCGTTCCCAGGACGCTGACACTCATGGCTCCAACCATCATGCTATGACGCGTAGGCCACTTAACATTACAACATATAACCATCTCATACATAAACTCGTTATTATGATGATGGCTATACCACATCATATGCAAACCCTGCAAAACCAAGTTAGACGACCTCTAATCGGTTTGGAAAATTTTAATTGCGTGGCTTCTAGGGTTTATGGATAAACATTGCTACGTACATGCACACCATAAAGTGATAATCCATGTTGCTAGATTAACTTTTGGGGTGTGTGAAAGAAGAGACTTAATTAAAAATCTCATTCCCCCACACTAAACTTTGTCTAATATGCGTGACCCCCCTAGAAGACCATCCATCTTCATCGCCCTCTTGTGTATGCAGCGGTTCACTATTCTTGACTATGGTGAAGCCCAAGGAACTGTTAGCAGATCATCGACAGCCAGAGCCGAGCGATTTTCAGAACCTTGTAAAAAGTGACACCATGCCATCAATGAACTGAACTGAAGCGACACTCGAGGGAAGCATAGCAAGAACATCACCCTCACATCCACATGTGATCTAGATCGCAACCTGCATCTACTCATAGAACTGCTCATGATGCCACTGTTGGAAAATGTAGTAGAAAACGAAAAAATCGCCCAACGATCACCTAGGAACAAATATGTAGACACGTAACGGGTTGTGATCAACGATCGTTACCGACTCTGAGAGTGCAGCGAAAGTAGGTGAGTCAGAGTAGATCGGACTCGGAGTCCCTCGAACATCGATGACGAGCCCGCGAACTGCCCTCAAACGATCCCTCGAACAGAAGACCGAAAGCATGACCTCTCTACTTGGTTACAAGCGTACGGTCTTCACGATCCGGCAGTGCTTCGCCGTCCAGAGCTAATCGTCGCCGGAGAATTAGAGGGAGGAGATTAGAACCACATGGGGCTTCTAATTATGAGGATTAGACGTGGCTAGGGCTCGCTCTAGTTAGTCAACTGGGACCAACTAGGACATGCACTAGATCAACTAGAGGAGGCTCCAAAACTTGTATATCCATAGGGTGAAAATCCTCTAGTATATATAGGTTAGAGGGGAGAGAGAGGATAGCCACCAAGGGGGAAAGTCCCCCTTGGGGCGCCGTCCTAGGGAGAGGGGAGTAGGACTCCCTCCACTAGTCCAATTTGCCCCCCCCCCACACACACAAGGAAAGGGGGAGCCTTCCTACTTAGGCCCTTGTGGCCCAAGTTGTCTTCCACCTCCTAGCCTTTTAAGGCCCATTGATATTTAAATTAAATATAAAATGTTCTAAACATTTTCAGAGCATTATATATATATATATATATATATATAGTAGCACTATTCTAATCCTGGGATTAGAATAATTATTTGGATCACAGCAGCCCCTATAAGGGCCTGATTGGATCCTCCTGAGCCCGCTGGAAAAAAACACCCCACGTCCCACCATCCTACCCCACGACCCAACCCAACCGGCGCCCCCTGCCCCGACGACACACCCAGGATCTCGATCTGCCTCACACCCTCGAATCCCCTGTCGCCGATCTCCTCCTTGGATCCCTACGCCGCCGCGTGCCTTCCCCGGAGAACCACGCTGCCGCACCCCCTCCCAAGAGACCCCCCTGCCACACCCCTACAAAGAGACCCCACCACCGCCCACCTTGCTCGTGCGCATCCGTGGTCCCGCCGCCGCATTGCTGCGATGGCTGCGCGTGGCTCAGCGCCACAACCTCCATCGCCGGAGATCCACCAGCCCTGCGACCTTCCTCCTCTGCCCCTGCGACTTTCCTGCTCTCCTGCCGCGGCCTTCCTCCTCTACCACCACCGGCGTGAGAGCCACCAACACCACCCCGCTCTGCCACCTTCCTCCTCTTGGGAGACTTGTCGGCTCCGGCGTCGCTGTGTGGATAAGTGCCCTCCTCCATGTTGTTGATTCCCCTCTTCCTGCATGTTGGTGCCAGAGTCTCCGCATTGAGCTACCCTCGGTGCACACAAGCTTTTGTGTATATCCTGCAGCCGGAGGAGGCATTGACCTTCAGCCGGAGGAGACAAGGACCTGCAGTTGGCCGCCGTGAAAGACCTCTCCCATACTCCGTCGTTGATCCCTCCGGCGCTGTCGCCTCTGCCCTGCTACCTCTTTGAGCTCTGCATCTCATGCGTCGCCGCTCTGCTTCCTCCCTCGGCTACGCAACTAGCACGCCGCCGCCCAACTTCGCACGCAGCGCTGTCCTACTTCCTCCCTTCTTCCTTCTTCAAGTCAGACATGTGCTGTTGGTGGCTATTGTTTTTGCTGTTGGAGTGCTGTCGGTTGACTTGCAACAAGTCAGACAGAGTACTAGCCATGCATGGAAGAAGCCCATCGCCTCATGATTGACTTAAATTGCTACAATGGTTAGTATTTTCCTTCATTCGGTATTAGTGGATTGCAAAGTATTCGGTCCCTGGGCGGACACATTTCAAATACGCACTAACATGTTTCATTTACTGCTGCTTTGGCAGGCCCCAAATGAGTGCCCGCTGTGCCCAATATATAGACTGGCGGGACTGAAACCAGTCATTCTTCCTTCACTCACCATAGAGTCGTAAAATTCCTGGGAGATTTCTATGCTATTTTTTTGGCTTTATGAGGTGATGAGAGGATGATTGAGGGCGTTGTTTGACAAATGGTGCTTTTTTGGATCATACATGTCTGGTGGAATCGAAGATGTGCCTGCCTCCCTTCACCGCAGCATCAAAGGCTGTTGAACGCCGCAATACAAGGTCGCCGCAACCCAATGTGCTTCAACTCCCCCTATCCCCCTCTTATCTGACTCTGGAGAGCAGTGCCACTGCCCCTGGTGCTCTTCGGACTCCTTTGAATCCGACTGGTGAAGTCCCTGTTTTGCACCTCCACCTCTCACGGCTAGCCCTGACCACCATGCTCCTTCTTCTTCCTCTCTCTAAAATTCTTGAAAACTATGTTAGTTTGATGAGGTGATTTGTCCACGAACAAAAAAATTGCGTGAAAACTTGTCTTACATTTTTCGTTCATAAACTAGGTGTCTGTTGCATGCCCCTGCTCTTCCACGAATCCGACCAACCACGTGTCCCCGATGCTGATTTGCACCATACCGATACCTGACCTTCAGGGGTTTCCAGTGGTGGCCTTCATCATTGCGCCCCGCTGATGCGGGCTATCTCCTGACCCGCTATCGTGCACAACCCGAGCGACGGCGGGACTATCACACCCAATCTTCTCGTGGAGGCCGTTTTGACCTTCCGGAGATAGGTTCATATTTTGTTTCGATTTTTTTGTTGCTCGACAGCGAGACGCCGTTGATCTCTCATTCTTCCCGCAGAGAAGGTCAGGTTCAGTCCTCCTAGTCCTCAATCAGTGGACACTACATGGCTATAAATGTTCCTGCTATTCAAATTACTCTGATTAGTTTGACCTTTACAAAAAAAGATTTTTTTAATTGGGATATATACCTATATTGTTTACACTAGTATATAACTTTTGTACAGGTGAACATAAGTGGGAAGGACTACCTGAGCGCTACCAGCAGTACAAGGAGTTCAGAAAGGTAGAAATAGATGGGTCGATAGATGAACCAACTTTTGAAGTAGTTATAGTACGTGTAGAGAAAAGGTCAAGCAAAAGTGTAGTTTGATTATTACGTAGTAACTTGTTAAGCTTCCTCGCTCTCTAGCTCTTATTAGTTGTTTGTGTTTGTGCCTCAAAAAAAGTATATGGTGAGGAACAAATCTCTCTAGCTCTAGTGTGTCTTTGTGTTTGTGCCTCAAAAAAAGTTAAAGCAAGTGACAATTTTTCCAGAGCTTTCTTTCAATGGTTGAGTGTTATATACAAAGAAGTTCAATTTCTCAAACATCATGATTACTTTGTGTGATTTGTAGTGAGGAACATAAAAAGATTCATGACTATATATGGCCCGATGATGATGTATATGGTGTCGTCAGTTAAATCATTGTGGAAAAAAAGTACAAGAGATTCAATGGAAAATTCATGGCAAAGTTAATTGTTGGTAGAAGTTCAAGTGCTCGGCCCAGAAAAGTTCAAAAATTCATGTGAGAGAGGTTCATGTGTATTTAGATGTCCAAAACCACATAAAAAGATGTTGTTTTTGGTGCTTTCAAATAATTATCTCAATCATGAGAGAAGTTCAAACTGATAACTGCCGGAAGTTCACGTACTGCATTGTGTGTATTTCGTATGAGAAAAATATAATAAAAAGGCAAAGCTAAAAATTTTGTTGCTAGAAGTTCAAGTTCTCGGTCCGGGAAAATTCAAAAATTCTTGTGAGAGAGGTACACCGTGTATTAAGATGTCCAAAACACATAAGAAGATGTTGTTTTTTGGTGTTTTCAAATAATTATCTCAATCACGAGAGAAGTTCAAATTGATAACTGCTAGAAGTTCATGTATTGCATGGTGTGCATTTCGTATGAGAAAAAAGAATAAAAATGCAAAGCCTAAATTTTTTTTGTTGCTAGAAGTTCAGGTGCTCGACCCGGGAAAATTCAAAAATTCTTGTGAGAGAAGTTCACCATGTATTCAACAACTTTCCACACGGTATATCGTATGCTCTATTCCGAACGGTGTATCGTTTGCTCTATTTCAAAAAACGGTTAAAACAAATTGGTGTATCTTTTTGAAACAAAAGTTTAACCATATTAGAAAAATAAAATAACAAGAAGTTCGATGATTATAGAAAACTCATATTTTCCTCGTATTAAAGAATGGAAACAAGAAGTTCAAAAATAAAATAACAAGAAGTTAAACTTTTTAAAAATAGACCGCTTCAATATTTTATAAAAAATATTAAGAAAAAATAAAACTAGAAAGTCCATATTAAAAAGATGGAGAATTTCGAGGATTATATAAACTCAGATTTACCTCGTTAATAAAGAATGGAAACTAGAAGTTCAAAAATAAAATAACAAGAAGTTCAAATTTTTAAAAATAGACCGCTTCAAAAATTCATAAAAAAGATTAAAAAAATCAGATTAATATTCATAAAAAACTCAGATATTTTCACGTAACCAAGAGAAGTTCGGATTTGATAACTACCAGAAGTTCACGTACTACATGGTGTGCATTTTGTATTAAAAAAAGAATAACAAAAGCAAAGACTAAAAGTTTTGTTGTTATAAGTTCAAGTCCTCGGTCGGAGAAAGTTAAAAAAATTATTGTGAGAGTGATTTGTACAAAAGGAATATCATTTGTGTAACACCGACAAATGAATTAGAAAATTATAAACGAAAATACGTCACAGAAGTTCAACGTGAAAACGGGTAGATGGTGTGTATTTCATATAAGAAAAATACAATAAAGTGAAACAGAGTGAAGTTCAAACAGACATGCCCAGAAGTTCAACTACTTCACGCAGTGCAAAAAACAACACGTCAAAAATAGAGTGAAGTTCAAATAGACATGCCCGAGAAGTTCAACTACTTCACGCTGTGCATTTCCATTCGCGATGAAGGCAAAAATCATGATCTCATCATTTTCTAATTTACTTCAAAACGACAGGAATATCATTTGTGTAAGTTCAAGTCCTCGGTCGGAGAAAGTTAAAAAAATTATTGTGAGAGAGGTTTATATAAAAAGAATGTCATTTGTGTAACACTGACGAAATGGATGAGAAAATTACAAACGAAAATATATCACAAAAGTTCAACATGAGAACAGCAGGAAGTTCACCAACTACATTGAATGAATTTCAGATGAAAAACTTTTAAAACCGTCGCGAGTATGAAAAAATGATTAACACGGGAAAGTTGCGTGTTTACAGCAGCTTTCCATCGGTATATCACTTGCTTAATTTCGGTGAGTGGATGGAGAGCTACGAGCAGTGGATGGAGAGCTACGAGCAAAAAAAAACATGTAAAAAACAGAGTGAAGTTCAGGTGCGCTCGCCGAGAAGTTCAGGTTCTTCGCGCGGTGCATTTTTGAAGAATCTGTTTCGCGATAAAGGCAAAACGAACGATCTCGCCAATTTCTAAATTACTTGAAAACGGCAAGGAATCACAGAAAACCATCAACATGACAAAAATTCGCATTTTCCGTAGCTTTTCAGCGGTATATTATTTGCCACATTCCGATAAAGTTTGTAGAAATTACGGCAAAAATACGTTTTTAACCATTTTCAAAACTGGCATAAAACCGTAGTGAATTAGGAGAAACAATATATACAAAACGTTTCACATTTCTTCAAGCTTTCCAACGCCATATCATTTGCTGCATTTGGACGTACGGTTAAAAAATTATCTCAAAAATACGAACTCGGTGGAACATGTACCATTTTCTAAATTACTTTTAAACCATTCAAAATTAGAAAAAACTTTTAACATAAAAAAGTAGCGCATTTTCATAAGCTTTCCAACGCCATATTATTTGCCTCAATTGGATTAGCCGTTTAGAAATGGCGTCAAAAATACGAACTCGGGTGTTTGGTTTACGAAATTTAACGATTTTCTGAATTACTCTTTAACCGTAGGGAATTAGAGAAAACTTTCAACATGTGGAAGGAGCGGTTTTGCAACAGCTTTCCAACGCCATATTATTTGCCTCATTTTGATAAACAGTTTAAAAATGTGATCGAAAATATGATTCACGTTTTTTGTTTGAAGAAAAAATGGTTTTCAAAACTGCTCTTAAACCGCTTACATTTTGCCAAAATTGTAACTTGGGTCATGATACTGATGTCCATAGCTATCCAACGGTATATCGCAAGCCCCATTTGGACACCTTTAGCTGAAGTTCAACCTAGTACTCGAGGAAGGTCAGACGCGTTAGTCGGGAAGTTCATGTTGTGATCAGACTAGTGATTATGTGTGTGTATATATATATATATATATATATATATATATATATATATATATATATATATATATATATATATATGACTCCTCTTCCGTACTCCAAGGAGTACATACTCCTACCTCTTAATGGATGTAACGAACTGGTAACAATCTATGAAAAGATAATCAGTTTAATATTCATTGAACGATTTTTATGCATGGACGTACTCAGCTCGGCAACTTCTCCCAAGAAACAAGGGATATGATCAGGTAGTTTCAGTTTTTTAGCACAACATGCACGTATGAGTTTTTATTTTCCTTTTATTGATTTTTTTCTCTCCACATTATACATGCACATGATTTTGCTTGCCACGATTAGGAAATACTACATCATTTGGTTGGCAGAACGGAGGTAGTGTATATTGGTTTGTGGTGAGTATGAGAAGTACGTGCAAACTGAGGTTGTCCCAAAAAAACTGTGTATGCGCTGCAAGGACTAGAAGGTATATGCAACTTACAAATTCAAACTGAGTTCATATCATATTATTATTTTTGAGTATGTACCACTTTTGGAACTCAACAGGTATAACCACTTTTGTAATTATGAGTATATACCATTCTTTTTGTAGGATGGTATATACTGCTTATGCTTAAGATTGCATTGGGGGTATATATTTACTCCTTGCAACAAAATGAAATTGTATAAGGGTATACTTTGGCATTAAAGGAGTATGTACCTTTCGCAAAAAATATATTAAACGAGTATGTACTGCTTAGCTCCATGTGGGTATATACTTCTGAAGGACTATATATACTGCTTGGCAATTAAGGGAGTGTATCATGTAAAAAAAGGGAGTACATACTACTCCGTCCCTAAAGAGTATATTTTTTTTCTTTTTTGTTAAGATAAGTATATACTCTTGCTTTTCACAAGTATCTTAATGTACAGATTGACCCATATCTGACTACAGTGGTCATGAAAGGGAGTATCCAGTAGAAATTTGGTGCAAGACCTCAATAGAAAAATCAGATATACTTCTTAGTCATATTACAAAACAAATATACAAACTACAGTGGCAGTTACGATTTGAAAAGGACTTGGAGTCGCGGCCAGCCGGCCACAAGTGCAAAGCACGGCTGCCACTGCCGCTTCTACATGTATATCTCGTCCTCGCTGGCGGCGCCATCGCCATGGGAGATGAACATGTCAATCGTGTGATCTGGATGATATGATTAGAGGGAGAGCACCCAAAAAATTGGTGTACATGTATATATTAGTCTGTTAGGCATTGACTCATTAGCGCTAATTAACAGGCCTGGAGGCTGAGACCCGATAGCAGGAATAGGCGTGTGGACAACGATCAATGGCAGATGGAGGTGGGAGTACATACTCCTAGATGTACCAACCCATTTTCCTATACTATTCTCATATATATACTATTCTGATCACGGGATGAGGATAATATTCTGATCACAACCTGACCTGCCCCGCTAGTAGTACGTTGAACTTCCCTGTGAACTAGGTTGAACTTCCACCAACATTGCCTAAATGGGGCTTGCGATATACCGTTGGAAAGCTATGGACACCAGTACCATGACCCAACTTAATTTTTTTGGCAAAATGCAAGCGGTTTAAGAGCAGTTTTGAAAACCGTTTTTTCTTCACACAAAAAACGTGAATCATATTTTTGATCGCATTTCTAAACCGTTTATCGGAATGAGGCATATAATATGGCGTTGGAAAGCTGCTGCAAAACCGCTCCTTCCACATGTTGAAAGTTTTCTCTAATTCCCTATGGTTAAAGAGTAATTTGAAAAAAACATAAAATTTCGCAAACCGAACACCCGAGTTCGTATTTTCAATGCCATTTCTAAACGGCAAATCCAATTGAAGCAAACAATATGGCGTTGGAAACCTTATGAAAATGCGCTAATTTTTTATGTTAAAAGTGTTTTCTAATTTTGAACGGTTTAAAGTAATTTAGAAAATGGTACAAGTCCTACCGAGTTCGTATTTTCGAGTTCATTGTTTAACCGTGCGTCCGAATGTAGCAAATGATATGGCGTTGGAAAGCTTGAACAAGTATAAACTTTTTTGTATGTATTGTTTCTCCCAATTCCTTACGGTTTTAAGTCAGTTTTGAAAATGGATAAACGTATTTTCCCGGTAATTTCTACAAACTTTATAGGAATGAGGCAAATAATATACCGCTGAAAAGCTACGGAAAATGCGAAACTTTTTCATGTTAATGGTTTTCTCTAATTCCTAGCCATTTTCATGTAATTTCGAAAATGGCGAGATTATTTGTTCTGCCTTTATCGCGAAACAGATTCTTTGAAAATGCACCGCGTGAAGAACCTGAACTTCTCGTCGCGTGTACCTGAACTTCACTATGCTTTTCACGTGCTTTTTTTGCTAGTAGATCTCCATCCACTGCTTGTAGCTCTCCATCCACTCATCGAAATTGAGCAAGTGATATACCGGTGGAAAGCTGATGTAAATATGCAACTTTCCCGTGTTGATCGTTTT
The DNA here is from genome assembly GCF_018294505.1 of Triticum aestivum. Classification (NCBI taxonomy): domain Eukaryota; kingdom Viridiplantae; phylum Streptophyta; class Magnoliopsida; order Poales; family Poaceae; genus Triticum; species Triticum aestivum. The sequence continues at coordinate 20,747,355 of NC_057803.1, read as the reverse complement.
TTCATACTCGTGACGATTTTAAAAGTTTTTCATCTCAAATTCATTCACTATAGTAGTCGAACTTCCTGCTGTTTTCACATTGAACTTGTGTGGCATATTTTCGTTTGTAATTTTTCTTATCCATTTCGTCAGTGTTACACAAATGATATTCCTGTTGTACAAACCTCTCTCACAATATATTTTTTAACTTTCTCCGAGCGAGGACTTTAACTTACACAAATGATTTTCCTGCCATTTTAAAATAAATTAGAAAATGACGAGATCATGATTTCTGCCTTCATCGCGAATGGAAATGCATTGTGTGAAGTAGTTGAACTTCTTGGGCATGTCTGTTTGAACTTCACTCTGTTTTTTATGTGCTATTTTTTGCACTGCGTGAAGTAGTTGAACTTCTGGTGCAAGTCTATCTAAACTTCACTCTGTTTCACTTTATTATATTTTTCTTATATGAAATACGCACCATGTAGTACGTGAACTTCCGGTTGTTATCACTTTGAACTTCTCTCTGGTTTGAGATAATCATTCTAAAACACAAAAAATAACATTTTTATATATTTTGGACATCTAAATACACGGTGAACCTCTCTCACAAGATTTTTTTAACTTTCCTCGCCGAGTACTTGAACTTCTAGCAACCATTTTTTCGTTTATGAGTTGTTTTTAAAAGTGCAAAAAATGGCATTGTGTTTTTTATTTTTTGAACAGGTAAATCCGAGGTTTTAGTAAACTCTGAACTTGTCTGTTATTCCAATTTGAACTTCACCTTTTCATATTTTGAGTAAAGAATTGTATTCGATTTTTATATGGAAAAATCAAACATGGAAATACGAGGTGAACCTCTCTCGCAAGAATTTTTGAACTTTGCTCAGCCGAGCAACTGAACTTCTAGCGACAATTTTTTTAGATTTTGCCTTTTTTGTTTGAACTCCTTGGGTATTATTATTTTTAAATGGGAAATCTCATTTTCTCGTAAACATTGAGTTGATCTTTTATTCTACTTAGCTTCTTACTTTTATTATTATAGCAACATGAAAAATCTTAGTGTTTATAAACATCCAACTGCTTGGTTATTTTAATTCAAACTTCTTGGTTTTATTTCTTTAGAATGAGCAAAAACCTCATTTTTAAATAAACATCCAATAGATTCGTTCTTTAAATTTGAACTTCTAGTTTTTTCTATAGAAATATTGACAATCTTTTTATATACTTTTTTGAGGTTCGTTGTTATTTCAATTTGACCTTCTTGGGGGTTTTTTAAACGTGGAAAATTATTATTTTGTACAAATACTGAACAAGTAAGTTATTTTAGTTTGAACTTCTTGGTTATCTTTTTCACGAACGTGAAAAATCCATGAGAGATTATTTCACACTCATAACATTTTCTTCGAACTCTCCAATTTGCTAAATTTAAACTTCCAGAGTTGAACTTCCAGAACATTATCTATGTGATGCTTGTTTTCTTCTTGGTTTATAAATGTTGAACTACTCGGTTATTTTCAATTGAACTTCTTGGTTTATTCTTTAGTAAGCGGAGAAATCTGAGTTTTGAAGAAAAAAAACATCAAACCACTCTACTATTATAAATTGAACTTATTTGTGTTTATTCTTTTGTAATGAGGAAAATCTAAGTTTTTATATGCATTGATCTACACTGTTATTTTAGTTTGAACTTCTTCCTTTTATTCTTTAAATAATGAGAAAAGTCCGAGTTTTCAATATACACCAAACTATTATATTATTTTAAATTGAACTTCTTGGTTTTATTTTTGCTAGGAGTGGTTTAATAAACATCCAACTGCTGTGCTATTCTAATCTAAACTTTTTTATTTTAATTAGAAACAAAGAAAATTTGTTTTTATTTCTTTAATAAACTTCAGACTTCTCTATTTTTAAAATTTGAACTTCATGGTTTTTTTGTGTGTTCGCTTCTTTATTTTTGGATACCCAATGTGTGTGTTTTGCCGTAAGTGAATATTTTTGAACTATCCGCGATAGAGAATATGAACTTTGCATCCACATTTTTTTGTCTTCAAGAAATGCTCGCTCTTTTGCTTTTAATTTTGGACTTCTATGATCTATTTTTAACTTACGAATAGTTTTTTTGGTTCTGTGAAATTTTTAGAGTTTATGTTTTAGGCACTCTTTTTTGGGTAAACGCTCATTTGTTTGTTTTTAACATCATTTTTCGTCTTTTTATACAAACTACCAACACGTTGAATAAGAAAAGAACGTTAAACGCCTAGATAGAGTTTTTTTGTTAACTATGAGCATCATTTTTGTGTTTGTTTTGAAAAACAAAAATGATGGAATTACCACCAACGAAGTAGATGCACCAGTCTTTCTTTTAAAAAATAATTCTTGCCACTTCATTATTGAGGCAAAACTAACTCTAATTGAATAGTCTCAATCAGGTAGGTAGGGGGTTACAAATAAAGAAATAGAAAGTACGTCTAGTTTTAGTGCTCTTTTTTGCAAACAGATGTGCAACCAAATTGCCATTCCTCCTTGTATAAATGAGCTTTGAACCCCTTCAAACTTGTAAGTATGAACACATCTCTCAAAAGCCATCGACCGCCTCAAAACAATCCCTAGAATCCTGCCACATCGTGCATAAAACGTGGCCTTCAGTCTCAATAATAATATTTCAGAATTGTTCTTCAATCACCATCAACATGGTTGTCCCTATAGGAAAACTATCAACTTATGATTCTGAACTTACGAGCTTTTGGCAATTGTTTACGAGCTACTGAACAAACTAAAGATCGTTGGCAAAACAACATGAGTGAAGGCAATACCTTTTTAACTTCTTGTTTATATGAATCTGAACTTGCATTTTTTTGCAGGGTGCAGGTTACAGCAGTGGCGCACGGGTAGGGGCGACTGCAATGTATATGCGGTCTTCAGGGACAGCAGGTTGGGATCGGGCGTGAGCATTGAGGATCAAGTGGTTCAGTATCTCAATGTAATAGTTAAAGTAAATATTGAATATCATGCCTATGTAGGATACTCGAGTCCACAGTAGCGCCCAAGGATTTTCGATGAAATATACTATTTTTCCCTACCATAATGTGAATAAAAATAATGTCATGTGAACAGAAACTTGGAATGAAAACTTTACCATGCGACGATTGCAAACTGCGAGTCGAGGTTGCCACTGTTCATCAGGGATGGGGAAGATTTCACCATGGCTAGGAGGGCACCTTCATTTTCTGTGTAATGTAGAAATAGTAAAAATTAATGTGTGATCGCTGATCCAGGACTGTAAACAAGTTTTGTGGATGAAAGAATAGATTTTGTTCAGAGACTATAGAACATCTAAAAACTGAATACATGGAAATAAAAATCAAAGTGTGTGTAGGGGAGATTTCAACTTGAACTTCTCATCCACCTAGACAGTTCCTTCCTTTTTTCATACAATTCCACATGGATGCATCCGAGGCCTACATATGTTAGTGCACTCATCTTATTTTATAAGTGATCTGACGAGATGTAGTTCTTTTTAAAGCAAATGTCTTCCTGAAGAAAAAGGAACATGATGTTCAGACTTACAAATGTCTTCCTGAAGAAAAATGTAAACGTCTTACTCTGAATGTACCTAGCAACACCCAGACTTTAGTTTTGACCATGCATTCTAGACACCGACCATTGCAATGTCACTGCCATTTTCTATTCGAACGACCATGAGAAATCAACTCGACCTGCCATGTACCCTCTACAACGGCGTGATGTTGAACAACAGCAACATGAGCGACATCAGATGGAGGAAGGAACCAGTAGACATGTAGTAGCACAAGTCAAAATTTGAAGCAATTGCAGCAACACCACAGGGCTCTCAAGCAACGGTACCAAAGGGATCTGAAGCGGCATCGGACAATGGGTCGGCGAGATTGCAAGTGCTGGCTAGCAGCTGCACGGGAGTAAGAAGGTCACAGGATGCGCGGGAGGAAGTCCATCGTGCACAGGAGGAAGAAGGCACATCGATGGCATGCGAGAAGCCAGCGACTGCACGTAGAGCATCTAGAGGAGATGGCTCGGTTGCCGGCGTTTCCGCTGCTGGCTGAGGAGAAAATAGAGATGGGAAGCATTAGGTGATTTAGTTGAATGGTGCGAGTTGCTGTAGTTCAACGGCGGGAGGAAGGACGAAGATGGCATAGGTGGCTGTACGCGGGAGGAAGATGTTCGAAGGAGGATGGGGATGGGGCTGTGGAGGACTGGGAGGGCACACCAGAGCAGATGGCAGTCCATGCCGGTGGGGAAGGAAGGTCACGTTGGATGGGGGAAGGTCGTGCCGGAGCAGAGGAAATGTTGTGCCAGTTGTCGAGGTGATGGTTGGAGTGGAGGGGCGATGGATGTAGCTTCCGGCGCGCGCGGTGGCTGGGGTCGACGCGTCGCATGATTGCGGATCACACACCGGCGGGGGCCGCGACTGCACGTGGTGGTAGAGGCCGGTGGTGGCGCCGCGGGAGGAGGCTGGCGGCGGCATCGCGGGAGAAGGCCGGTGTCGGCGGTCCCTTGGGTTGCCGAGGCGGCGACTCAGGTGGTTTCTGGGGACGACGGTGCCCGGGGTTGCCGGGGACGGCGACGCCCGTGGCTGTTGGGGGCAGCGGCACGCGTGCTTGAAGAGGTAGGCGGCGACGCGGGGTGGGCGGGTGGCGGCGGCGACGCAGGGTGGGCGGGTGGCGGCGGCGTCTGGGGTGGGTGGTGGGGGTCGGGGGTGCGAGGTTGAGGATGCGGGGTAGTTTTTTTTCTAAGGCTGTAAATTCGGGTGGTCTTGGAAGTTCAGGAGCATCCAAGCGCGTCTATTAGGGCAAGCCGTGATCCAGATAGTTATTCTAATCCCAGGATTAGAATAGTTACTTGGATCACAACAGCCCCTATAAGGGTTCGATGGACCCCTCCTGAACTACCCGGCCCGACCCGAGACGCCCCGACAGGATCCCACCCGATCCCTAAACGCCTCGACAGGATCCACTTGATCCCCTTGATCCCGAGCCGCCCCAGGCCCCCCTCCTCGCCGTCGATCTTCGCCGGATCCGCCGCCTCCCCCATGTCTACAGCTCCTGGCCGACCGGATCCACCGCCTCCCCTCCGTCTCCAGCTCATGGCCGACCACCGGCGCGGGCGAGCGAGCGATGGCGGACGCCGACGCGAGGGAGCCCGCGCCGCCTGGACGCGGCGAAGCCGCCATGGACTTCAGGAAGCCGCATCCTCGTTCCATCCTCGCCGCCCGACGCCTTGGCAGACCAGATGACGGCCCCGACGCAAGCTATGGCGAACGGTGCGGCCAACGGAGCAACTCCTCGGCGGAGGCGGCATCGGTTGCGCCTTCAAATTCAGCAATAGTACATGAACTTCCTCCCAATTGTTGCCTTCTTCTTCAATCTTGCCTTGTCTGACCTTTTTGCTTCGTGCAGATGAACTTCGCGCCCTCTGCAAGACATGGATTGTCATGGAATTCCTCTCCTACCTGTTGGGTAACGTAGTAATTTCAAAAATTTCCTACGGACACGCAGGATCATGGTGATGCATAGCAACGAGAGGGGAGAGTGTTGTCTACATACCCTCGTAGACCGTTCGTGGAAGCGTTATATCAACGCGGTTGATGTAGTCGTACGTCTTCACGATCCGACCGATCCAAGTACCGAAAGCACGACACCTCCGAGTTCTGCTCACGTTCGACTCGGTGACGTCCTCGCCTTCTCGATCCAGCAAGAGAGGCGAAGTAGTAGATGTGTTCCAGCAGCACGATGGCGTGGTGACGGTGTTGGTGAAGAACAATCTCCGCAGGGCTTCGCCTAAGCACTACGAAAACTATGATGGAGGATAAACTAGAGGGGACGGGGTTGCCGGCACATGGCTTGGTGTTACTTGATGTGTCTTTGGTGCTAGCTCTGCCCCTCTATTTATATGTTGAGCCCTAGGGTCGAAACTTGGAGCAAAAGCCTCCTCAAAGTCGGTTTTGCCCGAAAGGCAAGAGTCCCACTCGGACTCCAGGACCAAACGCCACAATCCTTGGCATCTGGCCCAGACGCCATGGGCCCCGACGTCTGGACCCCTGGCCTCCGCAAAACTCCTTTTGCACCGACTTATAGCCTCATGGGCCTGACCCCTTGGCCAAACCATATCATCCAATATATGAATATTTACCTCCGGACCATTCCGGAGCTCCTCGTCATGTCTGTGATCTCATCCGGGACTCCGGACAACATTCGATCACCAACATACATAACTCATATAGTACTATATCGTCAACGAACGTTAAGCATGCAGACCCTATGGGTTCGAGAACTATGTAGACATGACCGAGACACCTCTCTGGTCAGTAACCAATAGCGGGACCTGGATGCCCATATTGGCTCCCACATATTCTACGAAGATCTTTATCGGTCAGACCGCATAACAACATACGTTGTTCCCTTTGTCATCGGTATGTTACTTGCCCGAGATTCAATCGTCGGTATCTCAATACCTGGTTCAATCTCGTTACCGGCAAGTCTCTTTACTCGTTCCGTAATACATCATCCCGCAACTAACTCATTAGTTGCAATGCTTGCAAGGCTTATAGTGATGTGCATTACCGAGTGGGCCCAGAGATACCTCTTCGACAATCGGAGTGACAAATCCTAATCTCGAAATACGCCAAGCCAACAAGTACCTTCGGAGACACTTGTAGAGCACCTTTATAATCACCCAGTTATGTTGTGACGTTTGGTGGCACACAAAGTGTTCCTCCGGTAAACGGGAGTTGCATAATCTCATAGTCATAGGAACATGTATAAGTCATGAAGAAAGCAATAGCAACAAACTAAACGATCAAGTGCTAAGCTAACGAAATGGGTCAAGTCAATCACATAATTATCCTAATGATGTGATCTCGTTAATCAAATGACAACTCATGTCTATGGTTAGGAAACATAACCATCTTTGATCAACGAGCTAGTCAAGTAGAGGCACACTAGTGACACTCTGTTTGTCTATGTATTCACACATGTATTATGTTTCCGGTTAATACACTTCTAGCATGAATAATAAACATTTATCATGATATAAGGAAATAAATAATAACTTTATTATTGCCTCTAGGGCATATTTCCTTCAGTCTCCCACTTGCACAAGAGTCAATAATCTCGTTCACATCGCCATGTGATTTAACATCAATAGTTCACATCACCATGTGATTAACACCCATAGTTCACATCGTCATGTGACCAACACCCAAAGGGTTTACTAGAGTCTAGTTCACATCGCTATGTGACTAACACCCAAAGAGTACTAAGGTGTGATCATGTTTTGCTTATGAGAGAAGTTTAGTCTACGGGTCTACCACATTCAGATCCATATGTATTTTGCAAATTTCTATGTCAACAATGCTCTGCACGGAGCTACTCTAGCTAATTGCTCCCACTTTCAATATGTATCCAGATTGGGACTTTGAGTCATCTGGATTAGTGTCAAAACTTGCATCGATGTAACCCTTTACGACGAACCTTTTTTCACCTCCATAATCGAGAAACATATCCTTATTCCACTAAGGATAATTTTGACCAATGTCTAGTGATCTACTCCTAGATCACTATTGTACTCCTTTGCCAAACTCAGGGCAAGGTATACAATAGGTCTGGTACACAGCATGGCATACTTTATAGAACCTATGGCTGAGGCATAGGGAATGACTTTCATTCTCTCTCTATCCTCTGCCGTGGTCGGGTTTTGAGTCTTACTCAACTTCACACCTTGTAACACAGGCAAGAAATCCTTCTTTGACTATTCCATTTTGAACTACTTCAAAATCTTGTCAAGGTATGTACTCATTGAAAAACTTATCAAGCATCTTGATCTATCTCTATAGATCTTGATGCTCAATATTTAAGCAGTTTCACCGAGGTCTTTCTTCGAAAAACTCCTTTCAAACATTCCTTCATGCTTTGCAGAATAATTCTACATTATCTCCGATCAACAATATGTCATTCACATATACTTATCAGAAATGCTATAGTGCTCCCACTCACTTTCTTGTAAATACAGGCTTCACTGCAAGTCTGTATAAAACTATATGCTTTGATCAACGTATCAAAGCGTATATTCCAACTCCGAGATGCTTGCACCAGTCCATAGATGGATCACTGGAGCTTGCATATTTTGTTAGTACCTTTAGGATTGACAAAACCTTCTAGTTGCATCATATACAACTCTTCTTTTAATAAATCCATTAAGGAATGCAGTTTTGTTTATCCATTTACCAGATTTCATAAAATGTGGCATTTGCTAACATGAGTCGGACAGACTTAAGCATAGATACGAGTGAGAAACTCTCATCGTAGTCAACACCTTGAACTTGTCGAAAACCTTTTTGCGACAATTCTAGCTTTGTAGATAGTAACACTACTATCAGTGTCCATCTTCCTCTTGAAGATCCATTTAATCTCAATGGCTCGCCGATTATTGGGCAAGTCAATCAAAGTCCATACTTTGTTCTCATACATGGATCTCATCTTAGATTTCATGGCCCCAAGCCATTTTCGCGGAATCTGGGCTCATCATCACTTCCTCATAGTTCATAGGTTCATCATGGTCAAGTAACATGACCTCCAGAACAGGATTACCGTACCACTCTGGTGCGGATCTCACTCTGGTTTACCTACGAGGTTCGGTAGTAACTTGATCTGAAGTTACATGATCATCATCATTAGCTTCCTCACTACTTGGTGTAGGAGTCACAGGAACAAATTTCTGTAATGAACTACTTTCCAATAAGGGAGCAGGTACAGTTACCTCATCGAGTTCTACTTTCCTCCCACTCACTTCTTTCGAGAGAAACTCCTTCTCTAGAAAGGATCCATTCTCAGCAATGAATATCTTGCATTTGGATCTGTGATAGAAGGTGTAGCCAATATTTTCTTTTGGGTATCCTATGAAGACGCACTTCTTCGATTTGGGTTTGAGCTTATCAGGTTGAAACTTTTTCACATAAGCATTGCAACCTCAAACTTTAAGAAACGACAGCTTAGGTTTCTTGCCAAACCATAGTTCATACGGTGTCGTCTCAACAGATTTAGATGGTGCCCTATTTAACGTGAATGTAGATGTCTCTAATGCATAACCCCAAAACAATAGTGGTAAATCGGTAACAGACATCATAGATTGCACCATATCTAATAAAGTACGGTTATGACGTTCGGACACACCATTACACTGTGGTGTTCCAGGTGGCGTGAGTAGTGAAACTATTTCACATTGTTTTAACTGAAGGACAAACTCATAACTCAAATATTTTACTTCTGCGATCATATCATAGAAATTTTTATTTTTGTTACGATGATTCTCCACTTCACTCTGAAATTCTTTGAACTTTTCAAATGTTTCAGACTTGTGTTTCATCAAGTAGATATACTCATATTTGCTCAAATCATCTGTGAAGATCATAAAATAATGATACCTGCCATGAGCCTCAATATTCTTCGGACCACATACATCAGTATGTATGATTTCCAACAAATCTGTTGCTCGCTCCATTGTTCTGGAGAACGGAGTCTTAGTCATCTTGCCCATGAGGCATGGTTCACAAGCATCAACTGATTCATAATCAAGTGATTCCAAAAGCCCATCAACATGGATTTTCTTCATGCGCTTTACACCAATATGACCTAAACGGCAGTGCCACAAATAAGTTGCACTATTATTATTAACTTTGCATCTTTTGGCTTCAATATTATGAAAATGTGTATCACCGTGGTCGAGATCCAACAAACCATTTTCATTGGGTGTATGACCATTGAAGGTTTTATTCATGTAAACAGAACAATACATATCCTCTAACTTACATGAATAACCGTATTGCAATAAACATGATCCAATCATATTTATGCTCAACGCAAACACTAAATAACATTTATTTTAGGTTTAACACTAATCCCAAAAGTATAGGGAGTGTGCAATGATGATCATATCAATCTTGGAACCATTTCCAATACACATCGTCACTTCACCCTTAACTAGTCTCTGTTCATTCTGCAACTCCCGTTTCGAGTTACTATTCTTAGCAACTGAACTAGTATCAAATACTGAGGGGTTGCTATAAACACTAGTAAAGTACACATCAATAACATGTATATCAAATATACCTATGTTTACTTTGCCATCCTTCTTATCTTCCAATTACTTGGGGTAGTTCCGCTTCAAGTGACCAGTCCCTTTGCAGTAGAAGCACTTAGTCTCAGGCTTAGGACCAGATTTGGGCTTCTTCACTTGAGCAGCAACTTACTTCCCGTTCTTCTTGAAGTTCCCCTTCTTCCCTTTGCCCTTTTCTTGAAACTAGTGGTCTTGTCAACCATCAACGCTTGATGTTTTTCTTGATTTCTACCTTAGTCGATTTCAGCATCACGAAGAGCTTGGGAATCGTTTCCGTTATCCCTTGCATATTATAGTTCATCACGAAGTTCTACTAACTTGGTGATGGTGACTAGAGAATTCTGTCAATCACTATCTTATCTGGAAGATGAACTCCCACTTGATTCAAGCGATTGTGGTACCCAGACAATCTGAGCACATGCTCACTGCTTGAGCTATTCTCCCCCATCTTTTAGCTATAGAACTTGTTGAAGACTTCATATCTCTCAACTTGGGTATTTGCTTGAAATATTAACTTCAACTCCTAAAACATATCATATGGTCCATGACGTTCAAAACGTCTTTGAAGTCCCGATTCTAAGCCGTTAAGCATGGTGCACTAAACTATCGAGTAGTCATCATATTGAGCTTGCCAAACGTTCATAACGTCTACATCTGCTCCTGCAATAGGTGTGTCACCTAGCGGCGCATCAAGGACATAATTCTTCTATGCAGCAATGAGGATAAACCTCAGATCACGGATCCAATCCGCATCATTACTACTAACATCTTTCAACTTAGTTTTCTCTAGGAACATATCAAAAATAAAACGGGGGAGCTAAACGTGAGCTATTGATCTACAGCATAGATATGCTAATACTACCAAGACTAAGTTCATGATAAATTTAAGTTCAATTAATCATATTACTTAAGAACTCCCACTTAGATAGACATCCCTCTAATCCTCTAAGTGATCACGTGATCCAAACCAACTAAACCATGTCCGATCATCACGTGAAATGGAGTAGCTTCAATGGTGAACATCACTATGTTGATCATATCTACTATATGATTCACGCTCGACCTTTCGGTCTCCGTGTTCCGAGGCCATATCTGTTATATGCTAGGCTCATCAAGTTTAACCTGAGTATTCCGTGTGTGCAACTGTTTTGACCCGTTGTATTTGAACGTAGAGCCTATCACACTCGATCATCACGTGGTGTCTCAGCACGAAGAACTTTCGCAACGGTGCATACTCAGGGAGAACACTTGTACCTTGATAATTTAGTGAGAGATCATCTTATAATGCTACTGTCAATCAAAGCAAGATAAGATGCATAAAAGATAAACATCACATGCAATCAATATAAGTGATATGATATGGCCATCATTATCTTGTGCTTGTGATCTCCATCTCCGAAGCACCGTCATGATCACCATCGTCACCGATGCGACACCTTGATCTCCATCGTAGCATCATTGTCGTCTCGCCAATATTATGCTTCTACGACTATCGCTACCGCTTAGTGATAAAGTAAATTATTACAGGGCGATTGCATTGTATACAATAAAGCGACAACCATATGGCTCTTGCCAGTTGCCGATAACTTGGTTACATAACATGATCATCTCATACAATAAAATTTAGCATCATGTCTTGACCATATCACATCACAACATGCCCTGCAAAAACAAGTTAGACGTCCTCTACTTTGTTGTTTGCAAGTTTTACGTGGCTGCTATGGGCTTAGCAAGAACCGTTCTTACCTACGCATCAAAACCACAACGATAGTTTGTCAAGTTGGTGTTGTTTTAACCTTCGCAAGGACCGGGCGTAGCCACACCCGGTTCAACTAAAGTTGGAGAAACTGACACCCGCCAGCCACCTGTGTGCAAAGCACGTCAGTAGAACCAGTCTCGCGTAAGCGTACGCGTAATGTCGGTCCGGGCCGCTTCATCCAACAATACCGCCGAACCAAAGTATGATATGCTGGTAAGCAGTATGACTTATATCTCCCACAACTCACTTGTGTTCTACTCGTGCATATGACATCTACGGATAAAACCAGGCTCGGATGCCACTGTTGGGTAACGTAGTAATTTCAAAAATTTCCTACGCACACGCATGATCATGGTGATGCATAGCAATGAGAGGGGAGAGTGCTGTCTACATACCCTCATAGACCATTCACGGAAGCGTTATATCAACGCGGTTGATGTAGTCGTACGTCTTCACGATCTGACCGATCCAAGTACCGAAAGCACGGCACCTCCGAGTTCTGCACACGTTCGGCTCGGTGACATCCTCGCCTTCTCGATCCAGCAAGAGGGGCAAAGTAGTAGATGAGTTCTGGCAGCACGACGGCGTGGTGACGGTGTTGGTGAAGAACAATCTCCGCAGGGCATCGCCTAACCACTACGAAAACTATGACGGAGGATAAACTAGAGGGGACGGGGTTGCCGGCACACGGCTTGGTGTTTCTTGATGTGTCTTTGGTGCTAGCCCTGCCGCTCTATTTATATGTTGAGCCCTGGAGTCGAAACTTGGAGCAAAAGCCTCCTCAAAGTCGGTTTTGCTTGAAAGGCAAGAGTCCCACTCGGACTCCAGGACCAAACGCCACAATCCTTGGCGTCTGGCCCAGACGCCATGGGCCCCGGCGTCTGGACCCCTGGCCTCCGCAAAACTCCTTTTGCACCGACTTATAGCCTCATGGGCCTGACCCCTTGGCCAAACCATATCATCCAATATATGAATCTTTACCTCCGGACCATTCCAGAGCTCCTCGTCATGTCTGTGATCTCATCTAGGACTCCGAACAACATTCGGTCACCAACATACATAACTCATATAATACTATGTCGTCAATGAACGTTAAGCGTGCGGACCCTACGGGTTCGAGAACTATGTAGACATGACCGATACACCTCTCTGGTCAATAACCAATAGCGGGACCTGGATGCCCATATTGGCTCCTACATATTCTACGAAGATCTTTATCGGTCAGACCGCATAACAACATACATTGTTCCCTTTGTCATCGGTATGTTACTTGCCCGAGATTCGATCGTCGGCATCTCAATACCTAGTTCAATCTCGTTACCGGCAAGTCTCTTTACTCGTTCCATAATACATCATCCTGCAACTAACTCATTAGTTGCAATGCTTGCAAGGCTTATAGTGATGTGCATTACCGAGTGGGCCCAGAGATACCTCTCCGACAATCGGAGTGACAAATCCTAATCTCGAAATACGCCAAGCCAACAAGTACCTTCGGAGACACCTGTAGAGCACCTTTATAATCACCCAGTTACGTTGTGACGTTTGGTGGCACACAAAGTGTTCCTCCGGTAAACGGGAGTTGCATAATCTCATAGTCATAGGAACATGTATAAGTCATGAAGAAAGCAATAGCAACAAACTAAACGATCAAGTCTAAGCTAAAGAAATGGGTCAAGCAATCACATCATTCTCCTAATGATGTGATCCCATTAATCAAATGACAACTCATGTCTATGTTTAGGAAACATAACCATCTTTGATCAACAAGCTAGTCAAGTAGAGGCATACTAGTGACACTCTGTTTGTCTATGTATTCACACATGTATTGTGTTTCCGGTTAATACACTTCTAGCATGAATAATAAACATTTATCATGATATAAGGAAATAAATAATAACTTTATTATTGCCTCTAGGGCATATTTCCTTCACTACCTCCACGACAAATTCTTCTCAAGGTGGCCTATCATCTGCTGGAAAAAGGTTGGCTGAACTTCTAGCCAGGGTATGGTTGAACTTCTTCCTTATGTTTGTTATTTTCTTAAAGCCATGTGAAGTTCTAGTAGTGTGTGAGCCTCAGTCCAGGCTACAAAATAGCATTGTAAAATCTGCCTGCTTATAGCCATGTGAAGTTCAGGTAGTTTGTGAGCCTTAGTCCAGGCTGTAAAGCATTTGTAAAATCTGCTTGCTTACAACCATGTGAAGTTCAGGTAGTTTGTGAGCCTCAGTCCAGGCTGCAAACAGTAGAAAAAATGCCTGTGAAATCTGCCTGCTTGTTCACATTCACATGTGAAAAGCCATGTGAAGTTCAATTATTAAGTGTATAAGAGTTCAGGTTGGTATGTATCTGGTTCCGTGCAAAAGAAATAAAAGGAAAATAGAAAATACATGTGATCTCACATGAAGGTCAGGTTGGTATGCACTAGTGGTTCAACCATTCAAACTTATGAAGGTTCAGGTTTTTTAACTATAGACAGTATTTCCCCTTTGCAAAACGAGAAGTTCAGGTTGTGGAGGGTGCGTAGTTCAGGTACATATAAGTAATCAAATAGTGTACAATTAATAGAATGTGAGGTTCATTCGGTGAAGGGTGCTCAGTTCAGGTACAAAAGTATTGGCAGATGCTCAGCTCAGTGCATAGTGTAATGCCTGTCCTAGGAAAAAAATATGTACATGAACACCACTTTATATATGAGAAGTTCAGGATATGAATAATGCGAAGTTCAGTTACAAAGGTATAGGTAGATGTAACTTGTGTGCTAATAAACATTTTTTCTTTTATGTCAGCAAGACGAGAGACGCATGAAGAAGCTTAGAAGTTCCCAGAAGCAAGTACACAATCCCAAGGCTATACGCGTTGCATCACCCCCTTAATGGGTCACACCTCAAACGCTCCAACAGCATTACCAACCTGCTCCAGGCCAAAATTTGATGACACTCGAAATGCATGGAGACTTCTAAGATTCTGAGTCACAGCCCTATCTACACAACTTTGCGCCTCCACCTAATTGGGTGACGCCGGAAATCCCCCTCGGATTCTTTGTATCCACCAGCAAACTCCCAAGCACGCCGATGGAGGAGGGGGTTAGCTCAAGTCATGCGTGTAACTCTGGAGGTTATCCTGGTGTGCCTCATCAATGCCAAAGCGAAGCAACTAAACCGGATCCCAGGACAAATCCAACAGGAACACACACACACGGAGGAGAGTGCTCTGCACACTACCACCGTTGGATCCTCCTGCTGCTGCTACAAGTCAGAATTGTACGGAACATAAGGTACATGGATTGCTTCACAAAACAAGAGAGCAAACCAAGACCAGGATCACAATGCCTCTACAACCACCTCAAGCAAAAAGGACACAAACAAGAGAGAGGCCATCTTCAGCCCTCCTTCCCCCTCGTGATCCACTCCTGCATCCTGCTATGATTACTCCGCCGTGCCCCATCCTAGAGGGAC
Organism: Triticum aestivum; assembly: GCF_018294505.1. Lineage (NCBI taxonomy): Eukaryota > Viridiplantae > Streptophyta > Magnoliopsida > Poales > Poaceae > Triticum > Triticum aestivum. The sequence continues at coordinate 20,732,013 of NC_057803.1, read as the reverse complement.
AACAGCAGACTCCGGTGGAGTTGCGAACATACACGCACGTAAGTGAAACAAAAATATTTATATACGCATCTTGTATTATCTGCAAATTTTCTGCTCCCTCTAGAATAACAAGTTCATAAACCGCATTTTAATGTGCCATTTGGATTATTTTCTCTTTTTTTGTAGAGGACGGATCTCCCGGATTATCTAATACCAATACTAAAGATGCGATTCCAAGATGTAGAGAAAGCAAGGGAATTTTATAACAGATACGCCAGACACGCTGGTTTTGGAATAAAAAAGACGGGGGGATGACAACCACAAGTATTTTGTTTGCGCATTCCAAGGGATACACACATCTTCTACTTCAGAGGCTAACAGGAAGCGAAACAAAACATCACAGAGGACAGGCTGCAATGCAAGAATGAGGGTGAAGGTGCAGGAGGATAACACATGTGTGGCAGTGGACCTTGAGTACAATCATAATCACCAACTCATGCAAACTGATGACATGCTGGTATTCTTACATTCACACAAGAATTATGACCCCACTATTTTGGAGTACGTAAAGCTCCTGCAGTACCATGATGTCAAGCACACAACAATCATGTCCATGCTATCTGAAAATGAAGATGGAAGCTACTTCCTAAGCATGACCGGACGAGACCTACTAAACCAGTAAGTATTCAAACATCCACATACTGCAATGTAAATAGCATCCTAGGTCACAACTCTTTGCTAGCAAAAACAACAAATGCATGTTTGCATGAAATTTGCAGGAAAGCCATGAATGCAAGGAAAGATGATTTGGATGATGTATTGAAACTTGTTTCATTCTTCAAAGACATGAAGGCAATCAATGAAGAGTTTTTCTATGACATACAAGTAGACAAGGACAAGTCAATTGAAAACATTTTCTGGTCCAATGCAAGCTACCGAGGAGCCTATCAAGACTTTGGCAATTGCGTAACATTTGACACAACATACAAGACCAACAAATTTCATATGCCTTTGGGAGTGTTTGTTGGAACAAACCATCACTTGCAATCAATGATATTTGCTGTTGCCCTTATCAGAGACGAAGATGCAAAGTCATTGAAGTGGTTGTTCGATACATTTGTACGGTGCATGAACAACAAGCACCCAACTTGCATTCTAACAGGTGAGTTCAAAAAAAACTCTACAAGTTTCATCATCTTTTCAGTCTACGGGTCTGTATTGGGTACATTGGTTTTCTCTGAAAATAATGTAAAGCAAACAGTTTAACCACTGTTAGCACAGAAGTCCAACTAAACAGTACAAGCAAGCAAAATTATCTGTCACATGTTTAGGAAAATATTAGTTATGAATGTGAAGTTCAAATAGTGGACCATAGAAGTTCGAGGATACTGTTGTAAGAAAAAACATATGAAACATGTTGAGGAAAAATATAGTTATGTATGTGAAGTTCAAGCACTGGTACCATAGAAGTTCAACAACATTGCTGTAAGGAAAAATACATGTGACATTATTAGATAGTCATACTGCTACCTGTGAAGTTCAAGTACTTGTACAACATAAGTTCACCATCAGTGCATAAAAGAAGCAAGTTTCATTTTTTTTAATTCATGCAGACCACTGCCCGTCGATGGCGAAAGCTATACCACAATCATTCCCAAACACCATCCACAAGCTATGACGTTGGCACATCTTGAAGATGTACAAGGAATACCTTGCGTTGTTCTACAAAAAGTATAAAACATTCAAAGAGGAATTCACAACTATATTAAACTGGCCAGTGATGCCAACAGAGTTTGAAACTGCCTGGGCTGAACTCGTGCACAAGTAGAAACTGGAGAATGACCCGATGATGATCCAGCTGTGGAGTGATAGGAAAATGTGGATTTCAGCATACTACAAGAACATTTTCTGTGCTATAATGACTTCCACACAACAAAGTGAGAGCATGAACCACGTGCTCAAGAGAGGGTTTGTCAAGGGGACCCAGAACCTACATAAGTTTGCTAGGCGGGTAAATGCTTGCATACAAACTTGAATGCAGAAGGAGAACGAGCAAACAATGACCAGCATGGTATGAAAACAAAAAAACGCCCCCATCGTATTGTGTTTTCCTTCAACATGTGCACTTTGAATTAAAAAAAATGAAACCCATGACTCTGCTTTGACTAATATCTTACTTTTTGACATGTGCAGACCAATCCTGTGACAAAAACAACTTACGGCTACGAGGAAGACATGTCTATCAAGTACACGAGAGCTATGTACACCAAGATGAGGACTAGGATGAGAAAAGCCACGTTATTTCGCGCTATCGCGCAAAGCGTACAACAGAGCCCACTAAGTACCTTGTGTACTACCACAACAAGCCTGGCCATGATGATGAAGAAAGATTTTCCTAGTCATAGCATGAATTCCAGGTTGTAGCCGACCCAGAGAATGAAATATACGAGTGTGAATGCATGGTTTGGACACACATAGGTGAGCGGAAAAACAAACTCATTAAATAGCTAAACTAGTAGTATCATTTCAAAATATATGATACTCGAACTATATATTCTGCATTCATCACAAAATGCAGGCCTGTTCTGCCTTCACATTATGAACATACTGGACTACCTGAAGCCTGACAAATTTCCACACAAGTATATGCTCAAACAGTACAAAAAGACTGCAAAATCACAACCAACCTTTGATACTAGGGACTACAACACAACTGCATCGGATGGCAGCTCAAGACTATCGAAGCAACACATCTTGCTGCAGCTAAATTTGATGGTTAACAAGAAAGCGATGAGATGTGACCAGCAATATGACAGAGCCTACTAAGTTTTCAAGAGGCTCGTGGAAGAGCTTGATGTAATACATTCAGCAAATCAAGCGGATGCTGACGAAATGATGGCTGAAGAGGACGCTGAAATTGAAGATGACCTTCATTATTATGCAACTGAAATGCTCAATGCCACCGCTCAAGCCAACCAATGCAAGCAGGGTGTTGACCAATCAATGGAGCAGCGACAGCAAGAGAAGATGAAACTGCCGCTCTACTCTAAAACAAAGGGTAGGAAGAAAATTTCTGCAGCAAAGAAAAGTGACAAGAGAGCTCAAATAAAGGCACCACCTGCAGGAAGAGTCATCGTGCTCGATGACAACAGAGTGCCACTTGGACACAGGCAATGTAGTGTGTGCAAAAAGGTTGCAGGACACAACAAGCTAACCTGTCCAACACTCTTGTAAAGAAACGATGCCGAGGATGTCAAGCAACCCAAAGTTCAAAAACAGCAGCCCAAAGTTATAGAACAAAAGAAGGGACCACACCCACAGAAAGCAAGCAGCAGACTTTGTAGCATATGCAAGGAGTATGAACCACATAATGCAAGAACATGCCCGAAGCGCGCGGATGCTGAAAAGACAAGAAAAAGCCAGAGAAATAACAGGAAGTAAAACCTAGAGCCAGCAACAAGAAAGTGGTGGAAGATGAATAGGAAGACAAAGATGAAGACACCGTCGAAGAAGAGGAAGACGAAGAGGAAGAGGACAATGTAGACGAAGAGGAAGATGATGATGAAGAGGAAGAGGACGATGAAGAGGAAGAGAAAGAGGAATATGAAGAGGAAGAGAAAGAGGAAGATGAAGAGGTACATGTCAAGAAAAAACCAATACAACCAAAGCCTAGGAGGAGCGCAAGGCTGATGAACAGTTAGAATAGGTCAATTAACACAAAGCAAACTTATGTCATGTCAATGTGCAAAATATTATCCCACTATAGAAAACAATATTTTTGGAGAAAGCTTACTTGAACTTTTATTGTTGAAGTTTCAAAGAAATTATATAGTAGAAGTTCAAGTAAGCTTACTTCAGAAGTACTAGTATAGTACAAGAGGAGGTGCTGATGATGTATTGCATGACAGAGCAAGCAGTAATAAAAAATGGAAAATATACATTGTGAAGTTCAAGTAATATTACTGCAGAAGTCCTACTATATTACGAGAGGAAGTGCTATGCTGGTGATGTATTCCATCCAAAGTGCAAGCAAGAGTAAAAATGAAAAATATACACTATAAAGTTCAAGTAACATTATAGTGGAAGTTCTGGTATATTATGGCAGGAGGTGCTGGTGTTGTATTCCATAAAAGACGAACCAGCAAATAATCATACATTTTTGAAGTTCAGGTCAGCTTATAGAAGAAGTTCTGGTACATAAAATTGATGTAGGAAAAAATATGCTTAAAAGAATAAAGTTTTGCCGTATGAACTAAGGTTAGCAAGCCTAACACAACGCGTTCAAATGTGAAGTTCTATTTGGATACATGCAGAAGTTTATGTACAATGCGGACAAAAATATAAAGAAACGTCAAGGAGTGTATTAGAATATTTTTGCACAAAGTTACAGTTGAAATCCATTCGCACTTGAAAAAAAACAAAAAACAAATATAGATTCTATGCAAAAGGCTACATATTGGTTGGGTTGAAAAATACCAATACATTACACAACACAGAAAATCCTCTCCATCTGAAACTAGCAGCCCAGCCACATCTCAAAGCAGAAGTTCAAGTCTATGATCATATGCTGGGACCCAAAATTAAACAACACAAAAAACAAGCAGTTCAACCATAGCCGAGGAGAGAAGTTTAGGTACATTTGTTGGGGCAAAAACATACAACACATGGATACTGAAAATGATGTAGTAAATTGAAATTCACAAGCCAAATCATTCTTCACACCAAATACATTTGTCCACAATATCATAAGCAATAGTGCTCCATCTATAGATAAACAAATCACTAAGACATTCTTACAACCAAATCTTTACGGAATCATTCCAATCATTATCAAAGCTAAAATCTGTACGAAATCAAATCTACAATGAAACTAATGCTTTGATTTCACGGGCCAAAGCACTGGATCTCTTTAGGGATCTCTGAATGCGTGACGTCATTCTTCTCGCTAAACATTAGAGTGTGCATGAACTCAACCTTCCAGTCATCTGCAGCAGCCTGCAAACAAAGAAAATGAGATGATGGTTTAGTAATGGATAACTGAAACCACATCATGAGCGTCTCAGCAAAAACACACAAGAAAAATGAAAGGATGATGAGATAAGAACAAGGACAAAACATACTTCCACATCACCAAAATATTCAACAAGCTCATCGCCATCATATGAAGAGCAGAACTTCACGACAAAGAAACCACAATCATTATTCTTCTGCTTTGGAACATCGATATAAGTCACCCTCTTTGCAATAGTCACCCAGTTAGGCTGCTTGCTCGCTTTGTATGCAGCCTTGCCGTACACCTCCTCGAGCAACCCAACAAATCTCTTGATCTGCCAGGAATAACAAAATAAGATGAAGTCAAAAACATGTTAACCAAAATAGTTAAGTTCAGGTACATATAAAGCAACACTTGCATAAGATCCAGCTAAACAAATAGCAAAAGTTCAACTATCAAATGATAGTCAGTTCAAGCAGTATTACCACAACAGAGGCAAAAACATATTTTGTCAACAGAAGGCATAATAAACTTCGTGTCAAACAAGAGAATATGAAAGGAGGTTCAGGCTAAGAAAAACTCACGATATTTTGGCAGCCTCCATGGAAACTTGTTCGTGACATTTCCATATTAGCGTAAGGAAGTGAATCAAGGATGTCAATGCTCCCACGATATCTATTCACCACATACACACTGTAGTGCGCCATTGTGCCAATTGGTTTGAATAGTATCAAAAAAACCTGCCAAGAATGGAAGAAACGGTGAACACAAACTATAAAGCATATGTATTGGAGAAATGGGATGAACAAAAACTTCTTGAAAAACTTAGCAAAAGGATGTACATAAAATTAAAAAAAGCAAGAGTTATGAAAACCTAACCAGCTTTGCGTTAAGAAGGTCTTCTTCCTTGCGAACAAACATTGGGAGGAGACCAGCAGATTTTTTTACATTGAACTTTGGAACTGTTGCACCGAAAAAATCATACTCTAGGCAATACTGTGCATTCGCAAAAACACAATTAAAACACCTCCCAAACGCCACTACACCAAAACTAGAGCAAAAAAGGAGATATGGGTGCAAAAGAACTAAAACCTGTATGAAGTAGGGACTAAGTACAACCCTGTCAGCAGAAGAGAATATATCAGAGGTCTCCGGCTTATCCTTCCACAAATTTATGAGATAATCCATTACGTCTCCTTCCATCTCCTACCCTTCACCGAAAAGGGTATAAAGGACATGTCCTATGAGGTCAATCATATTCCGAGGGATGGTAAACATGATGTAGCTTGTGCTGCAGATTTAAAAGGATGGGAAAAAATATTAGAAGTTCAGATACAACAACAAGCGGAAGTTCAGACACTATAACTCAAAGGCAAGGAGGGATGAACAGAAGTTTAGATACTATAACAACAGAAGTTCAGACAATATAACAACAAAAGTTTAGACAATATAACTCCAAGGCAAGGGAGAAATGAATAGAAGTCCACATACTACAATAGCAGAAGTTCAGACACAAACTAGCATCTCTGGCAACAACAAAGTTAAGAAGAAGAAAACTCACTCTGAATACTTCTCCAGATCTTCTTCACTAAGCACATACTGTTTCAACTTCCGGGCCTCGGATAGATGAGGGTAACTCTATCTTTTTAGGGGAGCGACAGCAGAACGCCACTTCAAAGGTAATCTTGATGCTCTCTTGGAGGAAGTTATGTTGCCAGACTCAACTCCGGTTTCCTCCTGGTGATGACAGCATTCTTCCCACCTCTCCCATCAATAGTACCAGCAGCAGATTTACCTTTTTCGGGTAAGCAATCTTCTCAAAATCATCATCGGATGAAATCACTTTTGCTTCGGCTGCTTCGACTGCACCAACCTTCCTGGAGCAAGGGGTTTTTGGAGTACCACGAATACCACCAGCCTACTTCCCCAACTTGGAAGGAATAAGGGTTCAAGGTCTATCATCTTCTATCGGAGTCGTACTCATCAATTCCTCCCTAGGCTGGTATTCCTATGACCCAAGGAATGGGTAGTGGTAATCGATCAAGTCCAACGGCTCCACTGCAAAAAAAGCAAGAGAAAAAAACGATTAAATATAACTAAAGTTCGGGTACAGCACAATGTGCAGCCCAACTAATATAGATGACATGGTTAGTACTCAAGCTGATCTAAAAAATTTAGTTGCATTTAAATACTAAATGAAGTTCAGGCACAACCAAAAGGCACAGTTCAAGATAAAACTGATGAACTGGAAAACATTCAACTACAGCTAACAAAAGCATAGAAAGGCATCATCTCTGAAGTTCTAGTTCTTGTAGAAGAATTGCTCGTGTCGAAGTAAGCAATGAAAGGAAAAAATACTGAAACAAAACACAGAAGCAAAATAAAAAAGATAAAAAATGAAGTTCATATACAAGAAATGCTCCTCTCCATCTGAAACCAGCAGCCCAGCCAGATCTCAAAGCAGAAGTTCAAGGTCAAGAATGAATGAAGTTCATGTAGAATAAAAGATGCAGCATAGGTAAGCAGTCCAAGTTCCAAGACTTGCATGTGTTGTAGCCAAACAAAGCTTGGAAGTCTGTCTCAAACAGGTTGGAAGAAGTGATTGAGTACAGCGACGCCTTCCTGATATCCGTGATATTTTCATGGGAATAATTTACAAGAACCCCATCATGATACGAATTAACATTCCTAAGCATGAAGAATCCGCAGTCGATACTGCCATCAAACATAAAAAAGAATAGTGTTAGAACAAAAAAGAAAGCCAACGAATAAAAGACGTCGCAGCTTAAGTACAACTACAGTTAAGCAGAAGTTATAAAGAGAAAAGTGGAACTCATACTTGTTAGTCTGCTGGGGCACATCAATCCAATCCAAAGGGAAATTATCGATGAAAAGAGGACTGAAGGGTGTCTCCCTGTCATTGCTGGCATCATTCCAAAGCTTCTTGATGTTATCAGTCATCCGCCAAAACAGGCATACCGCACAGTCATCGTCTGGTCCATAGTAGGAGTCGAGAAGCTGGAACCTTTAATTCTTCAGGTCAAGAAATATCGAAACCCAATGACCAACTCCACCCATGGAAGCAAGAATTTCAGGCGGGTCAAAAGTGGGGAAAACAACCTGAAGCAACATTAACACATGAATTATTAAAAACTGAGAATTAATATCAAACGGTAGAAATAAAAATAAAACAATATTAACACAGTGGATCACAGTGCAAAACTAATACAGAGGCAAAGAACAAAGATATTGCGTACACGATCGTGTGCATCCATGCTACCTGGACCAGTCGCCAAGAAGTACTTCCTCACACGGGAATCCAATTGACCTCTGAAAAACTTGTCCTAAAATAATGGAGACAAACCAACATATGAAAATAAAAAATGAGACACACAAGTTTTAACTAAAATGATAAGGAACAATATAGAAAAGAAAGCACTATATGGTTGACTTACACAAACCCAATACAGTAGGATGAGTTTATCTGATCCCTGGTACTTTGCACGTAGATAGTGGAGTGCAACCTCAGCCACATTAGATCGAAGCATTCCGCAAGGAGCAAAATATATTGCGACATCCTCAACAGAAGCTTCACACTCATTGTTTTGGAACATAACCGTTGATCTAAAACAAAAGCAATAGAAAGTAAAAGAAGTTCAGCATCAGGAACTCAGGAAGTGTAGCTACATCACAACAGGCAGTTCAAAAGGCCAGAAGTTCAGCACCAAAGAAGTAATAATTAGAAGTTCAACAACAAAGAGTAAAGAAGTTTAGGTATGAAACCACAGGCAGTTCACAGGGGGTAGATGGATGTAAAATATTGAGCACCTGCACTCACCTCTTGGAACGGTCATTCTTAAGTCTAGTTACACTGAAAATAGAAGTCATCAACCTTCTTTCGGACGACAACAAGGTCATTATCTGCTTAGCAAAAGAAATAGAAATTAAGAGCAACATTCAAGCACATAGATTCACGACAGTTTCAATCAATAGCTACATTCAAACACAAGCACATCTTAGCTGCTGCACCAGAAAACATCACAACACATGCATTACAAACCTTCCCTCCACTTAGAAAACATGTTCACTTAACTTTATTTGCAACCCACACGACAAAGTATTAAACCAGAAATTCAACTTGCACCACACATGCAGTTCACAGGGATATCATAGACAAAAACAAACAACAAAAGGGACGAGGATGGGGAAAGAAGAGAGAATCATGCTCCTCTCTTTATGGATTCTTGCCTAGACCAGTGGCAGCACTGGAATGATCAACCTCCTCTCCATAGCTATCGATTTCAGTCTCTTCATCATCATCTCCAGTATACATTGCAGCATCGTCGGGAAGGTCACCGGCAGCAGCTGGAGAATCTGAAACAACCAAAACTGTTGGCTGTGTTTGAACAACATCAACATCAACTGATGGCTCTGCTGCAGGAGACTTCTCCGGGCGTGCAGCAGCACTACCACGAGTCTCAACAACAGCCTCGACGGGATCTTTCTCCAAAATGATATCTCTAGCTGTCTTGCCCTGCTCAGCATCATTAACCTCAGCTGGCTTGCCCTGCTCAACACCAGAAACCTCAGCGCTAATGGACGACTGAGGTTTAGTCGGGTCCACCCCGCCGGAGCATTCGGTGCCTGACACGGACTTGTCTGCAACATTCTTTGGAGGAACACTAGCATCATCACTCTTCGGCAAGAACAGAAAGTCATTACAAAGGGCCACATAGTGATAAAATGCACAAACAAGTAAAATAAAAAATGAGACAAATGGACAAGAAAATGGTACCTTATTTTCACTGCCATGAACCTCATCAACTAATACATCACTAGCGGGAGCAGGTTCATGCACAGGTAAAACATCCTCCTCAACCCTAGCACCATCATCAACAGCCTACAAAAAATGATGTGGAAAACAATGCCTAATCAGCAGAAGTTCACATTACATAATCAGAGAAGGTCAGCTATGACAACTGACACATAATGCAAGTCCAAGTACAGTAAACACAACAAGTCAGATATCAAACTACTCTAAATACAAAAGGAAACAAAAAGGGCTAGTCATCTAAGTCACAGAAGTTCAGGTGCTGTAACCCATGAATTTCAGGTGCTATAAACAGAGAAGGTCAACTAGGAAACACTAGTACTAAAAACTAAAAGTTTACGACACATGAAATCAATAAGGGTCACCTATGACTAAAAATAGTAATAACTGAAAGCTAACAATGAACAGAATCAGTTTACCTCTTTGGTATGCTCCACGTGGCCTCCTTCATGACCCAAACGAACAGAATCCTCCCTCTGAATCTGTGTCAGAAAAACACTTGCCGCATCTTCAAAAGGCTTGCAACGAGCATCCTGCATTTCCTTGAACAGCACAAAGCTAGTCCGCAGGTGGGAAGTGCTCTGACGAAGCTCTTCAAGAAATTTAGCTTCAATTGACAAGACCTCCTTCGAAGACTCAACATCAAATCCGTGTCCGGGAGGAAGAATCCCATCAACGCAACTAAGACGCTCAACAGTTGAAGGAACATGGGCCAACTCCCCACAAACAGTTTCAAGAAGACCGTCAATCCTAACCAGGGAAACATTGGCAGCTTCAAACAAATTCTCGGAAGACACGCCACCTGTATCACTCACATGGGCAGAAGAACTTCCTGGATCTATAGGGGGCACCAGCATTAACATCCCGGGAGAATTCAAATCTCGGAGAAGTTCCACTACCTAGGCAGGTGGCATGAGGCATAGTAAGAATAGGACGTTCGCTACGCCTAAAGAACACAACCTCAGCATGTGTCTTCCACTGCATACAAAAACAAAAGTCAACGCGTCAGAAAACAATTGAAGGAACATGGAAACAAAAATATAGAAGATAGTACCAGAAGTTCAAGTTAAACTACACAGGAAAGAATGATGCATATAAACACTCATAGGCAGTCTCCCAAACACCCAGTTGGCTGGGTCATCATCACCCTTCTTGACCAAGTCAGTCGCAGCAAGCTCAAGAAGCTTGACATGATCCATGAAATTGATGCGAGGGGTCCTCAAGGCAATATTAGGCGTCTTGCTAATGATAAGGCAGTCCAGATACATAAGAACTGGCACGATGGCACAGCCTGTGATAGCTTTTCCTCTGCTAGTACCTTGCTGATACCTAACAATAGCACTTCGAATATCATCAACAAGCACCTGGCAATAGTCTATATCTGCCATATCATCAAACACAAGATTCTCAGCCATTGTTGCCTCCCTGGACACTCGTGTAGACGTTCTAGGGATAACCACCTTCATGAAAACAATCAGGTAAAACACCTGCAGAGCAAGATCATCCTTTGTCTCATCCTTCACAAGTTCCGCGAGGATATTCCGTAGATCCTTTGTCTTGATGTCGTCACTCCTAGCATACCCAAGCTTGCCCTTCAACCTCATAACAACATCATCAAACCCATCATTCGAGGGCCGAGGAGGGGTACAACTACCTTGAGGGAATCCAAACAGATGGTGAATAGCATCACTTGTAATACGTAGAACCTTGTTCGCCTCACCCATGTCCAGAATCATGGTTGTAGGGTCAATCCTTGTGTAGATGTTGCCCATCAAAGGACGAGAAATTTTGGAATCAACCTTCAAGTCAAACACACAACCAAAACCAGCCTTGATAACCCTCGTCTTGTGCCTAGCTTCTGCATTTTCGTACACGTCTTGACCTCTCCTAGTGAGCAGCAAACCGTCTTGTTAAAACGCTTAGCCTCACCTCCTCCTTGGCCACCTTCTTTGGGCGCTTTGCCTCCTCTCTTCCTCCTCTCAGGCTGCTCCACAAGCTGATACTGAAAAAAAATGCAATGACAAGGAAGAAAGGCAGAACAATAAGATGCACAAGCTTCACCAAAATTCCACTAATGCCTACATACGCAGTACATTTCAAAAGTCCAACTATGTCTACATAGGCAGTACAACCATGTATGACCAGAAGTAAAGATGTTTTCAAAATGTTGGAAATTTACAAAGCAGAAGTTCAACCATGTACACCAAGGCAGTAATCAAACATGTATACCAACAAGTTAAGCTAATTTCTTCATGTATATATCCAGAAGTCCAACTATGTACACAAAGGCAGTAATACCATAAAGGCAAAGCAGATCGGCTAATTTATTCATCTATATGAAGCAGAAGGTCAGCTATGTACGCAAAGGCAGTGCTAAAAACAAAAAAAACTACAACAATAGTGACAAATGCTCTAAAAAGAGGTAAACATTAGACATTCATACCTGATTAGCGGCAGCATAATCATCATCGTCGTCCTTGTCATCAGCGTTGAAATCAGTATCATCCTTGTCCTCTTGATTAACACGAGAACACTTATTCTCACCCTTGTTGACCTTTGCAAGTGCAACCTTGCGCTTGATGCCGCATTTCTTCCCCTTACCAGATGCACCAGCACCAAGCGGAGAAGGGGTAGGCGCGGCAGTGGAAAGCATACGAGGACTACGGTGTGGCGTACCACCAAGGCCTATCCCTTCATCTTCAGCAAGTTCTGCAGGCCTTGAAACACGTGGGCTCCTCCGAGGAGTAACTCCACCAACTGCATGCTTCCTCGCAACGGTCTTCTTGATTTTGTTCTTAAAAGGGACAACTGTGCCATCACTGCAACACGACACGTCTTTCCCAACCGTGAGCTCAGCCGCATGAACAAATCCAGGAACATCAGAACCTTTCTGAAGGCGGGCGCCCTCTCCTTGTCAAAATCTTCTTGCTTCTTCCTCTTATGTTGGTCCTCCACAAGAAGCTGAAGAGGCACATCCTCAGGTTGCGTGATAGGTTCAGTGCCATTAACAGACTGCGACTGCATCTCTGACATCTGAAGAGAGCACAAAGGATCTAGAACAAAATATCAACCTTTGACTGACAGAGCCCCTGCTCAGCAGCAGCGGGGTTTTCTGACAAATCCAACTCAGATAGAACATCGTTGATGGTGTTCACAGCTTCCTCCTTTGTGGACACATCTACAAAGAACACAAAAAAACAAAGCAAAAAATAAAAAAGTCAGGAACAAAAACAAAAAACAACCGACGGGAACAAGTTAAAAAAACATGGCTCGAGAATTTAAAATGAAAATAAAAGGGGTTTCACATACTAGGTGAAGCAAGAGCTGCATAAGCAAGATCCTTGAGGCTTGAAAACTTCTCAAGGCTCGAAGCAACCTCAGTAACCATAGTCAAAGGAATAATGGGTGATTTAGCCGCATCAGATATTGGAGCATCAGTATTAACTTCTGAAGCTCCATCTTGATCGCAGGCATTTTTTTCAAAACTATTCAACTCATCACCAACTACAAAAAATGCAAGTAAAAAGGAAGCTGAGTTCTAATCTGCAATCCTGCACCAAAGGGACTTCTACTTTCACATCAATGTCCAATACCCAGAAGTTCAATAATACCTAACAAAGCAGTAAACACAACAAACAATCTAAAATTTACATACTAAAAATAAAAACAATCGACACCAGAGGGGCTACTACATATAAGATGCATGTCAAGAAGTTCATCAATATATAACAAAGTAGTAAAACAAAATGTGCATAATAGAAGTTCAACCAAATTTCATTATAAACAAACATTAATTAAAACCAAAAGTACCCAAGAAAGTAGCACATAAAAAAGATGTATCATGACCACAAATAGTAATTCACACGAAACTAAATATCAATAACATGAACATGATAACAAAAAAACAAAGATATACACTATGAATATGGAACATTTGGGAAGTCCAACAAACACTTGGTGACATAGTTTCACCTGCAAATCATCAACTAAAAAGTAAGGAACACTCTACTAACTCAAACTAAGGGTAAAATGCATACACATAACCTTTGTTAGAAGTTCACACTATTAAGAATGGCAGTCCAACAAGAAAACTAAGTGAAGATATGGGTAGACATATATAAGAATACTGCTATTTAAAATACAAGATCCAACTACATTAACATACCTAGAGAAGGTTTTGAAGCCATGACAACACAACATACTTGATGAATGCAACTCCAAACACTAGAACAACCTACTAAAAACAGGAGATTGATTGCATGTAGTTAGCAAGTAGAAAATCATACAAAAAATACACAAAGAAACTGAATCAAACCCTAGGATGAAACAACTAGAACATACCAACAAGTATGAAAAGATGAACAGTAGCACATATAGGCAAGCACAACAAAATATGTATCCATAAACTAACTGGAATGTCACAGACATAATCTAGACTTCGAAATCCACAACACTAATGCAATTAGATACATCAGATCCAGCATCAACCATCACACCACACCCTATCTTACATGCATCTGACTGCTAAAATCAACAAAGGGGAAATGAAATCCACACAAGTCAGAAGGGAGAAAATAGCACACACAGGGGAATGCAATCCAACCACCACACGCACAAGAACCCTACCTAATCTCCCACCAAACCATCAGAAGGAAGGGGGTAAGAGGCGGACGCGAGAGCACATAGAAGAAACAGGTAGGCCTCGACAGATCTAGCGAAACTAAAAGCAAGCATTAGGGGAGGGCAGCATTTGTACCTCTCCAAACGACCCCCGCACGCATGAATCTGCGGCGGTTCCTCCACTCCCCACGACGCCACACACACCTTGGAACCGCGCAGGCTGTTGCCACCCTCGCTTCAGAGCAGAACAGAGCGGGCTAGGCGAGGGAGAGCGGGCGTGGGGGAGAAATAAGAGCGGGGGCATGCGCCAGTTACTCCACACACGAGGGCAGGGGACAGGGGTGATAACCCACAAGTATAGGCGATCGCAACAATTTTCGATAAGTAAGAGTGTCGAACCCAACAAGGAGTTAAAGGCAGAACAAATATTCCCTCAAGTTCTATCGACCACCGATACAACTCTACGCACGCTTGATGTTCACTTTACCTAGAACAAGTATGAAACTAGAAGTACTTTGTAGGTGTTGTTGGATAGGTTTGCAAGATAATAAAGACCAAGTGAATAAAAGGTAGGGGATGTTGTAAGTAAAGAAGCAAAAAAAGTAAATATAGCGAGTGTGGAAAAGTGGTGGTAGGAGTTGTGAAATTGCCCCTAAGCAATTGACTACTTTACTAGACTGATAGCAAGTATTATGTGGGAGAGGACACTGCTAGCATGTCATCCCTGACTTGGAATTCTATGAACTTATGATTGGAACTATTAGCAAGCGTCCGCAACTACTAACGTTCATTTAGGTAAAACCCAACCATAGCATTAAGATATATTGGCCCCCCTTCAATCCCGTATGCATCAATTTCTATGCTAGGCTGAAGCTTCTGTCACCCTTGCCCTCCAATACATAGTCCTATCAACATACAACTAACCCTATGGTGTGATCCACGCGTGCACTCATATGATGGGCACCAAAGGACAACAACATAACCACAAGAAAATTAAATCAATCATAGCAATTCATCAACCACTGATAGGACAATGAAAATCTACTCAGACATCATAGGATGGCAACACATCATTGAGTAATAATATGAAGCATAAAGCATCATGTTCAAGTAGAGGGTACAACGGGTTGCGGGAGAGTGGACCGATGTAGATAGAGGGAGGAAGGTGATGGAGATGTTGGTGAAGATGGCGGAGGTGTTGTTGTAGATCGCGGTGATGATGATGATGGCCACGATAGCGTTCTGGCGCCACCGGAAGAGAAGGGGAGAGGGGGGCCCTTCGTCTTCTTCTTCCTTGACCTCCTCCCTAGATGGGAGAAGGGTTTCCCCTCTTGTCCTTGTCCTCCATGGCATGGGAGGGGCGAGAGCCCCTCCGAGATTGGATCTGTCTCTATGTCTCTCTCTGTTTCTGCGTTTTTCTGTTGCCCTTTCACCATTTCGTAGATATATATGGAGATCCATAACTCCGATTGGACCGAAACCTTCGCCATGATTTTTTATACCAAAAATTAGCTTTCTTGCAGTCGAAGAAGGGCATCAACCGCCTTACGGGTGGCCCACGAGGGTCAGGGGCGCGCCTAGGGGGGCAGGCGCGCCCCCTGCCTTGTGGCCACCTCGGGCACCGTCTCGCATGGATTTTCTTCCAGAATTCTCCAAATTTTCCAAAAATATTCTCCATCCGTTTTTATCCCGTTTGGATTCCGTTTGATATGGATATTCTGTGAAACATAAAACATGCAACAGACAGGATCTGGCACTGGGCACTGGATCAATATGTTAGTCCCAAAAAATAATATAAAAAGCTACCAAAATTATATGAAAGTTGTAGAATATTGGCATGGAACAATCAAAAATTATAGATACGACGGAGACGTATCAGCATCCCCAAGCTTAATTCCTGCTCGTCCTCGAGTAGGGAAATGATAAAAAAGATAATTTTTGATGTGGAATGCTACCTAGCATAATCTTGATCACATATCTAATCATGGCAAGAATATTAAGACACGAGTGATTCAAAGCAATAGTCTATCATTTGACATAAAACAATAATACTTCAAGCCCACTAATAAAGCAATCATGTCTATTCAAAATAACAAGGCCAAAGAAAGCTATCCCTACAAAATCATATAGTCTAGCTATGCTCCATCTTCACCACACAAAATATTCACATCATGCACAACCCCGATGACAAGCCGAGCAATTGGTTCATACTTTTTAAAGCGATTTAGCATTTTCAACCCTCACGCAATACATGAGCGTGAGCCATGGATATAGCACTATAGGTGGAATAGAATGGTGGTTGTGGAGAAGACAAAAAGGAGAAGATAGTCTCACTTCAACTAGGCGTATCAACGGGCTATGGAGATGCCCATCAATAGATATCAATGTGAGTGAGTAGGGATTGCCATGCAACGGATGCACTAAGAGCTATAAGTGTATGAAAGCTCAAACTGAAACTAAGTGGGTGTGCATCCAACTTGCTTGCTCATGAAGACCTCAGGCATTTGAGGAAGCCCATCATCGGAATATACAAGCCAAGTTCTATAATGAAAATTCCCACTAGTATATGAAAGTGATAACTCAAGAGACTCTCTATTTGAAGAACATGGTGCTACTTTGAAGCACAAGTGTGGTAAAAGGATAGTAACATTGCCCCTTCTCTCTTTTTTTGTTTTTTTGTTTTTTTGGTGGGCTTCTTCGGCCTTTTTTTATTTGTGCTTCTTTGGCCTCTTTTATTTATTTTTAAAGTCCGGAGTCTCATCCCGACTTGTGGGGGAATCATAGTTTCCATCACCCTTTCCTCACTGGGGCAATGCTTAATAATGATCATCATCACACTTTTATTTACTTACAACTCAATATTACAACTCGATATCTAGAACAAAGATATGACTCTATATGAACGCCTCCGGCGGTGTACCGGGATGTGCAATGATCTAGCGTAGCAATGACATCAAAAAACGGACAAGCCATGAAAACATCATGCTAGATATCTTATGATCATGCAAAGTAATATGATAATGAATGCTCAAGTCATGTATATGATGATGATGGAAGTTGCATGGCAATATATCTTGGAATGGCAATGGAAATGCCATGATAGGTAGGTATGGTGGCTGTTTTGAGGAAGGTATATGGTGGGTTTATGGTACCGGCGAAAGTTGCGCGATACTAGCGAGTCTAGCAATGATGGAAGGGTGAGAGTGTGTATAATCCATGGACTCAACATTAATAATAAAGAACTCACATACTTATTGCAAAAGTTTATTAGCCCTCGAAGCAAAGTACTACTACGCATGCCCGTAGGGGGACAGATTGGTAGGAAAAGACCATCGCTCGTCCCCGACCGCCACTCATAAGGAAGACAATCAATAAATACCTCATGCTCCGACTTCGTTACATAAAGGTTCACCATACGTGCATGCTACGGGAATCACAAAGCTCAACACAAGTATTTCTACTAATCCACAACTACCCACTAGCATGACTCTAATATCACCATCTTTATATTGCAAAACTATTGCAAGGAATCAAACATATCATATTCAGTGATCTACAAGTTTTATGTAGGATTTTATGACTAACCATGTGAATGACCAATTCCTGTCATCTCTCTAAATAGATATAAGTGAAGCAAGAGAGTTTAATTCTTTCTACAAAAGATATGCCCACACTACTAGAGAAAAGGCTAGCAGCAGCGCGGGTTTTAGGTGTATCAGTAGCGCGGGGACTGGCGCTACTAATAAGGCGCTACAGCTAACACGTAGCAGTACCGCGTGCTCACCAGCGCTACTGCTACACAAGTGTAGCAGCAGCACGCTTAATGGAAGCTCGCTACTGCTAATAGCTATAGCGCGCTTCTCCTATGCGCGGTACTGCTACTACCGCGCTGCTGCTAACTTTTCTCCACTCGCTACTGCTAATTTTACTAGTTTTTTGTTTTTTGGGCATGTTTGTTTTGTATTTGAACAGGCTTTATAGAAGAATCTTTAGCACATACAAATGTCATCATGATACACATACAAATGCCTGCGAGACCACAAATGTAATCATAGCATATACATACAAATAGTCTCATCATAATCATCATCCAACACAAAGTGGTATCTTGTCATCATCTCGAAAATAGCGATACATGCAAGTCTCGAATACTTGCAACTACAACGTCATCCATCTAAACAAAGGTATACGCGAGAAGAGCTATCACTATGAGTAAGAGAGGAACTATGCAGTACATGAGGTGGCAGTTACGAGTCCTCTCTCGCACCAGCGTGAACCTCAAGTAACTAGCTTCTCCTTCTTGTCTGCTTTTGAAGCCTTTATGGCTGGCGCCCGAGAACCCATTCACTTGCGCCTGACACTCATGCCACTCGTTGTACACCCCCGGAACCTTCCCTTTGTACACGACATAGCACTTCCATCTCGCCATCAAGAAACTAGGTACCTGTTAGAGATGCATGTTCATGAAGAGGATGTACAATCATATATATGCAACAAAATATACTAGAGCAACACCGAAAAAGAAAGGGTTAGCAACTAGATGAAACATACACTACGCAAATTAATTAACTAGAGGTACGTAGGTCATCGTACGCAAACTAACAAAGTAGCGTTACGCAAGTTCGGCAGGGACCGTGGACATCACAAAGTTTCATCGCTACAAAAAGTATACAAGTTCAACTGATACATATCATCATCATCGGCATCATAAATCACTAGAAGTACCATCCTTCCATATCATCGAGGATGGACCCTAGCTTCTTGAACGGCGTGAGGTCTAGACGTTGCATGCCTATGCGAGTTTGGACGCCAGCTTGTGATATAGGGCCATGGTGGAACATCCCCTTCTCATCGACAACTTCTTTCATGATGATCGTCGCAATGTCGCTTTGGATGCGAAAGAAGTCATCCCTAAGTTTATAATCTGCTTATCCATGAGATTCTAGCCACTTGTGGATATGATCATCATTTCTGCTTTTCATGCGAAGCTTTTGGTGATCCGTGTTGAACTAAATCATGAGATGGACGATGTAGAATCCATCCTTCTTGCTTGGTTTTGGGACATGGATGCAGGAGAAGTTAGTTTTATGTGCGAAACCCATCTTCTTGTTCCTTTGTTTCCTGATCTGCATGTGGCCACCTGTAATGCTGAAGCCTTGGAGAGCATCATCTAGAATATTCATTATGTGGGTGTAGTCTTTTTTCTCGTAGTCTCTGGAAGGGTCAAAATACACGGCGTGGGAGACTTGCGGGTAAAGAACGATAAGGATGGCGTGCCCGTTGCTGCGGGGAAAAGACACCTCAAATTATTCCCCATATGAGAGAGAAGGAATGATTGTAATGTATGAAAGGGTTGTTCGAAACTGACTTACTTTGGATGATAAGGCACGAGGACAATTTCCCGGTCCTTATTCTATACCATGAAGTTTTGGAGGTACTCCCTAGCAGTTTCACGCTCAAAGTCGCTGAGACTCAAGAAAGACTCGTGCATGTAGTATGGATCCTCCACACAGATTTGTGAGACTTCTTCACTCTTCATGAGGGAGCTCATATGTAGCGCAAAAGGGCGGACGATTGTAAAATCGAGCCGCCTTGTCAGAAACATCTCAAAGATATGGTCAAACCGTAGGAAGAACACCTCCGCGGGCCGTGTCTCGACGTAGCACTTCCCCTCAGGCACACGAGCCGCGTATGTTGGATATCCTGGATCCTTTGAGGCTAGTAGGCTTTTCTCAGTCGACAACACATGGTCGTGCAGTCTCCTGAGGTCCCCTGATAGTGCCTCCAGCGGTTTCGGCGGTAGCATTGGCTCTCCCGTGAGATGGAACATGGCCGCACCTTTCACGGGTACACGCTCTTCAGATTGCATCGTCTGGCTGCTATGTGCTCTGGCTTGTTTGGAGGTGGCTATCTTCCCTGATCTCTTTCTCTCCTTTTTCTTGGGCACACCTTCTAGACCCTTCCTTAACCCCTGCCCCAGTGTTCCCGGGCTAAGTACTGTATGATCCTCGCGCCCGGCTAGTTGAGCATGTGTTGAGGTGGCATCTTCAGGCGTGTCCTATGAGGATTTCATGAAGAGAGACTTTTTACAATCCCTGCTACGACCTTCCTGCCCGGGCATATCATCCATATCCTCATTAGCAAGCTGATAGCCCAATTCGTCATATGGTTGACTCATCAATTCAATGTCATAGTCATACGCGTTTGTATTGATGAAATCCATAGGGTCGACCTCCGTCTCATCATCCATTCTCTGTTCTACAGGACAAATTACATCAGCCAGTACTATTGCACCCCCTTCATCATGCCGTCCGCCGCTCTCACCCGGCATTACATGAGCGGGTAATTGCATAGGTGGGGTGGTGGTCTCCGCACATGCTTGTTGATGTGTGGTTATTGGTGTGCTCTCGGCCGGCTCCAGACGAATAAGATTCTTCGGCCATAGCAGCACCCAACCCTTGCAGCTTCCAATCCGCGGTGGGGTCTCATCGTCCGCTCCCACATGCTGTACTGGAGGAGGCAAATCCTTGTGCCCCGATTTCACATTGGACAAGCTAACCCTGAAGTGCCCAGCGGGGATCGGCTGGTTGTGGAACGTGGGTTGCAAGGGGTCCATTATCATCCCCTTTCCCACGTCCACCATCTTGCCTTTGATCAAGTAGAGTATGGTGCACGGGGTTTTTTCGCCTGCAAACACATATGTCTGTGGCATAAAACATCCAAAAGGCAACAAAAATGGAATATTATATATATATATATATATATATGTTGGTGCGACATGTAATTACCGTGATGGCGTCGAGCTCAGCCAAAGACGAAGGCCCACCGAGCGTGCCAGAGACTGAGGACGGGCTGCTATGAGCGGGAGCGGCTGCGAGAGGAGGCCCGGTTGCATGGGCAAGTGATGGTGCGATGGGGTTGTTGTTCATGGAGTTGCTCCCGACGAAAATGGGCAACGGGAAATCATGTACCGTCTTGTCTGGATTTTCCTTCGTCCAGTTGATGATAACTGGAACCAAGTTAGTAGCGAAATCGTTTCTGCAGGCAGTTACAGCTGCATTGACTGCCTACTGTAGCAACTCATATTTGTCCTCGGCTGCTTTTTTCGCGTCCTCAGCTACTTTTTCCTCGACCACAAGCTTCACCTTCGCGTCGATGTCTGCCTGACTAAACTTCTTTTTCTGCTTCTTGGCCTCCGGGCCCTCTTTGTAAAACATCTTCCACGTGGCGCCGTGCACACGACCATATTGCGGCCGCTGGCCCAAAGGGAGTCCCTTAAGTTCATTCAAGGCCCGGTTGAGAGGGGTGTCCCACTTGGGCCTCATCGGAGAAGTAGGGCTTTCGGCTGCAAGCTGGTGTTGCTTCTCCAGTAGTATAATCAATTTCCTCGTGATCTGGTCCATGTAAAAACCTTTTTCTCCTTGTCCCACTTGTAGCGGGCCCTGATGAAGTCACGCTCCAAGGGGTTGGTGAACTTCGTGAAGGGGTCTGGGAGACCCGCGGCTTCACGTTCCGCGTCCTCCTTATCCCATATGGGCCTTTTACCGAGGTAGCCACGGCTTCCGAGGCGATGCTTCCCCGTGTTCCTTTGCTGAAGGCTCTTGAATTTCGCAGCCTTAGCCTTGGCGTCCTCGGTAGCGCAAGTGTCCATGAACTTTTCGAACTCCTCTTCCGTAAGTATCGGATTTTCCTCCAGAATCTTGGACAGGGGTTCCTCAGCCTCAATAGCTCATTTCACCCTCCCTTTCCAGGAGGCCAAATCATTGCTGAACATGCCCATGGCGTGATAGTTAATCTTTTTCATCTTTGGATCATCCCACGGTTGTTCTATGTTATCATCCCGGTCGGGGAACTTGAATCTCTTGTGCAACTTTGTTAGGAGCAACTGCGTCAAATGTTCTTTACTCCTTAAGTCATCATCATTGATGCTCGCGCATTCCCGTAGGATGCATCCTACTTGGTTCCCATAGCACTTGCGAGGTTCTTCCGGCTCTAACGGCTCAAACTTGCCAGGTGCCATCTTTGTGATCACAAGTCGTCCAATCCCTAGTTTGTTAGGTTTTCGTATCCTCTGCTTCTTATGCTTCCTCTTTTCGGTAGCTGCATCAGCGCCGGTACCTTCCCTGCCGGTATCTTCCCCACCGGTACCTTCCCCACCAGTCTCGGCGCCGCCATCGGTGCCGGCGCCGTCGGTGTCGATGTCGGTGTCAGTACCATCATCGAGGCGGACCTGCAAACCTTGCTTAGCAGTCAAAAAAGTCGAGGTAGTCTTGTTCACCCTGATATTCCATCTCGTATGCATCTCGGTCAGAAGGCCCAGTTTCTTCGTTGTTCGATATGTTTCCTATGATTAAGTGTCCTCATTTATTTCTAAAAGTATGAATAAATGAGAAATGACATAAAAAAGAAATCTATGTGCCAGTACTCAATATGCCAACTATATAGCACAAATCATACCTTTATTCACGGGAAATTTCGGCATGACCTTTGCTAAAAAATGGACATATCGAGCGCCTGAAATTCACCGGAACGGAAATGAATCAACATTCCGGCGTAACATAGGCCACTCGGATCATTTACCAAAACAGGACATGTCCAAAACATGACATATCCACATATCACATGTCCAGTTCAAATTTGCATATAAATTCAGCTAATTTTGAAACCTATCTAAATTCATAACTAAATAGATAACCTAATTAACATAACTAAAACCTAAGTAAATTAACCAAAGAACCCTAGCTAGCAGAGAGAGAGGGGGCGTGGTTTACAGAGGGTGCAGGGGCGAGGAGGCAGGCCCGACGACGGCCGAGGTTCGGAGGGGTGGAAGCAGAGGAGGGATGCGAGGGCCGATGGGTCGGGGGCGAGCGCGCCGGGGTCGGGGGCGACCGCCGGCGCCGGGGGCGAGCGCCGGCGCCGGGGCCGGGTCGGGCGCGGCGGTGCGACGGGGGGAAGGGAGTGGGGATTTGGGGGAAAAGAGGCGGGATGAAGCAGTGAGAGTGAGAATTTTGGGTTAAGTGGACGTAGTAGTAGCGCGTTTAGACAAAAAACCGCTACTGCTACCTTGACTAGCTGTAGCTCTTTTTCAGCAAAGCGCTACTGCTATAACCAATTTCCCTTTTTCTTTTCCTTTATTTTTCTCACTTTTCTTTTTTTCTGAGAGCAGTGAACGAAGGGAAGGCGATATATATTGCATCATTTGACGGTTAAATATGTATGCAAAATAGGAACATATATATTACATCATTGGACCCATGCATAATAATGGCTAAGTGTGTATACAAAATAGGAACATATATATATATATATTACATCATTTGACCGATTCCTCAGCGCTGGCGTTTTCATTTTTGAGTCAGCTTCTTTCCCTTCTTGTTCGTCGAAGAATAATTGAGCCCCTCATTGTGACTTTGCCTTTTCCATGGAGTACGATTTTTCTTAGGTAATGTAGTATTGATTCTTCTTTTGACGTATACTTCATCATCATCGTCATCTTCCCTCATTGGGTTGCCGTACTGATCATAGTCTTCCTCGTTGGCAACTCCATCCATTCCAATGATGTTCCTTTTGCCTCTCCTCACGACAACACGACTGAGATTGCATGGGTCGGTTATGAAGAAGCATTGTGTCACGTTCTTAGCGTGTACCCATGGCTCATTTTTTGCGATAGCGTTCACGGTAGTGCTCTTGGCGTCGGGTATAGTCATGGTAGTGAAAATACGATTTTCTCTTTCGACATTCTTAGCCCATCTGACACGGAACATCGTCGTGTTGTGCAGTCTAGAGTAGTCAAGCTCCCAGATCTCCTCGACCCTTCCATAAAATTGTTCAGTTGTGTCGTTGTCGCTGCCGGTCATGCATTCCATCGTCACCCCTAAGTTATGATCATCACTGTCCATATCTTTGGCCTCCGTGTAGAACATGTACCGTTGATATCATATGCCTGATAGGTTACGAGGTTGGGCGAGGGGCCATGTGCTATGGCGTATATGAGCAATCCATCCTTAGAGCCCTCCTCTAGGGGATTAGCAATAATATGCTCTTTGAACCAATGCAGGAAAGTGGAGTTGTGCTCTCTAGTAACTTCGGCGTCTGTCTTGCATACCCCCCGGTCACGATACTTCTTTGCGATAATTTCTTTGTGCAGTGCCACGAAAGGATCTACCTCGTCTAGATGTTGTAGCACTACCAAGTTTGCTTTGTCAAAGTCGCTGCGTCGATCTGAGTATGCCACGTGCAATTCCCTGCGACCGATGCAGTGACCTTCTCCTTCGATCCTCCCATCGTACTTGTTAATGGGCAAACCAACACTAACACCAAGCAGCTGGTCTGCGCCATATAGAAAATTCTCACAGAAAGAGATGCACTCTTGTGTCAAATAGCCCTGGACGATGCTTCCATCCGGACGGGACATGTTATGAACGAATCCTTTGATGATCCCATTCATCCTCTCAAACGGCATCATGTTGTGCAGGAATGACGGCCCCAGGTCTATTATGTCATCCACAATATGGACACACAGATGCACCATGACGTCAAAGAACGCGGGCGGGAAGTACATCTCAAGCTCATTCAGTATCACAACGATCTCTTCCTGTAGCCTTCGGAGCTGCTTCACACTGATCGACTTTCGAGAGATGACGTCAAAAAAGTTGCAGAGACCAATAAGCGTGTCACGGACGTGCTTGTCCATTATCCCTCTAAGGGCAACAGGTAGTATCTGCGTCATCATCACATGACAGTCATGGGACTTCATCCCGCTGAACCTTTTCTTGTCCGTGTCTAGATATCTGCTTATCTTGCCACAGTAACCGGAACTAACTTTGACTCCGGTAAGGCACTTAAAGAATTGATGGATCTCAGCCTGACTTAAGGTGAAGCAAGAAGGGGGGCAATAATCCTCTTTCTTTATTTTCTTGCCCTTCTTCTCCCGTGCCTCTGTCTCCGTCTCTGTCTCGTCTGACATTTTACGGGGCGGCATGTGCAGATCTTCCCTGATTTTCAAATCTTGCAAGTCTTTTCTTGCCTTCGGCCCATCCTTGGTCTTATCCGGCATGTTCATCAGTGTTGCGAGCAAGCTCTCAAGGACATTCTTACAGATATGCATTTGATCAAGGCAATGAGGTGTATCGAGTTTGTGCTAGTACTCCAAGACCCAGAACACAGACCTCGTCTTCCATACCTTCAGCAGCGGCTTCGGCGCCTTTCTCATCGTCTTTCACGACACGGGGCACTCCTTCCAGTTTTTCAACAGCTCATCGATTTCGGCACCGCTCCGCTTACGTGGAGGTCCTCGATGCTCAGCGTGACCATTGAATAGATCTCCACGGTTTCTCCACGGGTCATCCTGTTCGAGCCATCTTCGATGCCCCATGTACACGATTTTCCCAGACCCGCCATCTTTCCTTGACGTTAGCTGCTGAGATGTCGTATCATCCATGCACCGCGTGCATCCGTAATATCCATGGCACACCTGGCCTGCCACATATCCGTAACCGAGATAGTCCTGCACTGTCGTGATCAGCGCGGCTCTCATGTTGAAATACTCGCCTTTGCTGGCGTCCCATGTCTTGGCCGGTGTTTTCCATAACGTGTCTAACTCCTCTTGAAGTAGCCCCAGATACAAATTAATATTATTTCCTGGTTGTTTCGGCCCTTGAACAAGCATGCTCATGTGAATGTACTTCGATTTCATGCACAACCAGGGGGAGGTTGTACATCCATACAAACACGGGCCATGTGCTATGGTTGGTGTTCTGATTGCCAAACGGATTCATGCCATCGGTACACGCGCCGAGCACGATGTTCCTTGCATCACATCCAAAATACCGATAGAAGCTGTTCAACGCTCTCCACTGGCTTCCATCCTTGACGTGTCTCAGCTTCGGATCATCTCCATCGTCGGGCTTCTTCCTCTCCGCGTGCCAGCGCATTAGCTTTGCTTCCTTGGGATCTACAAAATACCTCTGGAGACGGGGAGTGATCGGTAAGTACCATACCACTTTCTGGGGACATTTCTTCCCAGCCTTCTTGTATCGAGAAGCATTGCACATCGGACAGCTTGTTTTTTCCGCGTGCTCCTTCCGATAAATTATGCAATCGTTGATGCATGCATGGTATCTAACGTGTGGCAGATCAAGAGGGCACACGATCTTCTTGGCCTCATCAACACTACTAGGACATAGATTACCCGCGGGAAGAACATCCTTTAGGTACTTGAGATGCTCATCGAGGCTAGTGTCGGTCCATTTGTTTTTAGCCTTCGTCTTCAGGAGTTGGAGCGTGAAACTCAAGCGGGTCACCTCAGGATTGCAACCATCATACAATGGAGTGTTCGAGTCTACCACCAGTTGCTCCAGCTTAGCCTCCTCTCTAGAAGCAGCTCTCTCAGTACTCGTCTCCTTGCGAAGCAATGCTTGAACATGAGGGTCCCGCACGATTGAACTTAGTACCGACGAACTCTGCTGCGTGGAGTCCATGTCGTTCTCTCCGCCGCCATGTCCGGCCCCTTCTCCGCCGCCATGTCCGGCCTCTTCCCCGCCGCCATTATCGATCATCTCTTCGTCTTGCCCCGTGTCATCATTGCCTGCCCCATCGGCATCCTCAACATCGTCATCCTCATCTTCAATTATCCACCGAGTATAGCCATCCATGAAACCAGTCATGAGCAGGTGCGCTTCGACACGACCATGGTCATGGGGGTCGAGCCAAACTATTCCTTTGCATTTTCGACACGGACATAAAACCTTTGTCAGGTTATTTTCCTTCATGTCCAGCACCGCCGACCGCAACCACCTGTCCACCATCGTTCCACTTACCATCGTCAACTCTGCACGGTAATAATAAACAAATTGATTATAAAAATGCGTGCATTCATCAAAGTCATACAAAAATTTGGCATTACCTTCCTTAAAAATAGGACATATATAGATCTAGAGTTTGCCTGGAATTCACCGAAACGGAAATAAATCGACATTTTGGCAAAACATAGGCAACTCAAAAGCACAATTTGGCGTCAACTCATGCCACACACAAAATTTCCATAAACATATCACACACACATAAACATATTTCCATTTTGCAAAAGCATGAAATTTTCATCACCTCTATCTCGAGATCGAGCACACGGTGGAGATGATGTTGTAGGGAGATCAAAAGTGCACAAATCTCTTCTTGACAAAGATAGATCTAGTTAGGGGCAATTAGGTCACTTAACTAAATGCTACATCTACCTCGCTACCTAATTTGGGAGGAGAAAACTTCAACTAGTGGAGGGGGAAGGAAAAAGAGAAAGGAGATGCATTAATGGAGGTGGTGTAGTTATAGCTAGGAGTAATGAAGAGAGATAAAGGTAGGTAGAAGAGGGAGAGTAATGGAGGGAGAAGTATTGAGGAAGAATAAGAGTGAGAGAGGGAGGATGTGGGAGGTAGGGGAAAGGGAGGAGAGGATATGGGGATGGGGAGGTGGAAAAAGGTGGTGGGTGCTACGTCTTAGCAGTAGCGCGGGAGAAAAAGTGCACTGCTGCTAAGAGCGTAGCAGCAGTACGCTTTCCTATCACGCGCTACTGCTAAACGGGCCAACCGTGTGGACAATTTCAAAATTAATAGCAGCAACGTGACTAAAAAGAGAGCTACTACTATGGCATTAGCAACAGCGCGCTTCCTGACGCCGCGCTACTGGTAAACTTAGGTCGTTGTGTATTGTCGGTGGATTTTTGTAGCAGCGCGGTTTAAACATCACGCGCTACTGCTAAATTTGCACCAGTAACGCGCTTTCTGTAACCGCACTGCTACTTATTAGCAGAAACACCTCTTTTTATGCCGCGCTGCTGCTAAGATTCTGTGTATAAGGTTTTCCCTTGTAGTGCCACGCTCTAACAAATATAAGTGAAGCAAAAGAGCATTCTACAAATGGCGGTTTTCTATGTAAAGAGAAACAGGAAATCCAAACTTCAAATGATATAAGTGAAGCACATGAAGCATTCTATAAAGCCATACTCAAAATATATAAGTGAAGCAAAAGAGCATTCTACAAATGGCGGTTTTCTTTGTAAAGAGAAACAGGCAATCCAAACTTCGAATGATATAAGTGAAGCACATGAAGCATTCTATAAAGCCATACTCAAAAGATATAAGTGAAGTGCAAAGAGCATTATATAAATCAACCAAGGACTATCTCATACCAGCATGGTGCATAAAATAAAAATGAAAACTAAATGCAAAAGATGCTCCAAGATTGCACATATCGCATGAACGAAACGAATCCGAAAACATACCGATACATGTTGAAGAAAGAGGGGATGCCTTCCGGGGCATCCCCAAGCTTAGACGCTTGAGTCTCCTTGAATATTTACTTGGGGTGCCTCGGGCATCCCCAAGCTTGAGCTCTTGCCTCTCTTCCTTCTTCTCACATCGAGACCTTCTCGATCATCGAACACTTCATCCACACAAAACTTCAATAGAAAACTCGGTAAGATCCATTAGTATAATAAAGCAAATCACTACTCTAAGTACTGTTGCAAACTAATTCATATTTTTTTGCATTGTGTCTACTGTAATATAACTTTTTCATGGCTGAATCCACTGATATGAATTGATAGTTTCATCAAAACAAGCAAACTATGCATCAAAAACAGAATCTGTCTAAAACAGAACAGTTTGTAATAATCTGAACATTCACCATACATATGATACTTGAAAACTTCTGCCAAAATTAGGAAAAATAAACAATTTGTATATAAAGACAGTGCAAAAAGAATCATAACCATTTGACGTTCCAGCTAAAAATGTAAAATCGCGCACTACAGCCAAAGTTTCTGTCCTGCACCGTAGAAACCATCAAGCAAATGTAAACATCCTAAAGGCAAACCTTGGCACATTATTTTTATAATAAAATGGAATTGTACAAGGGTATAATTATTTTTTTTGAAAAGTTTCTGTAATCAAGATTCACAAAGTTGCCATGAGCATGAACAAAGTTCAAGGAGCTCTCCCACTTCAACAATGCTTGTCTTTCTCACTTTCACTTTCCTTTTTGAAATTTTTTTGGGTTCCCCTCTTTATTTTTGTAGTTTTAAAACTATATAAAAGCACTCAACAGAAATAAATGAATCTCTAAAACTTCCGGGTTGTCTCCCTGGCAGCGCTTTCTTTAAAGCCATTAAGCTAGGCATATAGTGCTCAAGTAGTGAATCCACCCGGATCCCAAGGTATATCAAAGCCAATTTTAATTAACAATGATTTGTAATTTAGTAGTGAGCACAAAGTAACATATATAATGTAACAACAAAGTCTAACTCTCTTCCTATGCATCGGCATGTCATAAAAGAACAATTCCTGCACACATAGTAAAGGCCAATGCATAGTATAAACAATTTCTTGCAATTTTATCCTGTGGGAAACATAGAGAGGTGGAGATATAGTTCCTCTCTCATAATAATTGCAAGTAGGAGCAGCAAGCACTTGCATATTATATTCATCAAAATCATCATGTGCAACGGTATAAGGCAACCCATCAATATAATCCTTAATAAGGGTAAACTTCTCCGATATAGTGTAGTTGGGAGAATTCAAAAAGATAATAGGACTATCATGCGTGGGTGCAATTGCAACAATTTCATGTTTAACATAAGGAACTATAGCAAGTTCATCTCCATAAGCATAATTCATATTGGCATCTTGGCCACAAGCATAGCAAGCATCATCAAAAAGGGATATTTCAAAAGAATCAACGGGATCATAGGAATTATCATAGCAGTCATCCTTCGGTAAGCACGAAGGGGAATTAAACAATGTATGAGTTGAAGAGTTACTCTCATTAGAAGGTGGGCACGGGTGATCAATCCTCCCTTCTTCCTTTTGTTCTTCGCTCTCCTCCTCATCTTTTTCATCCAATGAGCTCACAGTTTCATCAACTTCTTCTTCCATAGATTCCTGCAAAATATTAGTCCCTTCTTGGACAGCAGAGACTTTCTCAACAAGTGCATTAATATCGGAATTGTATTCATAATTCTCATAGCAATATTTAAGGATTGCTAAATTTTTAGGTCTATAAACCGAATCATCAAAATCTTCAACCTCTTTAAACATAGATTCAATTTCATAAGCACCCATAAAAGCAACAAATTCTTCTATTTGTTCCACATCATAGTAATCATATATACCATTAGCATAAGAAGATAAGGTTTTATTATCATTAAATTCGCATAAAAAGGGAAGGTGTGGAGCCTTCATCCTAGAGCAACAAGTATAATCATATCTCAAGCATAGTTGCCTAGCATACCAATTCAAGATATGAATTTGATCCCATAATAGTTTCCCTTTTTGTGTCAAGCGGTAATCCCTAATGTATTCACGTTGATCCAACATTACTCCCATTACATAATTGAATGGGTTTCCTCAGGATTATTAAAGTAGTACATAATATCTTTCACATAACCAGCATCGAGGGTTTTAGGAGGTTCCTCGTCTCCATGAGTAGAAAGTACACCTGATTTTTTTGGTATTTCGTGTTCCATATCCATAACTAAAGATAGAGAACAACTAAGAATAGAAAATAAAAATTACTTAGTGATAAAGCAAACAAGCACACACGATAATATTCACCCCACGCTATTGCTCCCCGGCAACGGCACCAGAAAAAGGTCTTGATAACCCACAAGTATAGGGGATCGCAACTGTTTTCGGTAAGTAAGAGTGTCGAACCCAACGAGGAGCTAAAGGCACAACAAATATTCCCTCAAGTTCTATCGACCACCGATACAACTCTACGCACGCTTGATGTTCGCTTTACCTAGAACAAGTATGAAACTAGAAGTACTTTGTAGGTGTTGTTGGATAGGTTTGCAAGATAATAAAGAGCAAGTAAATAAAAGGTAGGGGCTGTTGTAAGTAAAGAAGCAAAAAAAGTAAATATAGCGAGTGTGGAAAAGTGGTGGTAGGAGTTGTGAAATTGCCCCTAAGCAATTGACTACTTTACTAGACCGATAGCAAGTATTATGTGGGAGAGGCCACTGCTAGCATGTCATCCCTGACTTGGAATTCTATGCACTTATGATTCGAACTATTAGCAAGCATCCGCAACTACTAATGTTCATTAAGGTAAAACCCAACCATAGAATTAAGATATATTGGTCCCCCTTCAATCCTGTATGCATCAATTTCTATGCTAGGCTGAAGCATCTATCACCCTTGCCCTCCAATACATAGTCCTATCAACAGACAACTAACCCTATGGTGTGATCCACGCGCGTGCTCATATGATGGTCACCAAAGGACAACAACATAACCACAAGCAAATTAAATCAACCATAGCAATTCATCAACCACCGATAGGACAATGAAAATCTACTCAGACATCATAGGATGGCAACACATCATTGAGTAATAATATGAAGCATAAAGCACCATGTTCAAGTATAGGGTACAGCGGGTTGCGGGAGAGTAGGCCGCTGTAGATAGAGGGGGGAAGGTGATGGAGCTGTTGGTGAAGATGGTGGAGGTGTTGGTGTAGATCGCGGTGGTGATGATGATGGCCACGGCAGCGTTCCGGCGCCATAGGAAGAGAAGGGGAGAGGGGGCCCCTTCCTCTTCTTCTTCCTTGACCTCCTCCCTAGATGGGAGAAGGGTTTCCCCTCTGGTCCTTGGCCTCCATGGCATGGGAGGGGCGAGAGCCCCTCCGATATTGGATCTGTCTCTATGTCTCTCTCTGTTTCTGTGTTTTTCTGTTGCCCTTTCACCGTTTCGTATATATATGGAGATCCATAACTCCGATTGGACCGAAACCTTCGCCATGATTTTTTTACCAAAAATTAGCTTTCTTGCGGCCGAAGAAGGGCATCAACCGCCTTATGGATGGCCCACGAGGGTCAGGGGCGTGCCCCCTGCCTCATGGCCACCTCGGGCACCGTCTCGCGTGGATTTTTCTTCAGGAATTCTCCAAATATTCCAAAAATATTCTCCATCCGTTTTTATCCCGTTTGGATTCCGTTTGATATGGATATTCTGCGAAACATAAAACATGCAACAGACAGGAACTGGCACTGGGCACTGGATCAATATGTTAGTCCCAAAAAATAATATAAAAAGTTGTCAAAAGTATATGAAAGTTTTAGAATATTGGCATGGAACAATCAAAAATTGTAGATACGACGGAGACGTATCAAGGGGCGGAGAAATCAGGGTGAGTTGGAGGGGACGAAGGCAGCGGAGCGACGGAGATGGGGGAGAGAGCGAGCGACAGGGGGAGAGGGGTTTTCTGACAGGTGGTGGCGAGGGAGATGGGCACTTAATGCCTCTCTGTCGTCGGTGTTGCGGCGCCGGTGAAATTATAGTTATACCCCCACAACAGCTAAAAAAGTAAATACATGTATAGATAAATGAATGCACCATTTGAATGCATCTATTATAATGAGATAAGATCACACAAGAGCACTGCTGATATCCTTAAAACCAAAAATTGATGGCAAATACACTACCAAGGGAAGAAAAAATACATACACAAATATGCACCTAAAAACAAGAGAAAGAAGTTCAAAAAATAAAGAACAAAAGTCCAAGTACTCTAATCAAAGAAGTGAAGGCATATGAATAAATAAACACTAAGAAACAAAAAGAAGAAGTTCAAGTACAAAAACACATGAAGTTTATATCTAAATAAAATACACAACATATAGACAATATAGATAGTGGGGTGACGGATGTGACGGACTCGCCTCTGCATGCGACGACGCGGCATGCCGCATCGTCGCCTACTCCAGCTCGTTCCTGTCTCGGCCTCGCAGGGGGAGGGGGGTCCCGACCGCCCCCTCCCCCTACTCGGCCTTGCGCTGCCGCATTGCTGCGCGCTAGGTTTTGACAGGACGCAATGCGGTTATTCTGTTTCCACCCCCACGGCACGCACCCAGAGTGACAACCCTAAGAGGGATAGTGGTGTCACGAATGTGATGGACTCGCCTCCGCATGCGACGACGCGGCACGCCGCGTCGTCGCCTGCTCCGGCTCGTTCCTATCTCGGCCTCGCAGGGGGAGGGGAGGGGGTCCCTACCCTTGCTCGGCCTCGCGCTACCGCATTGCTGCGCGCTAGGTTTTGATAGGACGCAATGCGGTTATTCTGTTTCCAACCCCACCGCACGCACCCCGGAGGCACACCCCTAAGATAGATAGTGGGGTCACGGATGTGACGGACTTGCCTCTGCATGCGACGACGCGGCACACTGTGTCGTCGCCTGCTCTGGTCGTGATAACCCACAAGTATAGGGGATCGCAACAATTTTCGATAAGTAAGAATGTCGAACCCAACGAGGAGCTAAAGGTAGAACAAATATTCCCTCAAGTTCTATCGACCACCGATACAACTCTATGCACGCTTGATGTTCGCTTTACCTAGAACAAGTATGATACTAGAAGTACTTTGTAGGTGTTGTTGGATAGGTTTGCAAGATAATAAAGAGTACGTAAATAAAAAGTAGGGGCTGTTTAGAAAAAGAAACAATAAAGTAAATATAGAGAGTGTGGAAAAGTGGTGGTAGGAGTTGCGAAATTGCCCCTAAACAATTGACTACTTTACTAGACCTATAACAAGTATTATGTCGGAGAGGCCACTGCTAGCATGTCATCCCAGACTTGGAATTCTATGCACTTATGATTGGAACTATTAGCAAGCATCCACAACTACTAATGTTCATTAAGGTAAAACCCAACCATAGCATTAAGATATATTGGTCCCCCTTCAATCATGTATGCATCACTTTCTATGCTAGGTTGAAGCTTCTGTCATTCTTGCCCTCCAATACATAGTCCTATCAACATATAACTAACCCTATGGTGTGATCCACACGCGCAATCATATGATGGGCACCAAAGGACAGCAACATAACCACAAGCAAATTAAATCAATCATAGCAATTCATCAGCCACCGATAGGACAACGAAAATCTACTCAGACATCATAGGATGGCAACACATCATTGGATAATAATATGAAGCATAAAGCACCATGTTCAAGTAGAGGGTACATCGGGTAGCGGGAGAGTGGACTGCTGTAGATAGAGGGGGGAAGGTGATGGAGATGTTGGTGAAGATGGCGGAGGTGTTGGTGTAGATCGCGGTGATGATGATGATGGCCACGGCAGCGTTCCGGCGCCACCGGAAGAGAAGGGGACAGGGGGCCACTTCGTCTTCTTCTTCCTTGACCTCCTCCCTAGATGGGAGAAGGGTTTCCACTTTGGTCCTTGGCCTCCATGGCATGGGAGGGGCGAGAGCCCCTCCGAGATTGGATCTGTCTCTCTGTTTCTCTCTGGTTCTGCGTTCTCTTCAGGTTTTGTTTCACCATTTCGTATATATATGGAGATCCGTAACTCCGATTGGCCTGAAACCTTCGCCGTGTTTTTTTTCCGAATATTAGCTTTATTGTCGCAAAAGAAGAGCGTCAATCGCCTTACAGTGGGCTCACGAGGGTAGGGGCGCGCCCTAGGGGCGGCGCCCCCCTGCCTCGTGACCACCTCGGGCAGTGGTTCGCGTTGATTTTCCTTCTGATTTTTCCATATTTTACAAAAATAAGCTCCGTCCATTTTTATCCTGTTTGGACTCCATTTGATATGGATATTCTGCGAAACAAAAAACATGCAACAGATAGGAGCTGGCACTGGGCACTGGATCAATATGTTAGTCCCAAAAATAATATAAAAAGTTGCCAAAAAGTATATGAAAGTTGAATAATATTGGCATGGAACAATCAAAAATTATAGATACAATGGAGACGTATCAGCATCCCCAATCTTAATTCCTACTTGTCCTCGAGTAGGTAAAAGATAAAAAGATAATTTTTGATGTGGAATTCTACCTAGCATAATCTTGATCACATATGTAATCATGGCATAAATATTAAGACACGAGTGATTCAAATCAATAGTCTATCATTTGACATAAAAACAATAATACTTCAAGCCTACTAATAAAGCAATCATGTCTTTTCAAAATAACATGGCCAAAGAAAGTTATCCCTACAAAATCATATAGTCTAGCTATGCTCCATCTTCACCACACAAAATATTCACATCATGCACAACCCCGATGACAAGCCAAGCAATTGTTTTATACTTTTGACGTTCTCAAACCTTTTCAACTTTCACGCAATACATGAGCGTGAGCCATGGACATAGCACTATAGGTGGAATAGAATATGATGGCGGAGAAGACAAAAAGGAGAAGATAGTCTCACATCAACTAGGCGTATCAACGGGCTATGGAGATGCCCATCAATAGATATCAATGTGAGTGAGTAGGGATTGCCATGCAACGGATGCACTAGAGCTATAAATGTATGAAAGCTCAACAAAAGAAACTAAGTGGGTGTGCATCCAACTTGCTTGCTCACGAAGACCTAGGGCACTTGAGGAGGCCCATTGTTGGAATATACAAGCCAAGTTCTATAATGAAAATTCCCACTAGTATATGTAAGTGATAACTCAAGAGACTCTCTATATGAAGAACATGGTGCTATTTTGAAGCACAAGTGTGTAAAAAAGGAATAGTAGCATTGCCCCTTTTTATTTATTTTCTCTTTTTATTTATTTAGCCTTTCTATTTTTTTATTTGGCCTTTCTTTTTTTTCTTTTTTTTGGATGGCTTCTTTGGCCTCTTTTTTTTATTCGGGCTTCTTTGGCCTCTTTTATTTTTTTGTAAAGTCTGGAGTCTCATCCCGACTTATGGGGGAATCATAGTCTCCATCATCCTTTCCTCATTGGGGCAATGCTCTAATAATGATGATCATCACACTTTTATTTACTTACAACTCAATATTACAACTCAATGTCTAGAACAAAGAATGACTCTATATGGATGCCTCCAGCGGTATACCGAGATGTGCAATGATCTAGCGTAGCAATGACATAAAAAACGGACAAGCCATAAAAAACATCATGCTAGATATCTTACGATCATGCAAAGCAATATGACAATGAATGCTCAAGTCATGAATATGGTGATGATGGAAGTTGCATGTCAATATATCTCGGCATGGCTATGGAAATGCCATGATAGGTAGGTATGGTGGCTGTTTTGAGGAAGGTATATGGTGGGTTTATGGTACCGGCGAAAGTTGTGCGGTACTATAGAGGCTAGCAACGATGGAAGGGTGAGAGTGCGTATAATCCATGGACTCAACATTAGTCATAAAGAACTCACATACTTATTGCAAAAATCTATTAGTCATCGAAACAAAGTATTACGTGCATGCTCCTAGGGTGATAGATTGGTAGGAAAAGACCATCGCTCGTCCCCGACCGCCACTCATAAGGAAGACAATCAATAAACACCTCATGCTCCGACTTCGTTACATAACGGTTCACCATACGTGCATGCTACGGGAATGAAAAACCTCAACACAAGTATTTCTACAATTCACAACCACCCACTAGCATGACTCTAATATCACCATCTTTATATCGCAAAACTATTGCAAGGAATCAAACATATCATATTCGGGGATCTACAAATTTTATGTAGGATTTTATGACTAACCATGTGAATGATCAATTCCTGTCGTCTCTCTAAATAGATATAAGTGAAGCAAGAGAGTTTAATTCTTTCTACAAAAGATATGCCCATGCTCTAACAAATATAAGTGAAGCAAAAGAGCATTCTACAAATAGCGGTTGTCTATGTAAAGAGAAACAGGCAATCCAAACTTCAAATGATATAAGTAAAGCACATGAAGCATTCTATAAAGCCATACTCAAAAGATATAAGTGAAGTGCAAAGAGCATTCTATAAATCAACCAAGGACTATCTCATACCAGCATGGTGCATAAAGGAAAAATGAAAACTAAATGCAAAAGACGCTCCAAGATTGCACATATCGCATGAACGAAACGAATCCGAAAACATACCGATACTTGTTGAAGAAAGAGGGGATGCCTCCCCGGCATCCCCAAGCTTAGACGCTTGAGTCTCCTTGAATATTTACTTGGGGTGCCTTAGGCATCCCCAAGCTTCATCTCTTGACTCTCTTCCTTCTTCTCACATCAAGACCTTCTCAATCATCGAACACTTCATCCACACAAAACTTCAAAAGAAAACTCGGTAAGATCCGTTAGTATAATAAAGCAAATCACTACTCTAGGTACTATTGCAAACCAATTCATATTTTTTTGCATTGTGTCTACTGTAATATAACTTTTTCATGGCTTCATCCACTGATATAAATTGATAGTTTCATCCAAACAAGCAAACTATGCATCAAAAACAGAATCTGTCTAAAACAGAACAGTCTGTAGTAATCTGAACATTCACCATACTTCTGATACTTGAAAATTTCTTCCAAAATTAGGAAAAATAAAAAATTTGTATAGGAAGACAGTGTAAAAAGAATCAGAACCATTTGACGTTCCAGCTAAAAATGCAAAATCGCGCACTACAGCCAAAGTTTCTGTCCTGCACCATACAAACCATCAAGCAAATGTAAACATCCTAAAGGCAAACCTTGGCACATTATTTTTATTTCTAAACTTTATAAAAGCACAAAACAGAAATAAATGACTCTCTAAAACTTCTAGGTTGTCTCCCTGGCAGCGCTTTCTTTAAAGCCATTAAGCTAGGCATATAGTGCTCAAGTAATGAATCCACCCGGATCCCAAGGTATATCAAAGCCAATTTTAATTAGCAATGATTTGTAATTTAGTAGTGAGCACAAAGTAACATATATAATGTAATGAGGAAGTCTAACTCTCTTCCTATGCATCGGCATGTCATAAAAGAACAATCCATGCACACATAGTAAAGGCCAATGCATAGTATAAACAGTTTCTTGCAATTCTGTTGTATTGGAAACATAGAGAGGTGGAGATATAGTTCCTCTCTCATAATAATTGCAAGTAGGAGCAGCGAGCACATGCATATTATACTCATCAAAATCATCATGTGTAGTAGTAAAGGGCAACCCATCAATATAATCCTTAATAAGTGCAAACTTCTCCGATATATTGTAGTTTGGAGAATTCAAAAAGATAATAGGACTATCATGTGTGGGTGCAATAGCAACAATTTCATGTTTAACATAAGGAACTATAGCAAGTTCATCTCTATAAGCATAATTCATATTGGCATCTTGGCCACAAGCATAGCAAGCATCATCAAAAAGGGATATTTCAAAAGCATCAACGGGATCATAACAGTCATCATAGCAATCATCCTTCGGTAAACACGAAGGGAAATTAAACAATGTATGAGTTGAAGAGTTACTCTCATTAGAAGGTGGGCACGGGTGATCAATCCGCTCTTCCTCCTTTTGTTCTTCGCTCTCCTCATCATCTTTTTCATCCAATGAGCTCACAGTTTCATCAATTTCTTCTTCCATAGACTCCTGCAAAATATTAGTCTCTTCTTGGACAGCGGAGTATTCCTCAATATATTGTTTAACATAGGTATTAGAAGCATAATTATCATAACAATATTTAAGTATAGCAAAATTTTCAGATTTGTGAAAAGTAGCATCATACTTTTCAATCAAAGAAGCAATTTCATAAGCACCCTCAAAAGCAACAAATTCTTCAATTTGTTGAACATCATAGTAACTATAAACACCTTTAGCATAAGATGATAAGATTTCATTACCAATAAACTCACATTGGTAGGGAAGGTGTTTCTTAGGGTTTTAACAACAAGTAAAATCATATAATTCACATAAATTCCAAGCATAGCATTGCAAACGTTGAATTTGACTCCATAATAATTTCCCTTTTTCAGATATATGGTGTCGCACATAACAAGCATGCTCATCTAAAGATTTGCCCTCAACTAAGCTAGTTGGGGTTTCGGCATGAGCTCAAAGGGATCGAAGATGATCCAAGTAAAAAGCTTCAGCAGTGTGATAGATTTTGAGTGGTTCTTCAACCATTGGTTCAGTAGGTACAACTATTTTTTTTGGTATTTTGCGTTTCCTACCCATAACTAAAGATAGAAAACAACTAAGAACAGCAAATAAAAATTACTTAGTGATAAAGAAAACAAGCACACACACGAGAATATTCACCTCACGCTATTGCTCCCCGACAACGGCGCCAGAAAAAGGTCTTGATAACCCACAAGTATAGGGGATCGCACCAGTTTTCGATAAGTAAGAGTGTCGAACCCAACGAGGAGCTAAAGGTAGAACAAATATTCCGTCAAGTTCTATCGACCACCGATACAACTCTACACACGCTTGACGTTCGCTTTACCAAGAACAAGTATGAAACTAGAAGTACTTTGTAGGTGTTGTTGGATAGGTTTGCAAGATAATAAAGAGTACGTAAATAAAAAGTAGGGGCTGTTTAGATAAAGAAACAATAAAGTAAATATAGCAAGTGTGGAAAAGTGGTGGTAGGAGTTGCGAAATTGCCGCTAAGCAATTGACTACTTTACTAGACCGATAGCAAGTATTATGTGGGAGAGGCCACTTCTAGCATGTCATCCCTGACTTGGAATTCTATGCACTTATGATTGGAACTATTAGCAAGCATCCACAACTACTAATGTTCATTAAGGTAAAACCCAACCATAGAATTAAGATATATTGGTCCCCCTTCAATCCCGTATGCATCA
The DNA here is from genome assembly GCF_018294505.1 of Triticum aestivum. Taxonomy (NCBI): domain Eukaryota; kingdom Viridiplantae; phylum Streptophyta; class Magnoliopsida; order Poales; family Poaceae; genus Triticum; species Triticum aestivum. The sequence continues at coordinate 20,692,010 of NC_057803.1, read as the reverse complement.
ATTTCTATGCTAGGTTGAAGCTTCTGTCACTCTTGCCCTCCAATACATAGTCCTATCAACATACAACTAACCCTATGGTGTGATCCACGCGCGCAATCATATGATGGGCACCAAAGGACATCAACATAACCACAAGCAAATTAAATCAATCATAGCAATTCATCAACCACCAATAGGACAACGAAAATCTACTTAGACATCATAGGATGGCAACACATCATTGGATAATAATATGAAGCATAAAGCACCATGTTCAAGTAGAGGGTACATCGGGTTGCGGGAGAGTGGACCGCTGTAGATAGAGAGGGGAGGTGATGGAGATGTTGGTGAAGATGGCGGAGGTGTTGTTGTAGATCGCGGTGATGATGATGATGGCCACGGTAGCGTTCCGGCGCCATCGGAAGAGAAGGGGAGAGGGGGCCCCATTGTCTTCTTCTTCCTTGACCTCCTCCCTAGATGGGAGAAGGGTTTCCCCTCTGGTCCTTGGCCTCCATGGCATGGGAGGGGAGAGAGCCCCTCCGAGATTGGATCTGTCTCTCTGTTTCTCTCTGGTTCTGCGTTTTGTTCTGGCTCTGTTTCACCGTTTCGTATATATATGGAGATTCGTCCGATTAGCCTGAAACCATCGGCGTGATTTTTTTCCGAATATTAGCTTTCTTGCGGCAAAAGAAGAGCGTCAACCACCTTACGGTGGGCTCACGAGGGTAGGGGGCGTGCCCCCCTGCCTCGTGACCAGCTCGGGCACTGGTTCGCGTTGATTTTCCTTCCAAAATTTCCATATTTTCCAAAAATAAGCTTCGTCCGTTTTTATCCCGTTTGGACTCCGTTTGATATGGATATTCTGCGAAACCAAAAACATGCAACAGACAGGAACTGGCACTGGGCACTGGATCAATATGTTAGTCCCAAAAATAATATAAAAAGTTGCCAAAAAGTATATGAAAGTTGAATAATATTAGCATGGAACAATAAAAAATTATAGATACGACGGAGACGTATCATCTGGCTTGTTCCTGTCTCGGCCTCGCAGGGGGAGGGGAGGGGGGTCCCGACCCCCTCCCCCTTGCTCGGGCTCGCGATACCACATTTGTCAATAGGCGCAATGCCGATTTCAATGTCTACAAATATTTAAATCCAAAATTAACAAACAAAGTTATAAATAAGAAGTTCAAATTGTGAAGATATAGAAGTTCGCGGTTTTGTAGAACCTCAAATTAACATGTTAAAAACGATTATCATACAGAAGTTCAGGAGAGTTATTCAGTGAAGACCAACAACTATTATAAGTACAAAAACTTACTAGGAAAAATAAAAAATAACGCATATCCCTCGGCCAATTCCATGGTTGCTCATGGGACTAAGTCAAAAAAATCCAAACCAATGCAAAGAATGAAAAATAACATAAAAAAGAAAGAAATACAGAGGACTTGCTGCATTACCTTGCAAAGAAGGAAAAGCAGAAGTTCACGTATGAACAACATAGAAGTCCAGCTTGTACAACGACCCTTAGATGATCTAGAAAAAGTGCACACATACTTGGGCTAATCCCATGATTGCTCATGAGACAAAAGTCTAAAAAGAACGTCTGAAGAATTAAAATTACAAAAAAACCAAGCAAAGAAAATATAGAGCAACATGCACCCTCGCCTTGCAAATGTGGAAAACCAGAAGTTCAACCATTAATAAAAAAGAAGTCCAGCTTCTACTGAAGATAGTGGATGATCAAAAAACTATCCCAAAAACATAGATTAAAGGAAAAAAGAGGATGCATGTGCCTGTGTTCTAGCTCCACAGTTACACACATGACGACAGTCAACAACATAAAAACATACTTGATTTTTTATACAACACCAGCAACAGGCTAGATCGTATTGCCTCATCTCCTAAAAGCATGCGTAAAGAGCACAGAAGTTCAACTACAAATGTTATAGCAGTCCAGCTTGTACAACAGAACATAAAATGTTTGAAAAACAACCCCAATCAAATATGGTTCCCAGATTTAATCGTTTGGGTTAATTCCAACATGTCAACAGCCCATTTCAAACGTCGTCATACTCTAGATAAAACATCAAAAAATGATCCGCCATCAAGTTGTCCGCTCGAACAACGAACCACGGCGGGAGGCAGAAGGTCCAATCCACATTTTCGGAATGAATGATCCAGCCAAATCAAATTAACAACGCAGGAAGGATTCAACCGCCAGTTCAAATGGCATCATGCCCCAGATAAACAAGAAAATGATTCTCATCATATTGTCCCATGAACAGAAAACCACAACGGGAGGCAGAAGATCCAATCGCCGGATTTCGATTTGTATGAGCCCGCTTAATCAAATTAAAAACATGGACAGGATTCAGTCTCACTAATGCACGCAAATCTGCCGCCAATTTCAAAAGAAAAACTACAAATCTACAACAACGGTCGAAACCACTCCCGCGGACAAAGAACAGAGGCAGTGGAACACCAAATCGAATTCGTTCAAAAATAGCAACAAAACATACAGTAAACTCATACCTAAACCCAATTCTCATCCTGTTAGAGATTCTAGAACATCCAGTACATGCAACAAACTTGTAACAGACCCATGTTCATCACTGCGAGAGAGCAAATCCGCCAACGAGCTAGATCCTGAATCGAAACAAGCATTTAGGTTCTAAAAAATGTGTCCACATTACACTTACATCACAAACAACACGAATGATCAGAAAAAATCATGGTAGAAGGCACGGTTGCGAAGATAGCCCGAAGGTCGGGTTCGTAGAGAGGGAAGTTCAAGCGTGTCACTCAGGCAGTTCAGGTTGTGATCAGAATAGTGTTTATGTATATGTATGTATATATATATAAATTGAATCGGTAATACTCGGTATTACCCGATACTGAAACCCTTCCGGTGACCCCGAAAAGCTTCCCGAACCTCTCGAAACTATTTTGGATATTAATGAAACAATTCCACAACTATATTACCATCACTCCCGTCCCACTAACACTCAGAGATCGTGACTACCTTAAGCTTGTGACCCCATAGGTTCGGTAAACCATATACATGAACGAAACCCCTTCGTTCAATGACCGATAGCGGAACCGTGGACATCCATATCCGTCCCTATGATTACACGAATGATATTTGAGTGAACCTTTGGTTACCTTGTGATGTTCCCTTTGCTTCGCGATACTTTAGAAAACCTGATGTGCATCCGTATCCTCCTGATTCATCACCATCCTCACTATACTGTTTCTTCCATTGCCGGTTTTTTTCTTCTTTCTCATTGACGTGTTCCGGCATCCCCGTGACGTAGTCACCTTTGTCGGGCCATACGATGATGGATGCCGTCACACCGAGAGGGCCCTAAGAATATCTCTCCATTATCGGAGGAGAAAATCCCACTCTCGAGTTGTCCGGTCACTTGTCAAACTTTCCTATGAGCCTGAAAGTTGTCATTATGATTACCTTGTTACATATGATGTTTGAGCACCCGAAAGCCCACCGTCCCGTAGGAAGTGACCAAGACACTCTCATGGTCCGAGGAACTAAAACACATGCTAACACTTCGTGTTATAATAGATGATTTCAGACTATATAATCACATAGTATAACAGACAAGTATTGGGTCGATTCAATATGATCATTCACTACTAGAAAAAGGGCTATATATGGGATTGACACTAATGGCGCACCAGACAAGCGGTGCGCCATTAGTATATACTAATGGCGCACCACCTTCTGATACGCCATTAGAGTTGAAACTACTAATGGCGCACCTGGCCCAGGGTGCACCATTAGTATCAATTTTTTTTAACTAGTGCGCCTGTCCAAACATACTAATGGCGCATCCAGACACAGTGCGCCACTAATGTTGTTTTTTATTATATTTTTTATTCCCTTTTTTGCAAAACTACTAATGGCGCACTATTCCACTGTGCGCCACTACTAGTTTAAACTAGTAATGGCGCACTGTGGGACAGTGCGCCATTAGTATGTTTTTTTTTGCAAAACTACTAATGGCGCACCACCAGAAGGTGCGCCATTAGTAACCTGGATTACTAATGGCGCATTTAGAGTTGGTGCGCCATTAGTAAGTGGGCAGCAACAAGATATTTTGGATAGCCTCTCGTACCCACACTCACTTTCTCCCCACTTCATTCTCTCCACCTCCTCCTTGTCTCGGGTGCCTCCTCTTTTTCACCTCATTTCCACCATAGATTCATTCAATTTAAGTGGTTAAATTACCTTGTTTTGATAGGTAAGTAAGGGGGAAGCTATATTTATGTTGTTCTCCCTACAACAATGTGCACATGCACTTTTTATGGCCTAGCTAGATCTATGTATGTTCGTGGTGTTGCATATGTTTGTGGTGTTGCATATGTGTTTGTGTTTGGAGGTGCACCGGTATTTGAAATGCGATAGTTGCGAATATTTTGCCGGAATGTTGATTCATTTCCGTTTCGGCGAGAATTTTGGCATTAAGCATTCTTTTTGGTCCTATTTTTAGGGAAAGTCATGCCAAATTTTTTCTTGGTTCTAAAATATCGTTTTGCTCTACCCCGCAGGCGACCATGGTCCGCATGATGACCGAAGGCATCATGAATAGGTTTTTGAGGTCCGCGAAGGCCGAGATGCTTCAAGAGAATGAGACGGAGATAAGATGTCCGTGTCGAAGATGCAGGCTGAAGAGCCTTATTGCGGACCCGGAATCCGGGCAGGTGCGGGACCACCTGCTCTTGCGTGGTTTCATGGATGGCTATCGGTGGCAAGGTGATGAAGATGACTACGAAGTCGTCCATGGGGGCCGGGCAAGAAATGAGGAAGGGCAGCAAGACAACCACCGCGGCTCGGGCGGGCGAGAAGACGAAGAATCCCCAGGAGATGATCACGACAGTGATGCTGTACACAGTCATCATGTAGAAGATGCAGGACATGATGATGAGGAAGATGCCGGAGCAGACGACGGGCATGATCATGAAGATGATGATGCCGACGGAGCAGACGACGCTGGACCATCGATGGGCTGGGTGCAGGACCCTCATATTCAAGAGCTGCTTCTCAAGCAGACGGATAACGCAAGAGCTGCCGCCCGAGAGAAAGCCAAGATGGATCAACTTGCATTAGACGCGGTTACTCCATTGTATGAAGGATGCAGGCCCGAGGATACCCGCCTGAAAGTAACGCTCATGGCTCTAGAGATGAAGGTAAAACACAAAATGACCAATGCATGCTTCGACGAGAACATGTCATTCTGGCACGAACGTCTTCCCAAGGGGAACAAGTGCCCAACCAGTTTGGAGGAGGCAAAGAAAATCGTGTGTCCTCTGGATTTACCACACGTGAAATACCATGTGTGCATGAATAATTGCATCATTTATCGGGACGAGCACGCGGAGTCTACCATATGTCCGGTGTGCAGCGTCACTCGATACAAGAAGAGGAAGAAAGCTCCTCAAAAAGTGGTGTGGTACTTTCCGATCACTCCTCGTCTACAGCGGTATTTCGCAGACCCTAATGTAGCAAAGCTCCTGCGTTGGCACGCGGATAGGGAGGAGAAGAAGCGAGAAGATGACGCAAATGATCCGAAGATAGATAAAAAAGACAAGATGCTGAGTCACCCTAAGGATGCGAGGCAGTGGCAAGCATTGAACTTCGAAGACCTAGAATTTGGGAACGATCCAAGGAACATCATGCTGGGCGCGAGCACCGATGGAGTCAATCCGTTTGGCAGCCAGAGAAGCACACATAGCACCTGGCCTGTGTTTGTGTGGATGTACAACCTTCCCCCCTGGTTGTGCATGAAGAGGAAGTACATTCACATGAGTATGCTAATTGAAGGACCGAAACAACCAGGGAACGACATCAATCTGTATCTGGGGCTGCTGAAAGAGGAGCTTGACACGCTGTGGAAAACACCAGCCAATACGTGGGACGCCGCAGAGAAAGAATATTTCCCTATGTGAGCCGCGCTGCTCACGACGGTGCACGACTATCTCGGTTACGGATATGTCGCGGGGCAGGTGGTCCACGGATTTTCTGGATGCGTCATGTGCATGGATGACACAACGTATCGCCAGCTAGATAGAGATCCCGGGTCTTCAAAAACCGTGTTCATGGGACATCAAAGGTGGCTTCGCGATGATGACCCGTGGAGAAAACGCAAGGATCTATTCGATGGTGAAATCGAACCCCGAGGACGCCCGCGTACGAGGAGCGGCGAGGAAATAGACGAGCTGTTGAAAAATTGGAAAGACTGCCCACTGCCGGGAAAGAAGCAAAAGGCGCCAGAGCCGGGAAAGAAGCGAAAGGCGCCAGAGCCGCTGCTGAAGGTATGGAAAACGAGGTCTGTTTTCTGGGACTTGCCGTACTGGAAGATCCACCGTGTGCCTCATTGCCTTGATGTCATGCATATCACGAAGAACGTGTGCGAGAGTCTGCTTGGTACCCTGCTCAACATGCCAGAGAGGACCAAAGATGGGCCGAAAGCAAGGGCAGACTTGAAATCAATGGGCATCAGGCAGGAGCTTCACGCTATATATGATGATGATGATGATGATGATGATGATGATGATGATGATGATGATGATGATGAGGCGAAGCAGGACACGGAAAGTCATCGCAAAGGCAAAAAGGCCAAGAAGACCGGAAATGACTACCCTCCCGCGTGCTTCACTCTAAGTCAGGAGGAGATCGAGCAGTTTTTCACCTGCCTCGTAGGAGTAAAACTTCCTTACGGTTATGCGGGGAAGATAAGCAGATACCTAGACCCAGCGAAGCAGAAGTTCAACGGGATGAAGTCTCACGATTGTCACGTGCTGATGACGCAGATACTTCCAGTTGCAATCCGTGGGATCATGGACGCGCACGTCCGTGAAACCCTATTTGGCCTATGCAACTTTTTCGACGTCATCTCTCGGAAGTCTGTTGGCGTGAGGCAACTCAGAAGGCTACAGGAAGAGATCGTGGTGATACTATGCGAGCTTGAGATGTACTTCCCGCCTGCATTCTTCGACATTATGGTGCATCTGCTGGTCCATATCGTGGACGATATCATCCAACTCGGGCCGACGTTCCTGCACAGCATGATGCCATTCGAAAGGATGAATGGTGTCATCAAAGGATACGTTCGCAACATGTCACGTCCAGAGGGAAGCATAGCCAGGGGCTTTCTGACCGAAGAGTGCATCTCCTACTGCACGAATTATCTAGGCATCGAGAACCCCATTGGTCTGCCCATCAACAGGCACCTTGGCAGGCTCGCTGGATGGGGTCACCGTGAGGGTCGCCGCGAAATGCATGTCGACTTCGAGGGTCGACTCGCCGACTTTGAAAGAGCAAACCTAGTCGCGCTACAACACATAGACGTGGTCGATCCTTGGGTGGTAGAGCACAAAACCTTTATTAAGAAGACGTACAATGACCGAGGCCAACAGAGGACGGACGGAGATATACTCAAAGAGCACAACTCATGTTTCACGCGTTGGTTCAAGCAGAAGCTTCTGTCGTACCCTTTACATGAGGATTCTTCCGCGGAAGAACAACTCATATTCGCCTTGTCACAGGGCTCCGAGCACAACCTGATGACATATGAGGCGTACGATATCAACGGCTACACATTCTACACCGAGGCCAAGGACATGAAGAGCGATGGTTATCAGAACTCCGGGGTAACGATGGAATCCTACACCGGTAACGACAAGGACAGATACTACGGAAGGATCGAGGAGATCAGGGAGCTGAGCTACGCTAGAGAGAAGGTCCCGATGTTCCGTGTCAGATGGGCGAAGAGCGTCCTAAAAGAAGACCGGTATTTCACCACCATGGTTATACCCGAAGCCAAATCCAAGACCGCGGGCGCAAACGTCACCGTGAAAAATGAGCCATGGGTGCTGGCTTCCCAAGTGGACCAATGCTTTTCCATTACCGACCCATCAAAGCCTAGTCGTGTTGTCGTGAGGAGAGGCAAAAGGAAGATCGTCGGAATGGATGGAGTAGCCAATGAGCAAGACTTCGACAAGTATGGCGACCCGAGGATCGAACATGATGAAGATGATGAAGTAGCAGCATACACCACAAGAAGAAGCAGGACCACCCTACCAAAAGGACGTCCATTCCACAGAAGAACTCCATTTGTGAAAAAGAAGGGCAAGAAGATTGTGAACAGATAGCTAGCTAAGATCGATTGTATTTAAATCGTAGCCTTCATTTCTCGATTGTATTTCATGGGCACTTTTTGAACTATCATGAATATTTTTAAATTTCATGGACACTCGATCTCGATCCCCCTCCATCTCGATCGCAATCCCACCTCGCCAGATCC